>NC_060268.1:156774838-157074838 GCF_021613505.1 Equus quagga | reverse complement strand
CAGCAGCAGGTGGCGGCCGTCCAGGCTGCAGCGGACTCGGACGGCTGGGTCCCCGGCCAGCAACTCCCGGAGCCGGGCCGCGCCGCTGAAATTGCTCAGGTCCGAGAGCAGGCGCAGAGTCCCCGCTCGCTTCATGGTGCCGGCCGGCCCGTGGGGCGAGGCCCAGCTCTCAGTCCCGGGTTCTCGGGGAAGGTGGAGCGCGGGGCTGAGACTTCCGTCCCTGGTCGATGAGGTGGGCAGAGGCCCGGCTTGAGAGCCGGCTCCGCCCCGCCCCGCCCCGCCAGTTCACGCCCCGCCGGCGCGACACCGCCCACCAGGGGAGGAGCCAGGGAGCCTCGCCGGGGGAGGAGCCTCCCGAGCACCCAAGGGTCTCAGCGCCTCTGGTCTCTCCTGCCCTAGGCACGCTCTCCGAGTGGGCGTGTAGGCCAGCTGCCCCAGGCCCCAGGAAGCCCCGGATTGGCCCAGAGTCTGACTCAAGGATCGGGATTCCAGCTCCGCTGAGTCCTGAACTGAGAGTCCCACTCCCAAGGCTTTCCTTCCCTCCAAGCCTCGCTCTCTCACCCCAACTTATTCATTCATTTATTCTTGAAATTTTTATTGAGCGCCTGTTAAGTGCCAGGCTCCGAGTGGACAGTCCTGAACAAAATAGAAAACCTTAACCTCATGGAGATGACAATCTAGTAGAAAATAATAATAATATCTAATACTTCCATGGTACTGACTGTGTGACAGCCGCAATAAGCCCCTTTTACAGATAAGGAAAATGAAGCACAGAGAGATTAAGTAAATTGGCCAAGATCACACAGCTATTAAGCGCTTGAGGCAGAGCTGGGATTTCAACCACAGGCAATCTGAGTCCAGAGTTAGTGCACCAAACCACTTTACTATATCAACAATTCATCACCCAAACGAACAGTTTGCTAGAAATCAAAATTAAAACATACTTTAGAGGCAGTGAGTCTGTGTGTAATTTCTCCAGCAACACGTACAAATTGATATGCAAGGGTCCTTTCCATCCCTTGACAGCCTTCTCAGGACATGTGATATTCCTCCTCCCTTCAAGTCCACTCCCTCTTCATGAGCCCTGCTTCTCCCTCCCTCCCCCTACAACTTCCCTGTGAACCTGCATCCATTTCTATTTCATCACCTTGTTTCTGTTCTCTTGCTCTCAGCATAGAAACACTCTCCAGTCTGTCCTGTTTTAGAAGTCACTCATCCTCATCTCCCCACCTCCACCCCATCGCTCCCTCTCCCTTTCCTTTCAGTGAAGTTTCTTGCAAAGATTTTCTGGCATTGCTGCCTCCACTTTCTCTCTTTCCATTCATTCCTGAAACCACTACTTACCAGAGTAGATCTTCCTGAGGTCTTAAGGATGTATTTATTTCTTTTTCTCTCAGACGTTTGACAACCTCCTTATTGAAAGGTCCTCTTGTAGTTTCCATGGCATCTTTCTCCTCTCATTTTTCTCTTTTTTAGGTAGTACTATCTCCAGAATTTTGTTTGCCATTCGTTCATCTTCCTCCATCATCCTTTAAATGTTGGGTTTAAATTCTATTGTGGGCCTTTTTCTTTTCTTTTTTAACGCTCTTGCTGGGCCGTTTCCTCTCTTCTCATGGCTTGAACCATTACCACTAAGCAATGGCTCCAAAATATTCATCTACAGCCCAGATATCTCTGCTAAATTCCAGTAAAGGATATCCACATGTCTACCTGGATGTATTTCTGCCGGGATGTCTCATAGACATTTCAATCTCAACACGTACTATCACCTTCCTGCCCAAATTTGCACCTCCTCTAGCTGTTCCTAGTTATCATAGGATTTCTTTCATCTTTGTATCCTCACTTTTAGAGTAGAGCCTGGCACAAACAAAGACCTCAGTAGATATTTGGTGAGGGAATGAGTAAGCTTGAGTGGGCACATGTCTGTGTGTGATATCACTAATGAAACTTTCGGCTGAGTTGCAGAAATAGGCTATCTTAAGCAAAAATGAAATTTATTAGAAGAACAAAAGGAGCTCACAGAATCTGCAGGAGACAGGAAGAACAGGCTTGGAAAATGAGCAGGAACTAAGATACTCTCTGAAGACCAAGAAATAGGAAGCACAACTGTTTTTCAGTGGGAACCATTTGGCCACCATACACCTGTTATGCATGAATTCTGACCATCCCTTCATTTTGCATCTTTTGATTAAGAGCCGAAGCCATTAGAGGCTGTACCTAGTGGCCAAGCCCAGGTAAAATGAGCTCACTTACTTTAGTTGCTCAGGGCCTGGTTTTCCACCAAGACTATACCCAAAGGAAAAGGCCCCTAGAGTAAGAGGGGATGGGTAACTAAACCAATATAACATAGGCCTTTTATATTCCCATTTTTCAGATGAGAAACTAAGGCTCAGAGAGCTCAAGTAATTATCCAAAGTCACACAGCTAGTAGGTAGCAGCCCTGGGGTTCATTTATAGTGTTCTAGAGGTTGTGCTCTTACAGACTCAGTGTATGGCCTTCTAAACTTACCCTTGTCTGAATCTGTATTTAATTCACTTTCTGGACACAGACGTGGGCAGTGTATTGTGTTGCCTCACTCTCATACCCTCTGCTCTCCTTTTCTCTTCTCCTTTGAGACTTGACTCCATCTTCACCTTCCTCCAGGAAGCCTCCAGAGATTGACATGGAATTTTTCCTTCTGTCAATTTTCAGGGCATTTACAACTTGAGCTTTTCTAAGCCTGCCCTTGATAATTCACTGTCTGATATTTAAAACATTTAATTGTCTATCTATCTATCATTTTGTTACAACATACTCTCAGAATTGTAGGGTTTTTTTTACTACACCCAGAATTGGGTATTCAGTAGGTGCTCAATAAAGGTTTGTTAAAAGGAAATCAGGTAAAATAAAATCTTTATTTTTTATTTATTTTTTTAGGAAGATTAGTCCTGAGCTAACATCTGCTGCCTATCCTCCTCTTTTTGCTGAGGAAGACAGGCCCTGAGCTAACATCTGTTCCCATCTTCCTCTACTTTATATGTGGGACGCCTATCACAACATGGCTTGCCAAGCGGTGCCATGTCCGCACCCGGGATCCTACCCAGCGAAGCACAGGCCACCGAAGCAGAAGGTGCGCACTTAACTGCTGCACCACCAGGCCGGCCCCTAAAATAAAATCTTAAAAAAAAAAAAAGGGTGCCGGCCCAGTGGCCTAGTGGTTAAGTTCCTGCACTTGGCTTTGGCGGCCCAGGGTTTCGCCAGTTTGGATCCTGGGCACAGACATGGCACTGCTCATCGAGTCCATGCTGAGGCGGTGTCCCACATGCCACAACTAGAAGGACCCACAGCTAAAAATATACAACTATGTACTGGGGGACTTTGGGGAGAAAAAGGAAAAATAAAATCTTAAAAAAAAAAAAGGAAATCAGGTACGGAAAAGTGTTCTTTCAGCTGGACAGGAGGCTTCTAACTGGTGTTTAGGAACTATTGGGGTTCAGCACAAGATGTCTTCCTTTTGCCCCTTCTTACTCTTTGTTTTTCTTTTTTAAAAAATATTTTATTTTTTCCTTCTTCTCTTCAAAGCCCCCCAGAACATAGTTGTATATTTTAGTTGTGGGTCCTTGTAGTTATGGCATGTGGGACGTCACCTCAGCACGGCCTGATGAGCGGGTCCTAGGTCCTCGCCCAGGATCCGAACTGGCAAAACCCTGGGTCGCCAAGCAGAGTGCTCAAACTTAACCACTTGGCTACGAGGCCGCCCCTCTCACTCTTTTTGATATCCTATTAAGGTACAACTTTTTACCATTAATCATGTCTTACACTACTGTGTGAATAGAGAAAAATAAAAATCTTCCAAGAAAGAACCTGGGCTTTTGGCTTATTAAGATTTCTTTCCTGGGGCCCGCCTGGTGGCACAGCGGTTAAGTGCACACGTTCTGCTTCAGCGGCCTGGGGTTTGCTGGTTCAGATCCTGGTTGTGGACATGGCACTGCTTGGCACACCATGCTGTGGTAGGCGTCCCACATATAAAGTAGAGGAAGATGGGCACGGATGTTAGCTCAGGGCCAGTCTTCCTCAGCGAAAAGAGGAGGATTGGCAGCAGTTAGCTCAGGGCTAATCTTCCTCAAAAAAAAAAGAAAAAAGAAAAGATTTCTTTCCTGATAGATCTGGGTTCAAATTCTTCTTCATCTCTTACTAACTTTAGAACACTAGGCAAGCTAATCACTGAGAACCTTTGTTTTCTCATCTGGGAAGTACCTACTACATAAAGTCATTGTAAGAGTTGAATGACACACACTGCCCAGCATATTGTTTTTAATCTTCCATTTTGCTTATGAGAAAACTGAACCTCAGAAAGGTTGTTACTTGCCAAGTTAATGCAGTCTTACACGGTGCTTTGCACCTGGAAGTCACACAAATACATATTTGTTGAATGAATGAGTTTGTTTTCAATCTTTCTCTTACAAAGTTGCTGTAAACAGCTTGAAACATCTTTCCAAACTTTGCCAGTGTTTCAGAGGACATATTTATTCCTAGAAGTGGAATTGCCAGTTCTGAGTCTGCCATATTTTAAAAAACTGCTACTACAGCTTGCATCTACAAGACCCTCAATAGATGTTTATTTTGCTAATTTCTTTCTCGCGGTGCATTTCGGGAGTTGTAGTTTTTATGATGCTTGCTGGGAATCGTAGTCTGAGCCAGCCTCAGGAAGCGGGCGTGGACGCACCAATCAGCCGGCAGGCTTTAGGACCCTGCGGGGCACGGCGGGCCGGGGGGAAGGGTCGGGGGAGGTCGGGAGCGCGTCCGTGAGCCCGGAGCAGCGGCGGCGTCGGTGGTGTCGGGAGCGAGCGGGCCGGGAGCGGCAAGGGTGGTGGAGGAGGAGCCCGGGGCTCGGTAAGCGGCGCCGGCCCACGCCTGTCCCCGAACCTGGCCAGCCCCCGTAAGTCCTGCCTTCGTAGGCCTTGGCCCCGAGGCGGCTCTGGGGGCGGGGCCTGCGCTCGCCGAGGGGCTGACGGGGGTGGGAGGGGGAGGGGAGGGGGAGAGGGAGGGAGCGAGCTCAGCTGCTGAGGCGGGCTGAGGCTGTGAGTGGTGGGAAGGCTGGGCCCCGGGCGGCAAAGCAGAACGAGAATCCGCTTGCCCCTCCAGCGGCCAGTCCCTCCCGTCATCCGGTGCCGGTCTCGTCCCTGCCCGTCCCTTCTGGGCCCTCCTGGCAGTCGAGGCGCTGACCTTTGACGCCAGCACGGAGCTTACCTGGACCCCTGGAGCAGCCTCGAGAGCCTCTCCTCCCGGGTTGTCCCCGCCCCTGAGTGGCCTTCAGCCCAACCTGGCCTTGAGATGAGGCCGTGGGGCAAGACCCCTGAGAAGGGCTAGAGGAAGGGCACTCTGTCCGAGGTCTTCAGGTGTCCCGGAATGGCCCCCATCCTGGCCCTGTTTTCAGTCTGTGACCGGCGGACTTCAGCCTACCCTTCACACAGAAGCAGTGAAGCTACCGTGTTTTCTCTAGGTTACTTGGTGCGAACCTGGGAAACGAACCTGTTCTCAGGCAAGTGTGGGGAAGAAACAAGAGGAGAAGAAAACTGGTTCTCTAAGGGGAGGAGAGCTATCAGAAGCTGCGTGCTGCCTCTGGAGAATGGGCAAGTGGAAGGATCATCAGACCCTTCCCAGTTCTTTCTCTCCAGGAAAAGTTTTGAGCTTAGTGAGAGCTGTTTCTTTGCTATTCTGAGCTCTCAGTGGCTTTGTAAGCCAGGGCAAATATGGTTTGTGTCTCTGCCCTTACCTTAGCACAAGTTAATTGGAATTATTTGGGGTGTGCTTTTATTTGGATTTGTGTGCACAATACATCCTGTGTGAAGGCTTTTGGGCTATCAGATGCATCTAGAGAAAGGTGGATCCTTCTTATTAGGATGTGTAAAGGAGGAATTCCCATTCTTTTCTTAGTGAATAAGGGAGCCTTTAAGGCATTGTCATTGGATGTTGTAATTCATTCTAATTCATTCACTGGTTCAGCATTTGTATACTAATAAAGTAATCCTTGAAAACGCAAAGCAGTTGTTATGAAAGTTGAAATTTCATGTTGAAGGAGCCAAGTTCAAGAATCCATAAAATTTAGGGAAAATAGCCAAATAACAAATTGATCCAGGATATACGAGAGTGAACTGTCATTCAGCACACATTTGTTGAGCACTTACTGTGTAACTGGGCTTAGAAATATGAATATTTGTCCTCAAGGACATCAGAGAGACATATTCATATGAAAATTGTAGTGCCACGTGTTACATATCCATATGAAGGAACTAATACAGTGAAGGGAATACTGCCGTTGTCTGGGAGAGTCAGGGAAATCTTCGCAGGGAGGAGATACTTGAGTTGGGTGTTGAAGGATGAGTAGGAGCTTGCACAAGTAGGGAAAGGCATTTCAGCATGTGCAAAGGCATGGTGAAAAGCATGAGGGGAAAAAAATAACATGGTGTTTAAGAGTCAGAAATTTGTCCCAAGCAGGATGTGTGGTGGGCAAATTGCCCGGAGGTGAAACTGAAAAGAGAGTAGGGAGCCATTGGGGCTTTTTTTTTTGAGGAAGATTAGCACTGAGCTAACTACTGCCAGTCCTCCTCTTTTTGCTGAGGAAGACTAGCCCTGAGCTAACATACGTGCCCATCTTCCTCCACTTTATATGTGAGATGCCTACCACAGCATGGTTTGCCACGCGGTGCCATGTCCACACCTGGGATCTGAACCGGGGAACCCGGGCCACCAAAGCAGAACGTGCTCACTTAACTGCTGTGCCACCGGGCCGGTCCCTTGGAGCCTTTTATGTTAGGGAGTGACAGAAGTGCAGAGTAAAATAATGAGACACAAGATAGTGAGACTAAAGTTGTAGTTGACTGAGAGTCTGAATAAAGTCTGGCATGGGAATGAAGAGGAGGGGAATGGGGTTTAGAAATATTCTGAGATAAATGCAACAGGTTTTAGTGCCTGGGGAGAGAGAGTGGGTTAAGGTTTCTAGTTTGAGAGATTGAGTGAATGGGAATTTCATTGACCAGGATATGGATTAGAAAAAGTTGAGCAGATTTTTTAAGGGTTAGGGTGGCTATGGAAAGAGATATAGGGGAGATAGTCTGGTATGCTGAGATCAGGTTGCTGGTGGGATGTGCATATAGAGATGTTAGTCGGCAGCTGGAAGTAAGGAGCTGTGGTGAGCTTAATATCTTGGCAGTAGCTCTCAGTGAGGGCATATTTGAAAAAAATCTTGGGAAAAATAATTTTTATAAGGAAGTATCAGAATATGCACTTCTTCTATTTAATAGTGAACTTCTCAAGGCAGAGACCATAACTTAGTGATTTTAGGTCCTTTTTTGTCACACTATGCCTGTGTTATTACAAGGTCTTGATAAATGTTAGTTATTAAGCTAGCAGGACATCAATTTACTTTGTGAGGTTGCAGTTACCTTTTGGACTTTCTTTAAGATTATGGGAGTCTGTCGTATAATTTTCATTTTATACTTATCTGGTATTCAGGAGACTTGTGTGGTTCAAAAGGAAAGGAAATGAAGAAGATATGAGTGATGTTGTGCTGCATGAGGAAATTCCAGGCTTGAGCAGGAGATAGACAGAATTAATTTACAAGGGGCTCCTGCTTACTGAGAAGAGAATCTTACAATGAATTCTCATTCTGGGAGATGTCAGAAAGGTATGATTTTCAATCAGAGTTTCCTGAAATCCTGTCAGTTTGGAGCTAGTTCCTCCTTCTGACGGTGCAAGTGCCTTCCTTCTTTTATAAAATAATTTGAAAGGGAACCTGAGGTAGTTGTGTTTATTTAGACCTCTTCATCTGTGTTATTAGTTTGTGAAAGTAGGCAGACTCAGTAGATTCTGACGGGACCAGATTGAATTCTCTTCTGTGAAGCTGGTTCACTTCCAGTAGCTATAGACAATGGCTGATACCCGCGGTAGCTATTGGGAAATCCCTGGTTTTGCCACTTGCTGCTTAGTCTTGGGAAAGTCCCTGAATGACTTCGACCTTCAAGTGTAGGCTAAACACCCACTCTCAGGTGAGCACTGTCCAGAGCACACACAAGATATGGACACTGCCCCAAAGTGGGTCATGTGCTTACTAAATGAGGCTGGTTTTGTCCTAGTATCTAGAAAATAGGCTTGATGCTTGTCAGATGATGTCCTGAGTTGACTGACTGACCTTGGATAAAGTGGGAATGTTGATATTATGGGTATCTGTTTGGAGTTTCCATAGAACTTTAATTGAATCTGGATTTTGAATGTTTTACTAGTCAACATCTGATTTTTTGCACTAACAGGATATTTCTGATAGAAGGGCTACCAGAGAGATTTAGTGGCGTTACCACTTACTACCTGTGTTAATTTGGGCAAAGTAAAATCCTCATTGTAAAATTATGGTAATAGTGCCTACTTCATTTGTTTGTTGTAAGCATTAAATACAGTATATTTAAAGCACTTAGTGCCGAGTATCTAGTGAGTACTCAGTAGTGTTATTTATTATTATATCACCTTGAGTGAGAGATTGTACTCTGAAAGATTTGGAAGAATGAGTGATGAATTCCATCCCCGGGAATTAAAAAAAGAAAAGTGATAGAATAAGGGGTTGGTGGCTTGTCCTGGAGCTCCCCATGAAGGGAATTCAGAGAGGCGCCTTCAAGAATGCAGGCCTCACTCTGTTTTCATTTTGGAGATATAAAAGATTGGAGTGACTAGCACTAAAAATCCTTTAAAATGGAAGGGAGTTATATGCTTGTTTTAGAGCCAGTCTGTAGGGTGAAATTGGGGGAAGCTGTGTTCCATGCTATGAGAGAAGCTGTGGCAAGGAACCACGTGAAACAGTAGGATGTGAATCCCGCAAGTGAGCTAAATCCTTGAGACCTTCAGAAAGGAAGAGGCATGTTAAAAACTAGTTTGAGAAATGAAAGGTTGGGGTTTGTAGGTAGAAATACCCTACATTGTCTTAAATGCTTACAGTGCTAGTATTTACCTCCAGGGAATGTGGTATGCCTTGCAGAAGAATTTAGGAAGAGCAGATAACTTCTGCCTAAAGATTAAAAGAAACACAAAACTTTTGCATCTAGAGGAACTAGGGAACTTTTAGAGGACAGGAGACTATTTCTGGCTTTATAAACGTATTGCTGCTTGTTGTGTGTGGGGTGAACGGCTCATGGTCAGACATTGGTGATATTTGACTCAGCCACAACTCCTGGGCAGATAGGATTTTCATCTCCTTCACTAAGCATTGTGGATTAGTATAGTCAGTGTGTCTTGTAGTGCTCTTTCACAGATGGGCAAACTGGGGCTAAGATCCTAAGGGAAGGGGGTACTGTTGGTGAGTTCATATGGGGAGAATGAGATGGGAATAGGTAGAGGTTGCTCCAGTGCCTTTTTTAGACATGGCCAAAGTTTTATTCATCCTTTCAATGTCATCTTCTGTCCAGATGCTCCTTTCCTTTCAAAGCTGGATTTAAGGCTTTGATGAGTACTTCTCAAACTTTAGTGAGTATCAGAATTACTTGGGGCAGGGTTTTTCAACTTTGGCACCATGGAGGTATTGGTCTAGATAATGCTTTGTTGTGGAAACTTTCCTGTGCATTGTAGGATATTTAGTAGCATCCCAGTAAATGCCAGTAGTGTCTCCCCTCCCAGTTGTGACAACCAAAAATGTCTCTAGGCATTGATGTCCCCTGGGAGGCAAAATTGCCCCAGTTGAGAACCACCGACCTGGGGTAATTATTAAAAATGTAGATCCCCTAGTCCTTATCTTGTTTTTTTTCTGTTCTTTTTCTTTTCTTTCTTTCTTTCTTTTTTTTTTTTTTTTTTGAAGATTAGCTCTGAGCTAACATCTGCTGCCAATCCTCCTCTTTTTGCTGAGGAAGAACTGGCCCTGAGCTAACATCCATGCCCATCTTCCTCTACTTTATCTGTGGGACACCTGCCATAGCATGGCTTTTGCCAAGCGGTGCCATGTCCGCACCCGGGATCCGAACTGGCGAACCCTGGGCCGCCAAGAAGCAGAACGTGCGAACTTAACCTCTGTGCCACCGGGCCGGCCCCCCTAGTCCTTATCTTGAAAAGTCTGTTTCAGTAGTGGGATAGGGGGCTTAGGAATCTACATTTTCAGGAGGCACCCCAGGAGATTCTGAAACAGGTGATCACAGCTCTGCAGTGGTAAAGCACATTCTCTCCTAAGCTGAAAGCTGTACGAACTTATGCTTGCTCTTCATTTCATCTTTTTTGTTTTACTATATCTTTCCATTCATTTTCGAGTTTCAGTGGAGAATTATTCTTAGAGCTTTGACTAAGCTCATTAAAATAGTATCAGTTAAAATCCTGTAGTGGATATCAGTGTGTTTCAGCATTTTTTTCCGACTACTGTGTTGGATACATCTGTCAAGTTGACTAGACACTTGGATTCTTCTCCAGTTTTTTCTTTCAAGTTTCCTACCATTCCATTTGTTTATCTCTCTCTGTTTTTCACTTTACCATTATCGATATTTATATATGTATGCGTGCATCAGATAGTTATCTTTTACTTTCTGCCATAGCACCTCTACCCACTGGCAAACTAGAGTGATGAAACTCAAGGTATCTTCACGCTCCAAAGTTTTCTTTTTTTTTTTTAAAGATTTTATTTTTCCTTCTTCTGCCCAAAGCCCCCAGTACATGGTTGCATATTTTCAGTTGTGGATCTTTCTAGTTGTGGCATGTGGGATGGCGCCTCAGCATAGCCTGATGAGTGGTGCTAGGTTTGCACGCAGGGTCCGAACTGGCGAAACCCTGGGCTGCCATAGCAGAGCACGCCAACTTAACCACTGGGCCACTGGGCTGGCCCCTGGACGCTCCGAAGTTTGTTCATTAAGGTTGGTGAGTGTATACTCCTCCTCCTCCTCACTCCCCTGGATCTTCTTCACAGGCTCTCTGCAGATCCTCAGCTTTGTTTACATGTAGGTTACTCTACTTCTGCTCATTCCTCTGCCTTTTGAGAGACAGTATAGTATAGTGGTTAAGAGCAGGGACTGTGACATCAGACTGCCTGGGTTTGAGTCCCTACTCACATTTACACTGGCAAGTGGTTTTTTTTTTTTAACTATTTCATGTTTTAGTTTTCTTGTTGTAAAGTTCCTGGATGATAGGTTTGTTGTGAGGAGACAATGAATTAATGTATATAAAGCACTTAGAACAGTGCTTGGTACATAGTAAGTGCTAAATAAATGTTCACTCTTTGGTTGTTATTTTATTTTATTTTGTGCTTTTTCTCCCCGAATCCCCCCAGTACATAGTTTTATATTTTAGTTGTGGGTCCTTCTAGTTGTGGCATGTGGGACGCCCCCTCAACGTGGCCTGATGAGCGGTGCCATATCTGCACCCAGGATTCGAACCTGTGAAACCCTGGCCCACCAAAGCAGAGCACACAAACTTAACCACTCAGCCACAGGGCCGGCCCCTTCTTGTTATTTTAGATTGCTGTCCTGAGTGTGCAAGTTGAGGACTCTACCAGCCTCTTTTCTAGTGTTCTGCATGGGTGCTGTTAAATTTTCATATATATATGAACATACACACTTTTTCAGATTGAGGAATAGCTTACATAGTGTGAAGTATACAACTTGATGATTTTCTTACACATGACACACTTGTGTTACCTCCACTCAGATCAAGTTAGAGCACATTTCTGGTACCTCAGAAGGCTTCTTTGTGCTCCTTCTCCTCTCCACTCGTCTCCCTACCAAGGGTAACCACTATTCTGACCTCTGTCACCATAGATTAATTTTGCTTTTTTGAACTTCCTATAAATGGAATCATTAGTTTGTATTCTTTTTTTTAAGTTATTTTATTTATTTATTTTTTTAAGATTTTATTTATTTTTTTCCTTTTTCTCCCCAAAACCCCCCAGTACATAGTTGTATATTCTTCGTTGTGGGTCCTTCTAGTTGTGGCATGTGGGAAGCTGCCTCAGCGTGGTTTGATGAGCAGTGCCATGTCCGTGCCCAGGATTTGAACTGACGAAATGCTGGGCTGCCTGCAGCGGAGCGCGCGAACTTAGCCACTCGGCCACGGGGCCAGCCTCTCTTTTTTTTTTTTTTTTTTTTTTGAGGAAGATTAGCGCTGAGCTAACTGCTGCCAATCCTCCTCTTTTTACTGAGGAGGACTGGCCCTGAGCTAACATCCGTGCCCATCTTCTTCTACTTTATATGTGGGTCGCCTACCACAGCATGGCTTTTGCCAAGTGGTGCCATGTCTGCACCCAGGATCTGAACCAGTGAACCCCGGGCCACTGAGAAGCGGAACATGTGAACTTAACCGCTGCGCCACTGGGCTGGCCCCTGTACTCTTTTCTTTTGAATGTTTTTCATTCAGCATCTGTGAAATTTCTCAATGTTGTTTCAATAATTTGTTCTTAGAAATTTCTGTGTAGTATTCTATTGTATGAATATATTGTAATTTTCCCATTCTGCTGATGGACATTTGAATTCTCTATATATGTTAAAGAAAACTCTCAGAAACAGAAAACACCCACTACAATAAACTTTATAAAAACATTTCAAAAAGGGAATGTTTATACTCTAGGCACTCTTGCATTTCTGTTTCTCGAACGTGCCAAGCGTTTTCAAATCTTGAAGCCTTTGCATTTGCCATTTCCTCCACCTGGAACGTTTTTTCCCAAGATTTTCACACAACTGTTTCCTTCCTGTTATTCTGATCTCAGCCGTTGTATCACTTCTCATAGAGGCCTTGTTTAATCTCTCGATTAATGTAGTCCCACTAGGCAGTTTGTCACCAAGGTACTTATCACTGTCTCAACTTGTTTGTTGTCTTTCTCCCCTCTTCTAGAATGAAAACTCTATGAGCAGGAATCTTGTCATCTTGTCCACTGTTGTCTCCCTAGTGCTTGGCCCCTAAAAGGTGCTCAGTAAATATTTGTTGAATGAGTGAATGAATGAATGCCTGACCTGTGCATATGTATTTTTCTTTGTAGATGAAGGGAACATTTGTTTGTATTTGTTTTCCTTCTTTCCCTTAATTTTTTTCTTTTCTCTCTCCTCTCCTTTTTCTTTCCTTAGATACTGGTTGAAATGTTGTAGGATGTTTACCTCAGCATCTACCTGCAGTACTATTTTGGAGCCTCTCTCAACAGTGAAGAGAGGGTGATACTTGCTAACAGTCCATTATAAGTGTGAACCTAGAACCCCAGACCGCTAACTTTGGAAGCCTTCAGAGAGCTGTTCTGTGTGTTTTTTTCCCAGCTTCATTGAAGTATAATTGATATATGTCATTGTGTAATTATTATTATTATTTTTTTGAGGAAGATTGGCCCTGAGCTAACATCTGTGCCCATCTTCCTCTACTTTATATGTGGGACACCTGCCACAGCATGGCTTGATAGGTGGAGGTCCTCACCCGGGATCCAAACCGGCGAACCCCTGGCTGCCAAAATGGAGCATGTGAACTTAACTCCTGTGCCACTGGGGCGGCCCCCCGCATTGTGTAACTTTAAGGTGTACAACATGATGATTTGATATACATATATATTGTGAATTGATTGCCACAATAAGGTTAGTTAACACATCTATTATCTCACATTGTTACCTTTTTTTGAGGAAGATTAGCCCCGAGCTAACATCTGCTGCCAATCCTCCTCTTTTTTGTGCTGAGGAAGGTTGACTCTGAGCTAACAGCTGTGCCCAGCTTCCTCTACTTCATATGTGGGGTGCCTGCTACAGCAGGGCTTGATGAGTAGTGCATAGGTCCGCACCTGGGATCCGAACTGGCAAACCCCATGCTGCCGAAGTGGAGCCCGTGAACCTAACCACTATGCCACCAGGCCAGCCCACCTTTTTTTTTTTTTGTGGTGAGAACGTTTAAGATCTACTCTCTTAGCAACTTTCAAGTATACAGTACAGTATTCATTTTTTTTTTAAGATTTTATTTTTCCTTTTTCTCCCAAAGCCCCCTGGTACATAGTTGTGTATTTTTAGTTGTGGGTCCTTCTAGTTGTGGCATGTGGGACGCCACTTCAGCATGGCCTGATGAGCAGTGCCATGTCCATGCCCAGGATTCGAACTGGTGAAACCCTGGGCTGCCAAAGCAGAGTGCCTGAACTTAACCACTTGGCCACGGAGTTAGCCTCCACAGTACAGTATTCTTAACTAGTATTGTCACCGTGCTGTACATCAGATCACCAGAACTTACTCATTTTATAGCTGGAAGTTTGTACCTTTTTATGAATATCTCTCCATTTCGTCCACTCCCCAGCCCCTGGCAATCTACCAGTTTACTCTCTGTTTCTATGCATTCAGCTCTTTTAGATTCTACATATAAGTAAGATCATACAGTATTTGGTCTTTCTCTGTCTGGCTTATTTCACTTAGCATAATGCCCTCAAGATTCATCCATGTTGTTGCAGATGCCAGGATTTCCTTCTTTTTTATGACTGAATAATATTGCATTGTATATATACCACATTTTCTTTATCCATTTGTCCATCAATGGACACTTAGATTGTTTCCGTGTCTTGGCTGTTGTGAATAATGCTGCAATGAACATGGGGTTGCAAATACTGCTTCTAGATAGTGATTTCGTTTCCTTTAGATATATGCCCAGAAGTGGGTTTGCTAGAGTATATGGTAGTTCTATTTCTATTTATTTATTTATATTATTATTATTTTTTTGGTGAGGAAGATTGGCCCTGAGCTAACATCCATTGCCAATCTTCCTCTTTTTGCTTGAGGAAGATTGTTGCTGAGCTAACATCTGTGCCCGTCTTCTTCTACTTTGTGTATTGGACGCCACCACAGCAGGCTTGATGAGCGGTGTGTAGGTCCATGCCCAGGATCTGAATCCCTGGGCTGCCAAGGTAGAGTGCATGAACTTAACAACTATGCCACTGGGTCGGCCCCTCATAGTTCTGTTTTTAGTATTTTGAGGAACCTCCATACTGTTTTCCATAGTGGCTGTATCAGTTTACATTCCCACCGATAGTGCACAAGGGTTCCCTTTTCTGTATATCCTTGCCATGGCTCCTTTTTACAGATTGGCAAATTGAAGCCCAGGGACGTACAGGAACCTTAAGGTTATAGAATGAATGTATAAGGACTGAGACTAAAACTCAGGATTTTTGATAGATTAACTGTGGGAACTCTCTGGAAATTAGAGTGAATTTCTGTTAAATTAGTTTTCTGATACTAGAGTTAACGTGTATTGTGCTTAAGAAGACAATAAGACACAAATGAATATCTAGCTAAATGTAACTAGCCTTGCTTGCATATTAGACATTGGAAGAGTTTGACCTTAGATTTTAAAATCTTGATGTTTGGTTATTTCATCCTATAGGGATGTGAAGTGCTATGCATTTAAGAAGTGTGTGGCTGGATTGCTTTAAGATACCGTTCTTAAAAAGTTGTATGACTTGGGTCTTTCAGAGAGAAATTGTGCTGCATGTTGTGGGACCAGCAGTCCCTGAGATTTAGGAATAAGAGACCTAATTGATTTACCATTGAGTTGTGGGGATTTGAAGCCGTTCCTAAGTTTGATGGCAGGTGAAATAGTGTTGAAAAGTTGCCTGAGTCTTTTTTATACTTTACCTATTATGTCTTTTTTCTGAGAAATTGTATTAAGCCTAGGATGACATTTATATGGGATTACTGTGGCTTTGCTGTATTTGCTTCTTCACCAGAAGGATTTTTTTTTTTTGGTGAGGAAGTTTGGCCCCGAGCTAACATCTGTTGCCAGTCTTCCTCTTTTTGCTTCAGGAAGAGTGTTGCTGAGCTAACATCTGTGCCAGGTTTCCTCTGTT
Organism: Equus quagga; assembly: GCF_021613505.1. NCBI lineage: Eukaryota > Metazoa > Chordata > Mammalia > Perissodactyla > Equidae > Equus > Equus quagga. The sequence goes on along the minus strand of NC_060268.1, from coordinate 157,059,053 downwards.
TTATGTGGGATGCCACCACAGCGTGGCTTGATGAGCAGTGCTAGTTCCATGCTTGGGATCCGAACCTGCAAACCCCAGGCTGCTGAAGCGGAGCGCACCGACTTATTGACTGAGCCACCCAGCTGGACCCACGAGAAGGATTTAAAAGCCGATCAGGAGAGGTCATAGCATAGTCATAGAATTTGTCTTTCCCTTCCTGTGGTCCCATAGCATTTTTTTTATACTTTTACTCTATTTCTCATGATTTGCTGTGTGCTGTCAGCTATTACGTGCCTGTCTCTGCCAATAGATTGTGAGCTCGTAGAGGATCAGGTGTAGAATTTCATCTTTGTAACCTCATAGGGCCTAAACTAGTGTTTTACAATATTTCAATGTTCCTTTTGTGTTTGTGGTATTTCAGTGATGCTGAGAGAATCATTAGATGATACAGTCCGCTTGTTTCACTGGTAAGGAAACTGAGAAGCACAGTGACTTACTCGGTGTCATCTAGTTGTTTGGGAGACTTGTGTTCTAGTCTCAGTTCTGCTGGTTGTTTGTTCCATTATGCCTTGCTGCTTCTCAGCTGGTACTGGCGCTCTCTAGAGCAGGGGAGGGTTGTGAAAGAGGGAAAAAGCACTGGCAGGATGTAAACAGATTACACTCACATCACTGATGTGCTGCAGTTTACTGCTCTACTGGTCAGATATTTTACTTTCAAATTTAGGAGCACAGTCTTAATTTCTGAGACCCCAAACAAACTTTTGTAAGAGTTCCACTCTTCTCTCAGTCCACGACTCTAGAAACACCCTTCTTTGCTGTGTTCTGTGGATAGAAGTACTGGCAGGAGGAGGAGACTTTGTGTTTCCAGTCACATTTCAGACAGCTTGGGTGGTAAATTCCTGTTGCTTGTGAGGATGTATTGAGGCCCTTAGTTTAAACTCCTCCTGCTCCAGATGGAAGGAGAGTGATGAAAAGAATTTAATTTCTTAGGAAATTTGGTACTTTGGATTGGAATTGTTTTTCTCTCCTCTCCTGTTCCCTTTTGCTTATTAGAAAGTATTGATTCTGGAATAAAGTGAATTGATTAGATTTGGGGTGGACATTGATTACCTGTAACCCAGTTATAAATTCTCAGAGGGAGATGTTTGTAAACATGTGCTTTTCACATCTAGGAACTCATGGTTCCTGCTCTTTTTGCTAATCAACTGGTTGAAGCCAAGTACACAAAAGATCTATATCCACTAAGCTTAGAATTGCATTGCTTTTGATTTATTTTAATAGGATCCTCTTGATTTCCAATTTATTTTCTCCCGATAAGGGCATCTTCCTCTTGACAACCTATTTAAAAGACACAGGCATGTTTTGAACAGAGGCTGTATTTCATGCTTAAGGCAAAGCCATGATCAATATAGTATAAATTGCCCAAAAGGATCGTTCTCTTTTGTTGTTGTTTCTATTTTTTCCTTCAGTTTTCTCTGGACTACAGTGGAATTTGAGGGCTTAGTGAGGCCTTGATAAAGGTAGGTGTTACTAAAATTTTAGGTTAGACCTAGGACTTTTCAGATTTTTCTCCACGTATTTCAGACTTACTCAGTGATGAGCATACACTGAGCATTTACCATGAGCCGAGGGCTTATAGAAAAAGTATGAAATGTAGTCACTTTGCTAAAGATGTTTAATATCTAGTTGGGGAAATTTTCTGTGCTTTGTGCCTTTCCTGCTCAAAGGTAAATCTCCTTTTTTGACTATATGTATTAGAGAAAGACATTGTCTGAGATATAATCTTTTATGCTATTGGGTGATCTCTTCCTTAAACAAAATTTTGATTTTGGTTTGAAAGATAGTGTATACTTTCCAAAAGTCATTGAACAAAATGAATTTTGTTGGGGGCTGGCCTGGTAGCACAGTGGTTAAGTATGCACGTCCTGCTTTGGCAGCTTGGGGTTTGCCAGTTCGGATCTCGGGTGTGGATGTAGTACTGCTTGGCAAGCCATGCTGTGGTAGGTGTCCCGCATATAAAGGAGAGGAAGATAGGCATGGATGTTAGCTCAGGGTCAGTCTTCCTCAGCAAAAAGAGGAAGATTGGCAGCAGATGTTAGTTCAGGGCTAATCTTCCTCAAAAACAAAAAAATAAATTAATTTTTGCTCTGCTGCTTTGGATTTGCCTGCAAGTGGAAATCAGGCTTCTCATTACCCCCATACTTGCCACTGGGTAAGATTAAGTTTCACAACTGGAGCCTAGGATTTAAGAGAGGAATTTTGTTAATAATAGAAAGAATCTTGGAAGTGAGAGAATATGTGTAAATTCACAGTGGAGACCTGTGGGATTTCAAGTTCTCATTTGAAAAAAATTGGGAATTCCTTGAGGCAAGATGAGAAAATTTTGGCATGGTTCATGGAAATGAATGGAACTACTTTTATGTAGAATTGACTCATAGAACTGCTTTTATTTATTTATTTTTTGCTGAGGAAGATATGCCCTGAGCTAACATCTGTTGTCAATCTTCCTCTTCTTTTGCTTGAGGAGGATTAGCCCTGAGCTAATATGTGTGCCAATCTCTACTTTATATGTGGGTCACCACCACAGCATGGCTGACAAGTAGTCTGTGCCCCAGATCCGAACCTGTGAACTGGGCCACTGAAGCGGAGTGTGTGGAACTTACCCACTGTGCCATGCGGCTGGCCCCCTAGAACTGGTTTTATATAGAATTGAAAAATACATTGAAGTTTGATCTGCAATTGTATTACAAATATATAATTAAATTTGAAAGGAGTATTGTTATATTCAGTTACTTTGAAGTTTAATTTTTGGCCTTTTAACTGCTATCTTCTGCCTTGGGTCTCTTTCCAGAGGAGTTTCTGAAGACAGTCAAGTGCAGTGTGATTTATGAGGCAGTGAAGGGCAAGTACTTTGCAGTGACAAGGACCTACTTACTTTGGGGAAATCAATGGAGCACATCAGTCTGCAGCACACTTCCTGCCTTTAATGGCCCTAAGCTCGATCAATACTTGAAATTTAACTTCACCATCAGTCTGTGGGCAGTGTGTGCTTTGCAGCCTTCCTTTCATCAGCCTCAAATATATGGCCAGACTTATTATAGATGGAGCTGGTTACAATTTTCCTGCTTGGTTTGGATCTGCTTCAAACCTTGTCCACTGACATGTTTTAAGGATGTAAAATGTGTTGTGCTGTAGGCCAAGTAATGATTTAAACCTTGAAATTACCTGGTTGGGGAGGGGGTGTTGGACAGGTGCACAAGATCTACAGCATGGTTTTTTATCATTTCTTCTTCCTAAAAAATTTCCCACTGAGAGGTATTTCGTAGACTCTCTAGCATCTTGGAGAGCATTTCTAGTACTGACAGTGGCTTTCTTTTCACAGATTCTCTAACCATGGCACAAGTAGAGAAAAGAGGGGGTTTGCTCCGGAAATCTTCAGCCTCCAAAAAACCACTGAAGGAAAAAGTGGTGCTGATGTATGATGAGATCTTCATGGTAAGGCCTGAAGCCCTAACATTTTGCACAACTTGACTCCTTAGTTTCTTGTTCCAAAATGAGAAATAACCTCACCTCTGCCTGCTACCTTCCAGTTCTTCAGAGGGAGAAAGAGAGAGAGCAGGGTGTGAGAGTGAGCTCTAAGGGTAGAAATTATGATCGTGTATTAATTAATATAGATTGTTACTACATTGTTCTTATAGATTGTTGCCGTGAGCTGGGTAGAACAGTTGAAAAGAGGGAGGGCGGCTGGGGAAGCTTCTTTTCTGAACATCTTTAAGAAAGACTTGGGGGCCAGCCCAGTGGTGCAGCGGTTAAGTGCGCACGTTCCAGTTTGGTGGCCTGGGGTTCACCGGTTCACATCCTGGGTGCGGACATGGCACTGCTTGGCAAGCTGTGCTGTGGTAGGCATCCCACATATGAAAGTAGAGGAAGATGGGCGCGGATGTTAGCTCAGGGCCAGCCTTCCTCAGCAAAAAGAGGAGGATTGGCAGCAGATGTTAGCTCAGGGCTAATCTTCCTCAAAAAAGAAAAAAAAAAGACTAGTCTTCCTTGTGATATGACATATGGACCCTTCAATCCTAGATATCCCTTGAAGTCCCTTTTGGCCCTAGAATACAATGATTCAGATATTTTTAAAAGATGCTCTATTATATTCTATTTCAAGTTGTTAGTGGACAGAACAATTACTTAGACTATCTTATTCTCCAACTATATGAGGTAACTGAGGAATTATTAGCAATTGAATCGGGGATTTCTTTGGGTGTTCATAACTATTGATTGACCATGGTCCAAGCCTGTGTTGTAAAATATACCCTATCAGGGAAGATTAGAGTAATTAGATACCCTGCAGGGGTACTTGCCTTCTGAAATTGTGGTCATAAGTAGTACATGTAAAACAGAGTAATACTCAGAGAAAGAGTTGCCGTATAATGAGTTTCTACTATGTGCCTGGCATTATTCTAAATGCATCACTAAATACATTAGCTCTAACTCTGACAAGAATGCCCTACAAGGGCCGTGTTTTCACGTGTTTCACGTAAAAGAGCATGTTATAGATGAGAAAATTGGGGATCACAGCTAGAAGGTGATGGAGCCATGATTTGAACCCTAGTGTCTTGACTCTATAGAGCCCTTACTCGTTCAATTTTGCCATATGGCCCAGGATAAATAATTTGATCAAGTAAACTACCTAACTCTTGGCAAGCTTTAGAGACAGAGTTTGCCATGCAAAAAATTAATACAGAATTGCCCAGGTCAGAACAGGTGGTTATACAGAGAAAATGAGTAGGTACTAGGATACTATTAGGGCTCTTTCTATGTTAACTAAGCTTGGTATATATATGAATCCTGCTTGAGTAAGCTTTGAAGATGGCAAGTGTCAGCTCTTTGAGTTCCAAATGACATTACAGAAGTGTAAGGATCAAAATATGACCCTTCCTGGGGAGCAGGACTTGAGAGAAAGGGAAAGAAAGAATTCATTAAACGAGGACCTTATGAAAAGGCCGAAAATGTTGCTTCTCTATGTCATTCTTAATTAAAAATCCAGAAGAGATTCCTGGTATAATATTTTCTCATTAGATCAGGAATTCTTAGCTAATGAAGACAGTAGTTTTTGGTAATAATTTTAAAAGGTCAACTTAAGGTAAGGTGATAGCAAACATTTGACCTACTGATTTTATGTCCTTAGCTTTCCTGTAAAGTAGAGGTTCTCTTTTTCTTGTTTCACTCATTAACCAGAAGCCTCTGACTTCATAGAATTTCTATTTAAAAATTATTGCTAAGAAATTTTGGATTTTAGCGCTATAATTTTGCTAACCTCTGGGACCAATTTGAATTCAGCAAAGAACATATTAAAAGCTCTGTACAGAGGACTAAATCCATATGGGAAGGCAAGTAGAAGCAGTCAACACAGGATGTTGTAAAAACACGGCAGTATTCCTTAGATGATCTGGGTTCTGGCTCCTGCACTTGTGTAAGTCACTTAACTTTATGGACCCTCTTTCCTAAAAGGAGGATAATGATAATATCTACCATACCTGGCTCACTGGTCCGTTGTATTTCACGCACGTGAATGGGCTTTGAAAACTAAGCACCATGCAAATGCAATGGGGATGTATAATATTATTATAGACTAACTTATTCAGGTGATTAGGTTCACTTCTTGCTAGAAGAGAAAGATTTGAGGGAGATTCTTTGAGTCACGATTTAACTTTTGATGCAAGGGAATATATATCCCTGCATATTGTCTTCCATTTGGGGAAAAACCCAAAAAAACTGTTGTTCCCCGTAGAGCAGTTTAGAATGAACAAGCATTTTCAAAGTTAATTTTAAAAGATAAGGTTGATTATGTGTAGTGATCTTTTCTTGCTTTTTTTTTTTGAGGAAGATTAGCCCTAAGCTAACATCTGCTGCCAATCCTCCTCTTTTTGCTGAGGAAGACTGGCCCTGAGGTAACATCTGTGCCCGTCTTCCTCTACTTTATATGTGGGACACCTACCACAGCATGGCTTGCCGAGTGGTGCCATGTCCACACCCAGGATCTGAACCAGTGAACCCCAGGCCGCCGAAGCGGAATGTGTGCGCTTAACCGCTGCGCCGTAGGGCCCGCCCCATCTTTTTTTTTTTTTAAAGATTGGCAGCTGACCTAACAACTGTTGCCAATCTTTTTTCTTTTTTCTGCTTTTTCTCCCCAAATCCCCCCACTACATAGTTGTATATTCTTTTAGTTGTGGGTCCTTGTAGTTGTGGCATGTGGGACGCCACCTCAGTGTGGCCTGATGAGTGGTGCCATGTCTGCGCCCAAGATCCGAACCAAGGAAACGCTGGGCTGCCAAAGCGGAGCGTGTGAACTTAACCGCTTGGCCATGGGGCTGGCCCATGTAGTGATCTTTTCAAACGTGTTCTTAATGCGTTGGTGTTAGTTGAACTTGCTTATCTTCTGTTTGCAGACAGAGGACCCCAGTAAGTGCAGTCCTCGATTTTGGGAGGAGCTCTTCCTCATGAAGGTAAGACTTGGTGGCATCTATGGATTTCCCTGGTCACTGAGACTGCCTTTTCACATGTTCTAGGTGCTACACTAAAAACGCACTCAGGCCCTTATTGTTTCCTTGGTAGGTGAATTTAGAGTACCTAGAAGGCAAGCTGGAGTCTCTTGATGGTGAGGAGTTAATGAAGATCAAGGACAATATCAATTGCTTATTTCAGCACTGCATCCAGGCTCTGGGAGAGGAGCATCCAATTCGAGTTGTCAATGCATTGCAGGTACAAGGCTGGGAGACGGGGGAAGTCTTGCTTAATAGGAGAAAGGAGTTGTAACATATCTGTCGGCACCTGAGGAACCTAGAATTGCCTTTAGGTATGAGGTTTTTTTTTTTCTTTATTTCTTTTTCTTTTTTTAATTTTTTAATTTTTTTCCTTTTTCTCCCCAAAGCCCCCCAGTGCATAGTTGTATATTCTTAGTTGTGGGTCCTTCTAGTTGTGGCATGTGGGACGCTGCCTCAGCGTGGTTTGATGAGCAGTGCCATGTCTGCGCCCAGGATTCGAACCAACGAAACACTGGGCTGCCTGCAGCGGAGTGCACAAACTTAACCCCTCTTTATTTCTTTAAGTAATCAAACATCTATGCCATGTTTATTTAACCATCTTCCTGGTTAAATAAATCAATGCTTATAATAGTAATCTTGTTGATTTGTATAATTTGGTCTAACGCCAAGGCAGATTGTTTGACAGAATTCTTAGTGCTTGAGAAAAGGAAGAATTAGAGAGAAAACTGAGGCTAGGATGCTTAATCTACAGCCAAATCCAGGAGAGATTCTTAGTGCAGTGTTTTCTCACCAGATGAAGAGTTCTCTTTTTTTTCCTCCCCAAAGCCCTAGTACACAGCTGTATATTCTAGTCATAAGTCCCAGTTCTTCTATGTGAGCTGTTGCCACAGCATGCCTACTGACAGACGAGTGGTGTGGCTCTGTGCTCGGGAACTGGACCCAGTCTGCTGAGGTGGAGCATGCCAAACTTTAACCACTAGGCCCTCAGGTCTGGCCCAGATCAGGAGTTGTTTTGTTTTTTTTCTAAAGCAAGATTATCCCTGAGCTAACATCCACCGCCAGTCCTTCTCTTTTTGCTGAGGAAGATTGTCCCTGAGCTGACATCTGTGCCCACCAGATCAGGAGTTCTTAATCTGAGGTTTCAGAAGGTCCTTAACTCCCTGAAATTTTATGTAGTATTTTATGTGCCTATGTATATTTTTTCTGGTGAGAGGGCTTTCATCAGATTCTTAAAAGGATCTGTAACTCTAAAAACATTAAGAATCATTGTTCTTAATGCTAAGCATGATCATGAGGAAGATTCATTGAACAATTATTTCTTGAATGATTGTTACGTGCAAGCATTGGGCTGGTGGGGATATGTTATAGGCCTCTTGAGGGCAAAGACTTTCATAGTTTTATTCAATTTTTGTGTTCCTAGTGTGTAGAACAGTGCTTGGCAAATAGCACTCTAGAAGTAAATTCTTTTTTTTTCCTGAGGAAGATTCACACTGAGCTACTATTCATGCCAGTCTTCCTCAATTTTTTGTCTGTGGGCCACCAGAACAGCATGGCCCCTAATAGAGCAGTGTAGGTCCATACTGGGAACTGAACCCAGGCTGCCAAAACGGAGCACGCTGAACTTAACCACCAGGCCACTGGGGCTGGCCCTAGAAGTAAATTTTTATTGACTAAATGATGGGCAGAGTTTCTTAAGTTTATAGTGTGGTACCTCAAATGTAGCCTGGATTGGGCTGAGTACCTAGGGCAGTGACTGGCAAACTTAGAATATGAAGAATTCATAACAGCATGAAGGATTTTATTGGAACTTTTGGTAGATTAGGTTTAAGTTTCTAACTTACTAATTGGGTAAATCACTTTGTGAGCCCTAGTTTTCTCATCTGTAGAATGTAGAAATTACATCTTAAGCTCATGCCCCAGAAAAAAGGACCACATTTATCCTGTAGCTTTGTTAACTCTTGGCACAGTAAATTTCTGTGTTTTGTATATCACACCTGAGGAGTTCATTGAAAGTTAAAATGAAAATTGGAAATTGTGTTTCCTGTAATTGCAGTGGCTCACTGTGGGGCATGAATTGTAATCTGTTTTTAGTTCAGCAGAAATAAATTGACATTAACCTACTTGATGACCCACAAAAATATAGTACTGTTGTTGTTAATAGCTGATAGTTATTGAGCTTTAACAAAGTTCCAGGCACTATTCCTGGAGCTTTAACAAAGTTCCAGGGACTATTCGAAGTGATTTATAGTCTTAATTCACATAGTCCTCACAATGTCTGTGACACAATGTCTGTGAGAAGGGTGCTATTATTATCATTCCTATTTTATAGATGAGAAAACTGAGGCACTGAGAAGTTACCTAATTTGTCCAGGCTTACATAGCTAGTAAGCAGTGGATGGGGATTGTAATGAATTTAGGATTGTTTTATCATATAGGGACTTAAATAACTTTTGTAGTTATTAAAAAATAATTACTAAGAATTATAAACTATAGGGGCTGGCCCGGTGGTGCAGCAGTTAAGTGCACACATTCCACTTCGGTGGCCTGGGGTTTGCCGGTTTGGATCCCGGGTGTGGACATGGCACCGCTTGGCAAACCATGCTGTGGTAGGTGTCCCACATATAAAGTAGAGGAAGATGGGCATGGATGTTAGCTCAGGGCCAGTCTTCCTCAGCAAAAAAAGAGGAGGATTGGCAGCAGATGTTAGCTCAGGGCTAATCTTCCTCAAATAACCAAAACAAAACAAAATAAAAAACTATTATGTTAATACTAAAACTAATTTTAAAGATTTTATTTTTCCTTTTTCTCCCCAAAGCCCCCAGGTACACAGTTGTGTATTTTCAGTTGTGAGTCCTTCTAGTTGTAGCATGTGGGACGCCACCTCAGCATGGCTTGATGAGTGGTGCCATGTCCATGCCCAGGATTCCAACTGGCAAAACCCTGGGCCACTGAAGCAGAGCGTGCAAACTTAACCACTCGGCCACAGGGCTGGCCCCTAAAACTAATTTTAAATAAAGGAAAGTTCCACTACTCCCATGACTGAAACTCAAGAACTATTTTTTGTTTATTTTTTAATTTTTTTTAAGGAAGATTAACCCTGAGCTAACGTCTGTCACCAGTCTTCCTCTTTTACTGAGGAAGACTGGCCCTGAGCTAACATCTGTGCCCATCTTCCTCTACTTTATATGTGGGACACCTGCCACAGCGTGGCTCGACAAGTGGTGCCTAGGTCTGTACCTGGGATTCAAACCGGCGAACCCTGGGCTGCCAAAGCTGGACGTGAGAACTTAACTGCTGTGCCACTGGGCTGGCCCCATTTTCTATTTTTGAATATCACATTTCAGTCTTTGTCTGCAGTGCAGTTTCTAAAAAGAGAATGGCCAAAAAGCAACAAAAAAAGAGGATTGCAACAGTTTCAGTTGCTTTTCCTCTTTTAATTTCTGGATTTTGCACATATTAAGACTCAGACTGTGTTTTGGAGCTCAGAGTAATAGAGCAACTGAATGTCAGCTGTATATGGAGCTGGTTTGAGGTTGCAGTGTGAGGTTACACATCCAGTACCTTTTGTATTTTGAGTGTCTCTCTAGAAAGAATTCTTTCTCTCATCTCTGCAGACCTTGTGTGCACTCATTCGAGGAGTCCATCAAAAGAATAAGTCTACCTCTGGGTTTGACATTATCAACATGCTGATGGGCTTTGACAAGGCGGAGCTGTGCATGAAGGTGAGGCGTAAGCTGCTGATGTGCCTATGGAAGGCTGCTTCTGACAGCTGTTCATGGATACCATCTGCATGTAGTTAGATGTACTAGAAGATTTGGCCTCATATGGATGTACTCAGATAGATGTAGATGATTGAATTTGCCCTTGAATTTGAATAGGTTTATTTTACAGATTTGGTTTGTCTGAATAAAGGAAAAGTTCAAATTCAAATTTGAGTTGAGGCATCCTTTCCCTGCAGGATAAAGACTGAGCAGTTTATTTTATGATTAATATCATATTGTCATACATTTTTTTTTTAATATTTTATTTTATTTTTCCTTTTTCTCCCCCAAAGCCCCTGGTACATAGTTGTATATTTTTAGTCGTAGGTCCTTCTAGTTGTGGCATGTGGGATGCCGCCTCAGCATGACTTGATGAGCAGTGCCATGTCTGTGCCCAGGATCCAAACCGGTGAAACCCTGGGCTGCGGAAGCGGAGCACGTGAACTTAACCACTCAGCCAAGTGGCCTGCCCCTGTCATGCATTCTTAAAAACATTTATGAATTTACATATGACAAATTAATATACAAGGGTAACTTTAGTTGTGAACTTTAAGCTTTCTTGTTTAACACAATGACTTTATCAGAATTATTTCTACTGTTTGACACTTTTTTAAAATAACAGCTTTATTCATATATAATTCACATACCCTTTTAAAATGTCTAATTCACTCATTTTTAGTATCTTCATCAGTGTTGTACAACCATCACTACTGTTAATTTCAGAACATTTTCATCACAACGTGGCTGCCAAGGAGCAGTGTAGGTCTGTGCCTGGAAACCCAACCTGGGCTACCAAAGCGGAGCATGCCAAAGTTAGCTACTAGGCCATGGGGCTGCCCCCATTCATTCTTTTGACAGACGTTTGTTAGTGTCCTGTGTGCCAGGCACTGGAGATACAGAGGCAGATAAGACATGGCAACTGTCCTCAGAAAATTGATAGATTAGTTCTCATTTGTCTCCCCCCCTCCATGCTTACCATCTTTAAATCTGTCATCTACACTGACACCAGAGTGATGTGTCTTACATTCAGATCTTTTCTGCTTAAAACCCTTTATTAGTTTCCTATCACTAACAGGATAAAGACCAAACTCCCTAGTTAGCCTTATAAAACTTTCATGATTATGCTCCCTGTTTATTTCTCCAGTCTCATCTCTCACCACTGTGCCTCAGTCTTTATAATATAATTCCATAATAACAAACTACTTATATTCTAACTCCATGGCTAGGGTTGTTTCATTCCTCATGTGTCTTTGATCATGCTAATGCCTGTCTAGAATTCTTTTCTTCCTCAAGTGTTAATTAATTCCTACTAATTTTTCAAAATATAACCCACTCCTGGGGAGTCCTGCAATAGGTGACTTCTGAGCTAATTCCCTTACTCCATGTATATTTCTGTCATAGTAACCATTAAATTAAAATTTATTTATTTTTCTCTCCCATTAGACTAAAAACACTTTGAGAGCAAGGGTCATTATCTTATTTTTCTCTTGTATTTTTTTTTTAAAGATTGGCACCTGAGCTAACAACTGTTGCCAACTTTTTTTGTCCTCCCCCAAATCCCCAGTAGATAGTTGCATATTTTTTTAGTTGTGGGTCCTTCTGGTTGTGGCATGTGGGACGCCGCCTCAGCATGGCCTGATGAGCGGTGCCATGTCCGTGCCTGGGATTCAAACTGACAAAACCCCGGGCTGCTGAAGCGGAGCGTGCGAGCTTAACCACTGGGCCACGGGGCCGGCCCCTCGCTTGTACTTTTTAAAGCACAATATTTAGCGTACAGTAGACCGTCACTACGTATTTGTTGAATTGAACTCAAATAGCTTATTTTGAACCTTTGCTTGACATTCCAGCATCCTAAATCCTTATTTTCCATCCATTCTCCTTCATTCAATGTAAAATATTTCTTTTCTTATTCCTTTCATTGTAGTATCTAAGAGTTTCATCTTTTCTTTTAAAAAGATTTAATTTTTTAAAAAAATTTTTCCTTCTTCTTCCCAAAGTCCCCTAGTACACAGTTGTATATTTTAGTTGTGGGTTCTTCTAGTTGTGGCATGTGGGATGCCACCTCAGCGTGGCCTGACAAGCAGTGCTAGATCCGTGCCCAGGATCCGAACCACCAAAACCCTGGGCCGCCAAAGCGGAGCTCGCAAACTTAACCACTCGGCCATGGGGCCAGCCCCAGGGTTTCATCTTTCGATTACATTGGGTCTGACAGCTGGTTATTAGTACAAGTGACAAACTCCAGTCACATTGACTAGTAGAATCCACCAGGATGGAAACAAGCTAGCTTTGCTGGATAGTGCATATGGCCAGTGATAGGCAGTAGTGATACTGTCTTTTTGTTGTTTGTTCAGTGTGCCTGCATCAAGTGATATACTTTCTTTATCAAATAATGAAACTTACCTAGTTATGTAACCATTATTTTGTTGTTGTTGAGGAAGATTAACCCTGAACTAACATCCACTGCCAGTCCTCCTCTTTTTGCTGGGGAAGACTGGCCCTGAGCTAACGTCTGTGCCCATCTTCCTCCACTTTATATGTGGGACGCCTACCATAGCATGGCTTGTCAAGCGGTGCCATGTCCGCACCCGGGATCTGAACCGGCGAACACCAGGCCACTGAAGTGGAACTTGCGAACTTAACTGCTGCGCCACTGGGCTGGGCCCTGTAACCATTGTTATTAGCCTTTAACTTAACCATATTTAACTATTTTAAATTAAATTAAATTAAATTTTATTTAATTAATTGGTTTATTATTGTTTTTAATTTATACATTTATTATTTACTTTAACCATTATTATTAACCTTTTACAAAAAGATTTACATGAGGATGACAGGCTGCAAACATTCATTTGTTAGAATAATGAAGTCTTTATTGTTCTGTGCAGTTGTTTTAAAGCAGTTTTTCCAAAAGAGCTGTACTCAGAAGTCTTCCTTTTCCTTGTTTAATCTTACAAGGTGTATGCTTCATTGTGTGTTGTTCACATAACCCTGCATAACAACCAACAGTTGGAGAAAGACACAATGGAGATGTTATTTGATATGGTTTAATACTTAATGGTTCTCTTTCCTAGAACTTGATGGAGAGTTTGGATTCATTGCTTTGTGCAGAAGGATCTGAAAGTCTGAAGAGTTTATGTCTGAAACTTCTCCTTTGCTTAGTGACTGTAAGCGTCCCATCTATATGTGTCTTTGTTAAGGGTGTTACTCAACAGCAGGGGCAGGCTTATTTGAATACTTGAGCCCAAAGTTAGAAAGGAAAAGAGAAGAAAAATTCTCTTCTGGAGCATTACATCACTCTGTTGTGTTTGAATGTGTAGAAGGAAGTTAGTTGCATGGGCTTTTGCTTCCTGGAAGTTGCTTTTTTAACCTGCAGGATATGTGATATTTATCACCTGAGAGGTACCATACCTGGAAAACTACACGCTTCTGGATTGTCAGATTCATCCTTCTCATCAGGTCTCATTTGGAAACAGCTTTTGTGGTTCTGAATATTTTTATTTGTTCTAACTTTGATTTTATAGCTTGAAGCTGGCTTGTACTTCTAGTGGGAGGAGGGTGGGGTATTGTTTGTTTACTTCAAGTTCCCTTTCCCTACTACCACTTGAAGACTTATGGATCATAAGCTTCTTTCTGTGCCTTTGAGGAATGAAAGCCAAGAAGCTGTTAAGCAAATGAGGATATGAGAGAAACAATGAGAAGTTCAAAGATTTAGGAAGTTTTTTTTGGGGGGGAAGATTAGCCCTGAGCTAACATCTGCTGCCAATCCTCCTCTTTTTGCTGAGGAAGACTGGCCCTGAGCTAACATCCATGCCCATCTTCCTCTACTTTATATGTGAGACACCTGCCACAGCATGGCTTGTCAAGCGGTCCGTGGCCATACCAGGGATCCGAACCAGTGAACCCCGGGCCGCAAGTGGAACGTGTGCACTTAACTGCTGCACTGCCAGGCCAGCCCCTAGGAAGTTTTAATTTGCTAATTTCCTACCCTTCTGGTGTCTGTCTTTTCAGGCTTTGGTGACTTTGTGGGTGCTTATGAAAGGTCTACTAGGTATCTAGTAGAAAGTTTTAACATTTCTGTTTCTCTTAGATGCCAGGGGAGGAGATAGACATGAGATATGAGAGTGCCTCATTATAGACTTTAAAAAGCCTTTTATTGCATTCAGGTGACAGATAACATCAGCCAGAACACTATCCTGGAGTATGTAATGATCAACAGCATATTTGAAGCAATTTTACAGGTAGGTCGATTCCCTTGTCATCTCTTTCTCTTTTGGGTAAACCACTTCCTCGGATCGTCTCTGTCTGCATTCCTGGGAACTAGGAGTTAGTATGCTCATGCATCTTCTGGTTCTTGTTACAGATTCTCTCCCACCCTCCAAGTCGTAGGGAGCATGGGTATGATGCTGTAGTCCTCTTGGCTTTGCTGGTGAACTACAGAAAATATGAGGTAAATGGGCCCCTTAATGGACAGTTATCTTTCTATCATCTTCCTAAATATGACCACTCCTAGGGGACTTTACTTAATGTAGAAGACGTGTTCTTGCTAAATGGTATATAGATTAGTTTTGATAAACTAGGCATTTGCCTGGCATGGAGGATAGAGCTGTTCGAAGGAATCCTGTGGTGCAACTTCTAATAGACTGAGTAAATATCCTAGTAGAGTGAGTAAACATCCTTAATGTAGTGGTTCCCAAACCCAGCTTATCATTAAAATCACCTAGGAACTTTTGAAAAAAAGAAATTTCTGGGCTTTACTTTTGACATACTGAATCAGAATCTCCTGGGGGTGGACCTGGGAAGCTGTTTTTTCTTTTTCTTTTTCTTTTTTTTTTTTTAAGATCTCCTGTTGAATATGATGACTAGCTGGGATTGAGAACCACTGACCTAATGCATCTGTTTTGAAAGACTGGATTTTTATATATTGGATTTCCTTAATGTAATCCACTTGTATAAGTATTACTGTTGGTCTGAGACCTCTTTCTGATTTCAATGAGATTGGAAGACAGAGTCTTATCCATATTAATTCTGGAGTTCTTTTTGCCCTTGAATTAATCAGGAACAGATGTATAGGTTTTTGAGATGAAGAGCAGAACTCAGAGATTTATACTTGGGTTGGTACGTCTTTCTGATTCCTTTCAAAAGGCAGAATACACAGAAAAGGAAGGGGGCTACTTAGGGAAGACCAAGGGCCTCACTGAGGATTGCTTTATAGGAATAGGGAGCATTTGGCACTAAGTCTTGGACACTAGGAGTGCTTTAACTGAACCCAGAAATTAGGAGCTGCATCAAGGCAACCTGACTTTCTTCACTTATTAAGTAGCAGTGCTATGAGAAATGGACCAGCTGGAGGGAGCATTTTCTTTTCTGAGCTTCTGGAGTTTCACTTTGTGATTTTTACTGTGATTCCTAGCCAGGTCAAAAGTAATAGGTAACACAAAATCTAGAGCTTATTTTTATAAGGAGCGATGTGGAAGAAGGGAAGGATGTGAGAAAAGAATGCTTAAAGAGGGACAGGGATATGTGGAGCAATGTTTATGTGTTATAAATCCCAGGAGCTGATCGCTTTCTTTGTCTTGGAGGAACTGACGAATGGTGTGTATAGTTATTAATAAATATGTAATTTATTACCAACACCTGTTTCACTGGTGATCTGGATGGGTTGGCATAGTAGCCATTTTGATCTCTGTCATATGTTAATAGCCTCTAGGGCCTTATTACAAAAGCAAGAAAAATAGCTTAGGAAAAATGCTGAAGACAGTTAAAGAGAGTTGAGTTATATGTGATAGGAGAGTGCCATCATCAGTAATGAATATTTTTGGAACATTCTGCTGGATTCAGGCCACTCTGAGGCAATGGCTTGGCTTCTCTAAATGTGAACTGAACCCTAGCTAGCCCAGTAGGGCGCTCTGAAATGTCAGCCTGAAAAATTGGACATGGCCAAGGAACTGGAGAAAATAATTTCTGGAGTGAGGTGTGCATCTCTAGTCTGTCAGAAGCCCCAGAAGAATTAATATAGTAGGCAAGGGCAAGCTGGTGGGCATAATTTATCTGGGCTTTGCAGCTTTTGATATAAGTCACTCACCAGAAACCATTAAGGAAGCTTAGTGGCCGTGGAGCAGGAAGGTTTTTGACAGGAACATGAGGAATTCCAGATGAACATACCAAAACCAAAAGCTGGTAAAGTTTTATGCAAACTAGTATAACAGGTTGTGTGCTGGGAAGAACAACATTCTAGCCACCACCATAATTGATCCCTTGAACAGTGGGTTAAGTCATAACCTTTTTAGAAAGGTGCAGAGGTCACCAGAGAGGCTGAGTGCCCAGCAAAACACAGAGAAGGCAAATAAGGTATTGGGCTTAAGGAATGGAAGTGATGGAAAAGATGTCATGTAGTAAATGTAAATAATTCTTTCTCATTTCAAATAGTGTATTCCATTTTAGTCATTTCATCGAAAGAAAGAGAAGGCAAAAAAAAAAGGACTAGGGAAGAGCTATGAAAAATGATAAATATGATTTAGATCAAATGAAGGCAGGACACTGTTAAAGTGAACCTGTGAGGGCTCACTGAGCTTGTAATTCTGTCTTGTGGATGAAAAGTAGATTGCCTGCAGTTTTAAAAAAAATGTGACTAGCATAACAGGTGTGTAGTGTTAAGGAAAATCAGTGTCTGATAGAACAGAAATTCTTACAGCATTAAGATCTTCTTCCGCCTCTTCACAGTGTTAACCCTTCTAGGTTGGCCAAGTCTCCTGAGATGAAGTGACTCAGTCCCCAACTGCTGCCCTGAATATGACTTTTCCCAGAAATTACAAAATTGGTTGTTATGTCCGGTTGCAAGTTGTTCCTTTTCTGTATCTTTTTTTTTTTCTCTAAAGAGCTTCTTTCAAATGTGATGAAATGTCAAAGGAGAAGAAACATAGCTACCAAACATTGAGCCTGTACCATATGCTAAATGCTATGCTAAGGATTTTACATGTCTTACTTCATTTAAGCCTCATAGTAACCCCAAGGAAGAAAATATTATTCCCATTTTACAGATGAGGAGATTGAGCTTAGGTAAATTAATGTCCCTAACTTGTCACACATAATAAGTAGAGGAGCTAGAACTCAAACCTTTGCTTTTAGCTGCCTTGGCTTTCCTCAGCTGCTGCTAAAGCATAGGCTGTTCTCGGTAATTAGATGATCCTTATTATTACCTAAAACAGTGTACTTTTGGGAATGTGAGTAGTTAGGACTTTCAAAAATTGTGCCAAGAAACAGAGACCTGCTCCTTGTGGTGGTGTTCTCTTCATGGAGGCATCTCTAGGTCAGCATACTGCTGATTTTCTTTTCCAAGGATCCACTGGCATTGGATCTTGTCTGAAGTCTATAGCATCAGCAGGATTTGACTCTTGGTTATAGAAAGAAGTGTTGAGAGCCTTCCTCTGTCAGATCAAGGGGCAAATGGAGTGAATTTTACTTCCTTGAGTTGTGTTGTAGAAAACCTTATAAATGTTTGGGCTGTTAACAAAGCAAAGCTGTCTCTTTCTCTATTCCCAATTGACATTCGAAAGATGCCCTCAGAAACTTGATTAAATAAGGTCTGTGTAGGGGGTTAGTCTTTTAGTTGGGTTTTCAAGTTTCCAGTAGTGAGTCTTCTTGGTTGCTGTAAAAACTGCCAGTCCAAGAACTATTGTTCCTTTCTTCCCTTGGGTTAGAATTGGTGCCTGGTCTATATGAGGTCTTTCCTAACATACCATGAGTGGGATATTTTCAAGGTGAGCAGGTCATTGGTTCTCATCTCACTTTTAGGAGATGGCCCAAGTGCTTAATGAGTTTAAATATATGTCTATTTCCATATTCTGCCCAGCTGAGATTGGATCTGGAAAAACTCAAGAAATCTTCCAATGCTATAAGTGGTGGAACAGTCATTAAATCCCAGTGTCCTGAGCAGATTGTCGTTTGGGTAATTAGATCCTTCCTTTCAGTTCTCCTGCAGTGTTATTTAGGTATCAGATCCATAAATGGCCTCTTTGACTATTAAGCAGCTGCCACTTTCCACCCCCAAGGTGGCTTTGTTTTACGGGTGGGTGAATCAGTCCTTGCATATGGTTTGTGGAATGGTTATGGAGCCTTTCGGATGAGAATGTAAGTTAGCAACTTATAAATATGTGCCTTATGGGAAAGAAGCTTTTATGGTTCCAAAAGACAGCTGTCCCTATGGACTCAGTAAATTATTGGCAGGATAGGAGAAAGTGAGTTTTGTAGAGTGTTCACTTACTTCTTGGAAACAAAGAAAGAAAGAAAGATGGGAGAAGGGGCAGACAGGCCTGAGCTGATTCAGCCTAGAGGAAAATGCAGATAGAACAAAACTTGTGTGTATGTGTTTATGCATGTATGTGCTTGGTGAATGCCCATCCACATGGAGAGATTTACTAGAAATGGGAGGAGTCAGCTGGCAAGATGGGTTGGGCCTGGATATTAGGAGTACTGCTATAGAGAAAGGGCCTTATAGAAGCATTTTTGTTAACAGTTTGTTAAATAGCTAGTGGGCTCTTTTTTTTTTTTTGAGGAAGTTAGCCCTGGGCTAACATTTGTGCCCATCTTCCTCCATTTTTTATATGTGGTACACCTGCCACAGCTTGGCTTGGTAAGTGGTGTGTAGGTCTGTGCCTGGGTGTGTGAACTTAACTGCTGCGCCACTGGGCCAGCCCTGCTCGTGGGTTCCTAAGTAGTCACACTCACGTTGAGTCTCTTCTCTTGTTTAACAGTCTGTGAATCCTTATATTGTGAAGCTATCTATTGTGGATGATGAGGCTACGCTCAATGTGAGTATCTGGATCCTTGTGTATTGTTTTAATTACTTGCATTTGGTGGCCTTACTTTCAGTGGATATTTAGAACAGAGAGCAGAACTATTGCGTTAATTTCATCTGGCTATAAAGAGGAAATCAATATTTCTTTTTAGAAGCATCAATGTACTGTCTTACTGTTTTTTTATCTTCTTGTCATGAAAGAAAGGTTTGAGGGGACATTACTTGCTAATCATGATGAAATGGTTGGTTATATTTCATGTTCTAGTGTGCTGAGATTGATTATCCTACAGAGTCGATAAGTTACATTTTCAAGAATAAGAAGGCTTAGATAGTATATCAGATCCCCACAATGATTTAAATGTCTTACAATTTTATATGTCAATTATACGTCAATAAAACTGGAAAAAAAAAAAGTAGGCTTAGATGACTAAATGATGGGAAATTCCCTCTTGTAGAACTAGCCAGATGGTATTTATAGTCTGAGTTAGTGAAGCTGAAACATGGAGGATAATATATATCTGCTATATAAGTCCTTGAAAGTTTGGGAAATAACATGTGACCTTTGCATATAGGGAGGAAGAAGATGACCAGGTGTCTGGCTTTATTGTCTTTCCATCTTGCCCTCTTCATTCTTCTAATTTCCCTTATGAAAAAAAAGCACACATGATTCATCCTTGTGGCCTTAATTGATCTTTGTGTTATGCTTAGCAGGTTCTAGAGGGAAAGTTGATAAGTCACTTTAATGTTTATTGGATGCTTCTTCCTGCTACACTCCTGTTTTCCTGTGGCCTGAAAGAGGAAATCACTATATGCACCTTCATTTATCATGAGACTCATTGTCATTTTTATTGTGGCTGTTTTAGAGACATCTGAGACATTTTTGTTAGAAAGTTCTAACTCACTCTTCTCTTTTGAGGTGAAAATGATCCCAGTGAAATTGTCAGTGATCTGGGCTGGTCTCTTTCACTTCTTGTTACTCTATTAAGTAACGTTAAGTAAGATAATTAGATCATAAAAATCTTTCCAAAGAGGTTCCTTTTGATGCTTTGAGAATGCCTCTCAGAATTTCTGTTCTTGTTGCCAACTATCAGGTAGAACCTCTTGGCCTTGGACGGTGGGGGGTGTAAATTAGTTTTTACCCTGGCCTAGTCGGAGCATAGCCACCAGCCTCTTATTTCACTTGTGCTGTCTTTTTTCTTTCTAGGGAATGGGGCTTGTAATTGCTCAGGCTTTATCTGAGTACAACAGGTAAGTCCACCTCACCAGATTGAGAAGGGTCTAATTTTCGTTTGAATTGGTTGAGTAGCAAACAGGTTTGTTAGAATTCTTGGGTGGACTTCCCTTACCTATCCTAAGAGAGTATTCAGCGGTATAGCTGCTGGCAGATGTATTTGCTGTACCTCGACTTAATGGCTTTAGCAGGGGTTGTTTCTGACACCAGGGGAAATGTAGCTAACAGATTAGTGTCTATCTTTTCTTTAAGCAATTAGGTACATTCTTTTGCAAATTTTTTGTATTTATTGCAGAGCATTTTAACTAGTTTTCCAGCTACAAAGCAGGCTCTTCTATTTAGCCCAGTGTATCATACAGATATCATTTTCTATGAGAAAAAGGTTGTGAAACACTGCTTTTTTGTACACTTAAAAAAATAAATAAAAGGAGGAAACATACTGAATTAGCTCTAGTTTTGACAGATGCTTCTTTTTCATCAGGAGTAAACTACAATTTCCCAGAGTCCCTGTCTGTTCTAGGGGCTCTATTGATGCTTGCTTTCCCTCTTGCTGTGGATGAAGAATGATCTGGTATTCAGTGAATGGAAACTAGAAGTATCCCTAATTCTGGCAATGGCCAGACAGGATCTTTCTTGCTCCTCTCTGGACTTTCCTTACACACAATTGGGGGTTGGAATTTCAAATCTGTTCCATCTCCACAAATAGTTTAGCTCACAAATTTCCCTCATCTTCATTCAAAAACAAACAAGATTTTCACGTTACAGCCTTAAAGTAATTTCACTGTCACACTTTTCAAGTAATAGTCTGTTTGGGAAATAACTGGATCAGCCATATGTTAGAGCAGTGTCACACTTTTGCAGCTTACTTTCTAAGTCTTTCCCAAAGTAGCCAGGCATATTGGTACACACTCAAGAGCAGATGTGTGCCTCTTAGGTTGCAGGGGAAACTCCAGTGGATGGTTTGTCATAATGCTTTTGTTTTCTGGAGTCAGTGAATTCTATGTGTGTCCTGCCCTGATTACCTAGAATGCCAAGGACAGAGACATACTTGATAAATAATACTAAAGTTGAATTTAGTTATTTTTGTTCAGGCAGTATAAAGACAAGGAAGAAGAACACCAGAGTGGTTTTTTCTCTGCTTTAACAAATATGGTAAGTCCTACTTGTTTTTTTCTCTCCTGCTTAGAAATGTAAGAGGTCTGTAGGGGTAGACAAATCTGGACTGAGAAGTTCAGATATTTGAGGTGATGGCATGATGAGGGGAGAGAAGATGCTCAGAGCGGATTTTTTTGAGAGCTCTATCTCTTCTAGTGATTTCCAAACCCAAGTGAGATGGAAAAAGGAGAGCTTTGGATTCTCTGGGACTGATTTTTTCAAGTTAATTAACTCAGATTTTAAAGGCTAAAAAAAAAAAAAAGTACATAGTAAGTCAGACTTTTGCTTCCTAAAAAGTTGACTCTGAGGACTGACCCTGTGGCACACAGAGTAGGAGAGTTTAGATCTGAGTCCAACCCCGAGTGCTCTTTGGCTGTCTGCTGTGGCCACTTCATCCCTCATAGCTGGTCCTGAAGTTGAGAGATTGGTGCAGTGGATCTGAGCCACTTCTCTAAAGGCTTAATGGGCTGAGAGGTCCATGGTTTAGGAAAGTTATTGGTCCAGTTTGCAAGACTTCTGAGCAAGGTTTCTCAACCTTGGCACTATAGGCATTTTGGACCAGATAATATGAAACTAATTTTTAAGAGATAAATCTAACAGGTCTTAGAATCTAGGCAGACTCAGAAAGTCTTTTTTTTTGGGCGTTAGTATTCAAGTAATCAGCCCTAGGGCAAGAGAGTTTTTGAGTTCATTGCAAGAAATGGCCATCCCTCTATCCCACAAAAAGGCAGGTTTTTTCCCCCCAATGTCTATGCCTTCTTCCTTTTTCTTTCTCAGAGCCTACTTTCAGGAAAGGAATTGATTAACTCTGAAGCATAAGTGAGTAAAGTTTCTCAGAAGTCAGAACAGTGTGAGTGCTGTATTGGTGTTTGGTTAAATGAATTAACTATGATTATATTGTTCCTAGGGATCTTTGCCTTTCAGCCAAGAAGAAGTTTTCTAACAAACAAGTGAAGCTCCAGCTGCATAGTTTTGGGCATCAGTAAGCAGGTGTAAGCATTTTTAGAGGAATGGACATCTTTTTCAGTGCCTCTGATATCACACATATTGGAGGCGACCTACTCTGTTTACTTATTTGGCTGCCCTGCCTAGGATACAAACTAAAGATTTTGTGATCTGAAAGATGGACAATGTGTCTTACATAGACAGTTCTGGTCTGAAACCCAGATATTCCCCTGAAGATGGCTCTGTGTTGGTTGAAATCAGCCTGCTTTCTGTGATGTTCTTCACGAGTTAGTTTCTGACTTCAGATAAGCAACTTCCAGGAAAGATGCAGAGTGAGGAGGATGTCTAGGTTAATATTTACTTGCTGTCAGTGGTTACTAAACCTTACACATTGAAAAGGAAAGCTGGACGAAAGTGCTGGGATTGTTGGTTTTTTTAAAGATTTTATTTTTACTTTTTCTCCCCAAAGTCCCCTGGTACATAGTTGTATATTTTTAGTTGTGGGTCCTTCCAGTTGTGCTATGTGGGATGCCACCTCAGCATGGCTTGATGAGTGGTGCCATGTCCATGCTCAGGATCCGAACCATCGAAACCCTGGGCCGCTGAAGCGGAGTGCGCGAACTTAACCCCTAGGCCATGGGGCCGACCCTTGGGATTGTTTTTTTTAAGTCTCTTTAAGGAAAGACGATTTAGTGGAGTTCTTATTATTTCATTCATTATTTATGATTCTTTTAAGATCTTCAAAGTGGGCTGATTTTGGTGTGTGAGACTGGTGGGCCAGAGTTCTAACTTCCCTTGGGCTGCAAGCAGCTTGTTTTTTCACTAATTAAAGGCTTCATGGCACAGATCTCCTCTCAGCATTTCCTTGCTGTAAGTCTGCAATTCCCCTTTTCTTCCACAGGTGGGCAGCATGTTCATAGCAGATGCCCATGAGAAAATTTCAGTACAGTAAGTGCCTAACATTCTTGTTCAGTGACTTTAACTTTAGTGTGGGCTCTCTGGCTAGATATGAGAATGTGAAATGTTACCTCTTGCTAATCTTTTTTTTTAAAGATTTTATTTTTCCTTTTTTCTCCCCAAAGCCCCCCGGTACATAGTTACATATCTTTAGCCGTGAGTCCTTCTAGTTGTGGCATGTGGGACACTGCCTCAGCATGGCCTGATGAGCGGTGCCATGTCCGCGCCCAGGATCTGAACCAGTGAAGCCCTGGGCCACCAAAGGGGAGCACGCAAACTTACCCGCTCAGCCACAGGGCCGGCCCCGCTAATCTGTTACAGATTCAAACTTTTTTTGGTGATTTATCAAATGTTTCTTGGGTTTTAAACAATAATGGACCCTCAGAAACCCCTACTTTGGTCATATGTATTGAGCCCCAAGAACCTGAAAAACTGTTCCCAGTTGTCTCTGGAATGAAATGAAAGAAGGCTGGGTATCTGAGCCAGTTAAGGACTTAACTGGATTAGGAGGGGAAAGTGAGAGGGAAGATAGTGAATAAAGTAGATAAGAACTAGTCCTAGGGAATTAAAGTTAAGACCCTGACTCTTTGCCTATGTCTTTACATAAGCCCAAAAGGAAATCTAGGGGACATTAGAAACTTAAAAGGATTGATAATGAGGAACTGGAGTGAAATCTTATCTTGATGGTTGTACTGTTTTTACTCCTCCACTATAAGAGCTGCTCTAATTTGTCCTCTTTCTTTAGAACCAATGAGGCCATCCTTCTGGCACTTTATGAAGCTGTTCATTTAAATCGCAACTTCATCACAGTGTTAGCCCAGGTTGGTTATATTAAAAACTCTAATCGTTTTTCTCCCTAAATTTCATACAGATTCACTCCGTTGAAAAACCTGTCTGGCTGTGCCTGTTTAAACATGCTTTGTGTTGGTAACTGGTAACAAAGAGTTGCATCAATCGTCTTTGCTTCATGCTATCCTCCAATATATATGATTCCATCTGGTGCTGAAGTGGGCCTGATAACATGCAAAGTTAATGGTTTTGACTAGTTTACTGATTCTATTAACCCAAATGAGTTTAAATTACTTCATTTAGCTTTCTGGAAATCCCTTGGTATTGTCTGCCCATATGGGTTTTTTGGGATCATATGGATTTTTTATATCAGGCTTTCTGCTTTCTAAACCACTATCGAGTTACAACCAGAGATAAAATAAGCCAGGTTACTTATCTTATGATCTCACCAATTTCCAGAGAAGAAAAGTAAAAAATATCCTGTCCAGCATCAGGTTGGCTGTTAACAGAAAAAATGACTGCAAATGCTAAAAGCAGAAAGTTGTAGAATGCTGAGTGCTGGGTCGCTTGCCTAAGGGATCTCTTCTGTAGTTCGTACTGAAGGGACTAAAATAGACTGAGAACTCAAGTGCTATCTGTGAAAGCTGTCTTAAAAAATTGATGGTGTTTTTATCTTAAAGTCAGACTGTTTAAAATATGTATGTAGATTTCTTTTAAAGGAGAGCTTGCTTACGCTTTTTTCTCCAAGGGCAAATGTGTATGGAATCCACTGATTAAGTTTTAACAAAAAAATAAGATCATGCTTAAAAGGCAATGCGCTGGTTTGGGGTCTGCCTACAAGGACACTTATTTTTCATGACAAATAACATAGGAGACTTTATCCACTATTCTGTGTTCTTTGTCTGCTCTCTGAATTCTGTAGTTGATTTTAAAGGAAGTAGTGCGGAAGGTAAAATGCTGGTAAAGCTTTTGGGGAAGAAGAGAGTAGCTGTCATTCAGACCCAATGGATATCTCCCCCTTGTCTCTGCCTCCCCACCCTATACATTCTTATTTGTTGTGGAACAGGAAGGCTGCCATTTGCATAGATTTTAAAATAATACCTGTTATCCCTTGGCTCACCTGCATTTATTAGTCAACTATGTGGTCATCAGAACAGTCTATTGATCTGAGAGAATAGTCTCTTCCTAGGTTCGGATAGGACTGCAAATGCCCTTTTTTGGTAGAATAATGCTCTCAATTTGTTTACCCCAGTTTTTTATTTGTGTGGTTCTGCAGAAAAACTTATGTAATGGGAACTTAGATGCTTAAAGAAAAGTAGCCCACAGAGCTTCTTATTAGAGTTGGCAAGCATCAGTAATAAATCAGGTACTCATGAGAACGAAACGTAGAAGCAGTCCCTCCTCAGTGAGCTTTCTCTCTAATCACGAGGCTAGGAATACTAGAAAGGAAATTAAGTAGAGAATACTCAGAACTGACTTCTCTCTTTTCTTGTTTGTCTGTGTTATTTTTCAGAGTCATCCAGAAATGGGCTTGGTGACTACCCCTGTCAGTCCTGCTCCGACAACCCCAGCCACACCACTGGGGACCACTCCGCCCTCCTCTGATGGTAACCCCACTACCTCTTTTGTTGTCTTGATTAATATGATCTTGACTCTTTCAGGGTGGGCATAGCTGTGCTAAATGAAGAACACCAGTTGTTAATTCTTTCAATTAAGCAACTGTTTGAGGTACTGTCCTTTAGGACCCCAAAGCTCCAAAGAAAACTTGGGAAAAGATAGTCAAGTGCTTCTCTCTGTGTAAGAAGCTACATAACTCCAGCTTTTCCTCCTCAGGGAATGGTAGAACCAGGGAGAGCTAGATCTGAAAGGGACCTTTGAGGTCAGTGATGCCTGTCCTGCCAAACTCGCAGGATACTTGTGAGGCTCAGATGAGATCTTCATTATGAATATCTCACTGAAATATTATCTCAAGTTACCATTTGACAAATGAGGGAATTGAGGCCAGAAAAATAAGTGGTTTGCCTAAGGATAGTGAGAGTTGACACTAAGAGCGAAGACATGGATCAGGCAGGGACTACATTTATTTTGTTCACTACTGTCTGCCCAGCATAGTGTCTGGCATGGTCGTTGCTTAGTGAATATTTGTTGAATAAATGAATGAGAAAGTGAACCTGGGATTTACTCACTGTTCTGTGTCTGCCAGCCACTCCCAGTTAGAAAACAACAAGCTTTGAGAGTATTATAACTTGGAGTTTGGTGGATATTTAAGCCTTCTCCCCCTAAAAATAAAAAAAATGTCCACTTTATAAATCTTATGGCTAGAACGTAAGAAAAAGGTAACAGAAAAGAAATTATGAATTTTGCCCAACAAACTTCGTGTCATCTGAGTTGTTCTGTTGTAAGCTGAGTGTTTGATGGAATGTGTTAACCTAAAAATAATCTTCGTTAATACTTGATGTTTTGCCTAAAATGTTAACCACATTTTGGGTAAAGAAGTACAGTAAATCTAACTCTGATCCTTTCTTTATGCCTCCTTACTTTCTGTATGTGAACTGATCTTTCATCTGCTTTCTCTGCTTTAAATTTTCATATAGCACCTGTGGCAGTAGCATTTCAACGTAGTACAAGCAGTATTGGTACAGAAGCATGACAGGGAAATGCCATTGACATTCAAGTCTATGGTAGCAAATTGGATTAGAATTGAAAGCCAAATTCCAAAATATATTAATGACAAGGAGCAAGTAGTAAGGATTGCCTTCTTGTCTCTGCTTATTCAGGTCCCTGAATAATCCAATGGAAATACTGTTCTTTCTCTTTAAGGTTGAAGCCTGCCTGGTTACCATGGATACCAAAAGCCATATATATGTCTGTGTATTCCATGAGTTCCATGTGATGCTGGGGTTTGGATGCTCCAGAGAACTGCCTTTCAAACTGTTCATTGTGAACACTTCCGCCTACACTCTTGATTATGCAATGGCAGGATTTGTGCTTACTTACGTACAACTAGTGAGCTTTTATTTTTTCTAGTGGGAAGATGGAGTCAGCCCACTTTCAAATGACTGTCTTCTTTGACAAAGAATTATGCTGGGAAGAATTATGAAGCCGAAGATCAAGGAATAACTGTTCCTTAGGAAGGAGATTTTATTTTGTGAGGGATTTTATTCTATCCTATTTTGCTCTTTTTCCTCTCTCCTAACTCATTTCCTTTCTGTAGGGGTCCTAAGTTTTATAACCTTGTTTTCAGATTTTGGTTTTTAATTATAGTGGTGCTCAGTAGCGCAGTGATATTTAAAGGTATGTCACTGGAGCCATTATTTTTAAAAGGCAGCAGTTTCGATGTAACATTTGTTCTCAGTTCAGACTTGACATTTGACAACTCAGCCTTGGCATGAAAGAACCTTCTGGTAAACTAAAAATACATATACTTCTATATTTCTGCATATTATATAAGATAGTTTTCCAGTTATTACTGCATTGTGAGTGGGGAAAAAAAGTCCCACTTACCAATTGGATGCCTCTTTGTATCGGACAAAGGAACGATTATGGGTTCTGAGCTTCAAAATAGGCTGTAGTTTGAAATGACGGTCTCAGGTTATTAACCCGTAACATGAATTAAGACCTTTTAGTATTTCAACATAAAAATATATTTGTCTTTTATTAGTTCTTGGAGGCTGAACTGTGGGAAAACAGCCAAGGGTTGGGCGTGCTAATTTATTCTCATAAGGCTTTTTGCTGTGCTTGCTGTGTATTATGGATCCATAATATGCAAATGTTTCCCATTGTTAATAAGTGTTCTCAGCATATATCGTAATAACTCCAGAGAGATCCATTATGGTTATGAATACATATTATGAGTGATATCCGAAACTCAGCTGAGTCTTAATGGGTGAAAATACAGCAGAAAGCTGTAGATTCTCTCGTTTGTCTGGGCCACCATGAACCTCATTTTGCTTATATATTATGTCTTAGACAGTGTAAAAGTGGTTAACAGGATGTCTAAGTGTAATTTAAGGTCTTAGAAACTTGAGAAAGCTACATTAAGACTGTTCTGTGTGGATCAGCCCTAGTCTGGTCCCTCATTGTTCATTAGGACTGTAGCTCAGAGCGTGGGGGCAAGGCATAGTTTCTCTTGGAAACAAGTGGCTGGGTTTAAAAAATTCAGTTCCCAGGGTGTCCCAATCAATAATGTCCACTCGTTTTCAGCCTGATATTCCTTTTCAGGTTCTCCTTCAGAAGGGAAGAGATTAAGGATTAGAATTTGAGTATAGTTTTGTGTTAACTTTTTTCCCTTCCATCTTGGGTATTTCCAGCCTAAATAAAGGCTTTTTCTCAAAATTGAGCAAGATTTCTCCTTCTTAGGAATGAATTGTCATTTACTTTAAGCAGGACACTCATCAAAGCAGGGCTCATTTATATTCAGTACAAATCTTTCCCTTAGGTACAAATCAAAGTGCCTTTAAGAAGGACCCTGAACCCTTTTGGGTTACTTGGGGTTAGAAGTGGAATCAAAATACCATTCTTAGGATGTTGGGAGAAAAGCTCGATTCCTGGAGACTGGCCCTCCTAGATGTGAGGGAAGGGAATTGGGCTTAATCTTGGGAGTAGGAAGGGCTCTAGAGGCCTAGGAAGAGTAGATAAAGGTTTTATGACAAGCACTGGTCCTCTCTCTGTTGTGGAAAAAGCTTATTTAGTGATTTCCTTGCCTGCTGGCAAATTGACTATGTAGGTAGAAGTGTTAGAGGGAATATGTTAGAGGCTAAGTGTATTTCATGTGTTCTATTCCAGTTATAAGTTCTGTGGAACTCCCACTGGATGCAGATGTACAGACCAGTAATCTACTGATAACCTTCTTGAAGTATAGCTCGATTGTCATGCAGGATACCAAAGGTAAGGCATGCTACTTTCGGGGCTCAGGAAGCAAGAGGTATTTCAGGCAGCTACTTAGCTAGAATCAAGGAGCAGCATTAATACTTTGAAGCTTTGATAGAATGAACCCTTGAGGCCTCTTGTGTAGGGTGATGTTCCTGATTACTGGAAAATAGTGATTTTTCACTCCAGATGGCAATTAGGTGGTGTTGGGAAAACCTGAAGCTGGAGGGGGAGTACTCCAAAATAGAACAGGAAAAAAAAAATTGGTCTGTATGGAAACCAGCAAGTCTTCTTAGCAGATTTTGGTAAGTAGATGCAAACCCTTTTGTGTGGGAAGTGGGGGGATTAGCACGCTCCAGGGAATTCCCTTTTGAGGACAAGAACAGAAAGCATCGGCTTATGGTGAGAATTAGAGGATTGGTGTGCAGAGCACAGTAGGAAGAGGTGAGATCCAGAGGCACTGTGCTGCTTTACACTTAGCACAGAAGTGTTCGTACCCATCCCAGAAATGCAGGGTGGAAGTGAGGGAGAAATGGGTGTTGGAAAAGTTTGAGTTTATTCTGTCTGGTTTCTCATTCTTCCTCTGTTTATGATTTTTCTATGATCTTGTAATTGGTGATAAGGTAGTAGAATAGTTGGACTAGGAGTGAGAAGGGATTAAGAGGAAACCTAGCAAATTCTACCCAGTGTATATCTTAGGTGTTTTTTTATGCTGGATTTATATGTGTGTTCACAATTTTTATTTATTATTTTTTTATTGTGGTAAAATATATATAACAAAATTTACCATTTTGATCATTTTTAAATGTATGATTCAGTGGCATTCAGTACATTCACATTGTTGTGCAACCATTGCCAGCATCCATCTCCTGAACTCTTTTCATCTTGTAAAACTGAAACTCTGTACCCATTAAACACTAAGTCCCCATTCTCCACATTCTCCTCTTCCCCTAGCTGCTGGCAGCCACCATTCTACTTTCTGTTTCTTTGAATTTGACTACTCTAAGTACCTCACGAAAGCAGGATATATCCCAGTTTTAAGATTCTCTGGAAATAAACCTTTTATTTCATGGTGACACTGAGGTAGCATTTTTCCTTCAATTTTTTTGAATGAAAAAATCTCCAGTATATAGTCGTTCCTCAGTATCTGCAGGGAATTGGTTCCAGGAACCCCCACAGATACCAAAGTTCGTGGGTACTCAAACCCCTTATGTAAAATGATGTATGTAGTGCAATGAATATAGTTGGCCCTGCATATCTGCAGGTTTCACATGTGCAGATTCAGTTCAATTCCTCATATCTACAAAATTTTGATCTGAGGTTGGTTGAATCTGAGGATGCGAAACCCGCAGATAAGGAGGGCCGTCTGTACAGAGAAGTTGAAAGGATTGTAAAGTGACCACTCATACCCGTTAACATTTTGCCATATTTGATTTGTCTTTAAATTTCTTTCCGTGTATTCTTGTTATTTTGGTTCAACCATTTTAAAGTAGGTTGCAGACATCATTCTACTTCACATTTTAAGTACTGTGGCATGTATCTCAATGTTGAAGACATTTTCCTAGCTATCCATTATAACTAGGAAAATCAACAATAATTCTCTAATGTCGTATAATGTTCAGTCCATATTTAGTTTTTCTCAATTGTCCCAAAAATGTTTTTCATAGCTGATAGTTTTTTAACTACACCTAGCATTTTAGTGAACATTTTTATTAGTATTTTATTAGGTACCTACAGTTTTGATCCAGTGGGCTTTTCCCATTTAGAGTGATTTTTTTTCTAATTACAAAAGTAACTGAAATATTATTTGTTAAGAATTAAAACAGTCTAGCTATGGTTACTTAGAAAGTGAAAGTCCTTTGGAATTAAGTTCTTCGGAGTTAATCACTTCTGACAATTCGTGTATATGCTTCCTTTATAAACCTTCTTTATAAGAATCTTTAAATCCTATTTTAGGAACCAGCTCTTCTCTCTGCTCAGTAGTTGAAGTTTGGGTTCTTAAATTATAGTCCATGTTTGTGAGGTGCTTTAAGATTCCCTTAGGCATAAAGTATGCTTTAGAAGGCTCTGATATGCCAAGTGGGCTGGACAGGTTTCTGGTATGAGAATTTTCAGAAATTCCAGAATGGAGCTGAAAGGCAAGAGCTGCGTAAGAAGGTAAGACTGGGATTTGGGAGCTTTTGGAATGAGAAGGAAACATTGGTAGGCAGAGATAGAGATCTAAAAGGTAAATATGGGAAATGAAGAATTGTCAGAGTTAAAAGGAGCCTGGGTGGGCAGAATCTAAACCCCGTTATGCTCAGACATATTGCATTAGCTTTTGGAGATTTCTGTCTTGCAAACTTAGACTTTTTTCTTCTGTTATGCCTTGTGAGTGTGCTCTTTCAAGAGAGAAAGCTATATAAAGGGATGAGACAGATGCAAGTAGTCCATGTCACAAACTCCTAACATAGAGAGTCAATTGGGAGCTGCAGAGTTGGTGACCCTTTGAGTCCTGGCAAGTGAGATCTGGCAGGCAAGGATAACAAGACTTGTGTATCAGTGTTTCCTGAGGCCATTGCTTCTCCTTTATGGGAAGAAAGAATTTCTTCCTTTCTCTAGAAATATCACAGCAAGCATAGAAGAGAGAAACTGCATGGATGTGACCCTGAAAATGTACTTTTAGCTTTGCTTGATGTAACACAGTGAATTGAGGCCCTTGGAACTCAATTGTCGCTTTAATGATTATATAAGCTTCTTTGTCCTTGTCATTTTGCCATACATAAAATGGAAGGCAGAATTGAGAGCAGATTAATTGCAGTATAGATGGTCTCAAGCTGTCTCTCTAAACTCAGACTGGGTTAGGTCTTTTGCCAAAAGGCAGCCTAAATGTGGCAAGGGGCAAGGTTTGGTATGATGAAGAATTAGTTTGAAAAATGACTCCTGTGTGGCTTCATTGGCCCGGCTCTCTTCCTGTCTTTTAAGCTCCTGACCTTCTGCATGCCCTGGCTAACAGGATCTCATTATGTTTTTAGGAGCAATGGAAGCAACTTTTTCTTGGCTTTGCTCCCATCCCCCCCCCCCCCCCCCCCCCCCCCCCCCCCCCGGCCTTGATATTGTCTCTTTCTTTTTTATTATATACCGATAAAAAGATACTTTTTTTGGCAGGGATGGGGTGAGGAAGATTACCCTGAGCTAACATCTCCTGCCAATCTTCCTATTTTTTTTTTTTTTTTTGCTTAAGGAAGATTAGCCCTAAGCTAACATCTGTGCCAGTCTTCCTCCACTTTGTATGTGGGTCACTGCCACAGCATGGCTAATGAGTAGTGTGCACCTGGGATCTGCACCAGTGAACCCTGGCCGTGGAAGCAGAGTGTGCCAAACTTAACTACTACACCATGGGGCTGGCCCCCCCAAAAAGATAATTTTAATGTATACGAATGTTAAGTTATAAAGCTGATAATGAATATAATAAATAGCATTATTATGAAGTATAATAAAATGAACATGTGAATTCACCACCCAACTTAAGAAATTATTAATGCTGTTGAAGCCACCTGTGTGTCCCCTCCTCTTCAGTCATTCCTTTTCTGTTCTCCAGAATTTTGTGTTTATCGTTCTCTTGATTTGGCTTTGCTTTCAAAGCCTTTTATTCTTGAGGTTCTTTTGACTTGAGTGTTGTCACCTCAAAGGAGTATCTGCTTAACCTTTAAAGTAGACATTAGAGGGGCTAGCCTGGTGGCATGGCTGTTAAGTTTGCACGTTCCGCTTCAGCGGCCCAGGGTTCACCAGTTCGGATCCTGGGTGCGGACCTACACACCGCTTGTCAAGCCATGCTGTAGCAGGCGTCCCACATATAAAGTAGAGGAAGATGGGCATGGATGTTAGCTCAGGGCCAGTCTTCCTCAGCAAAAAGAGGAGGATTGGCAGCAGATGTTAGCTCAGGGCTGATCTTCCTCAAAAAAAAAAAAAAAAATAGACATTAGGGGGCTGGTCCCGTGGCCGAGTGGTTAAGTTCTGCACTCTGCTTCGGCCGCCCAGGGTTTTGTCGGTTTGGATCCTGGGTGTGGACATAGCATTGCTCATCAAGCCATGCTGAGGCAAGCATCTGACATGCCACAACCAGAAGGACCCACAACTAAAAATATGCAACTATGTGCTGGGGGGCTTTGGGGAAAAAAAGGAAAAAATAAAATCTTTAAAATAGACATTAGGCAAAAATATTAAAAATATGTAGATATATTATGCATAGACTTCAAGTTGATGCATCAAAGTCTTAAGAGCTATGACAGCTGGGTGGTATGATTAAACTTGGATTTTTAAAAAATAAATTTTATTTATTTCTTTATTTTTGTTAAGGAAGATTAGCCCTAAGGTAACGTCTGTGCCAATCTTCCTCTACTTTATATGTGGGTCGCTGCCGCAGTGTGGTGACAAGTGCTGTTAGGTCTGTGCCCAGAATCTGAACCTGTGAACCCAGTCTGCCGAAGTGAAATGCACCAAAGTCAACCACTACACTACACTACCCTAAACTTGGTTTTTATTGTCCTTTTTTTGTGCTTTTCTGAATTAAAAAAAAGTTTTAATGGAATGTCCCTTATTTTTGTATTCAGAAACACTGTCTTTTTTTTTTTTTTTTAAAGTGGAGAGAGAGCTGCTGGCTTTGCTATGGGAGTTGCTGATCAGCTTTTGGAGAAAGGGAGGATAGTGCCAGAGAAACTCTGTGGCCAGAGATAGGTAGAAGAGTCTCATGAATCTAGTTTTGCATAGGTAGGGCATTTCTCTAGGGGCTCTGATGTAAGCTATGGAGAATGTCAGATAGGTATTATCATCATTACTCTTTTTGTACTGCCTATCTCTGAGGAGAAGTGAATGTATTTCTGGACTACAACCCCCATTGTGCCTTCTAATTGTCAAATTTTAGTTGATAGATTCCATCTTTGAGGAAGTAGCAGGTTAATATAAGGATGAATTCTATTCGTTCCACTTCTGTAGCACTGTAATCTGTTAATAGATCTTCTCTCCAGAATGGACTTCAGTCTGGGTCCTATCAAAGCTAATTTGAAGTATCGTAAGCTGTTTCTCTGTTTTGGATATGCTGGTATGACCCTCTTTTTACCTCCATTTCACCTCCTCACCCACAAAGATCCTGGAAAGTAAATAAACTTTGATGGTTCTGGTAGTTGGCAGTGATGGAGTAGCTCTTTCTTGGCCATTTGTGTGGGCTTAGAGCCCCACTATCGAGGTTGCCTTCATCTTTTTTAATGACTAGAATGTGAGTTCTGGGAGACCAGGAACCTTTGTTTAGTTCAGTGCTATATATAGTGCTTGGCACAGTACCTGCCACATAGTAGGTACTAAGAAAATATTTGTAGAGTGACTAACTTTGGCAGGAAGAAAAATGACTGAGAGTTCATAGCTTTCCTGGTCATAAGTAATATGCACAGTGCAAGGAGAAGCATGGGCTGAACCCTGGTCTCCAGTTAATTTCTTTCTGATTCTACTGTCAGTTTGTTGTGAACAATTATAAAACTCTTCTAGATTTTGTGGTAAATGGGTATGAATGATGGTGCTTATGGCTGGTGGATGGGGAGGGGTGGGAAAGGGAATGGACCTGAGTATTCAGAAACCAAAGGGCTGGCACGGAAGCAAAGGGCATGGCCCTGATTTGGGCCATGGTGGCAGGAACGATGACAATAATTAGATGACTCTCAGGAAGGTGGTTGGCCGTCCCTCAGAGTATCAGAATATTTAAGAAAAAAATCTTCTGGGACAATTCTTTTGCCTAGAAGAAAAGCAAAAATTACTCTGGTAGAACCTTGATTTTCATTCATGAGTTTTGTGGGAGAGTGAGGGTAGTGTGAATGTTCTTTTTGATAATACACATGTTTATTCTCTATAGAAACATGGTCCGGATGATTTAGAGAGAAGGGTTTATTTTTCTTTACAGATGAGCACCGGCTTCACAGCGGCAAACTCTGTCTGATTATCCTTACATGTATTGCAGAGGTAGGTCTCACCAATCTTCTGGTATTAACTGATCTCTTACAAAGTGCTATCTTCTTCTGCCCTTCTTCTCAGGTTCCTGACTTTTAGGGTCCTAAAGCCTGGGAGAGAAAATCTTTTCCCTTTGTATTGTTAGTCTCCTCCCACTAGACTGTAAGCTCTGATAGCAGGTACTTTGTCTCCTTCACCAGAGTGTTTTCAGTGTCTGGCATATAGTAGAGGCTCAATTAGTATATGTTGCATGAATTAATAATGAATTGTGATATGATAACTGCTATAATTGAGAAATGGAGGTTTCTAGCTCTTAAGAGTTTTACACAAGAGAGTTAAGCCTCTTTAGGAAATATAATCCTGCCCCTTTGAAGCTGCTCATGTTGGGTCTTTTGCATTTAGCAAAGTGAAATAAAGAGCTCAGGTTTCCTGTCGGGGGAGGTGGAGAGAAAAGCCAAAAAGAGGGATTGGAAACTGAGTAAAGTTGGGCTGGTTGCAGTTTGGTGAAGAACAAGAGCCGAAGGGGAAAAAGAAGAGGTGCTTTGGCTTTGTAAGGAGGCACTGTAGGTTGGGTTAATCAGGCCTGAACTCACCCTGGATCTTGGTGGCAACACAGGTATGGCAGAACTTAAGTCAATTTAGAGCTAAATTTGTAACTTCAACCTCCCCCTTCCCTGTTCCTTGTTCTGATCTTTTCTCTCTTAAGAAAAATAGTAAAGATGGTACATATGGAGTAAAGATCTTTCTCAGTCTTTCCTTTTTTATGTTCTCTGTGAAAAGATGACCTACTTTTCACCAGGTGAGGGGTAGCTGATTACAGAAGAGCTGATTATTAGCAGTGGGCCTGGTGTAATTGCTTTTCAAAAATCTTTCTAAGAAAATCTTTAAAGAAGTTGTTTTCCACAAATTGTAACAGTTCCTAGTAATTGGAGTCTGTAAGCATGTCAGATCTTCCCAAAAGGTGTTGGGAATGGGCCAAGGGATGTTTATTACTGATCCATGGTGAAAAGTTTTTGATTTTCCATCAGTCTTCAGCAAAGCCAGAGATAGATGGGGTCTTGCCTCCTGCTATGCTGCCTGTGTAGCAGTTTTCTCATGTTCTGCCAAGCCCATTCCCTGCAGAGCGCAGACCTTTCTTCTTAATTATAGATCCTCATGTGGAGCCTGCACATGCATCGTGCGGCCCCTATGAAAGCCTTCAAGCTGTCACAAACAGAGCAGGCTCCTTAGGCAGATGGGAAGGAAGAGAGAATAGGAAAACAGATTCCTCTGAGCATTTGCCTTAAGTCCCTGTGCCTTAATTTTTATTTTTTGTAATTTGCTTAGAGATTTTTGACCAGTTAGAGATACACTGGGAAATTACACCCAAGTAAAATCTCATGGCTTAAGTGGGATTTGACTTAAAGGCTCTAGGCTCATCCCATTAGCTCTCCAACTGGTCCTTGAAAGTAGTTCTTAAAGTCCAAGGATTTGTATGAAGTGGGATAGATTATAAACTGAGATTCTTAAGTATAGCTCTCATTCCTTACTTTTTCTCTCTCTCTCTCTCTTTTTTAGGATCAGTATGCCAATGCGTTTTTGCATGATGACAACATGAATTTTCGAGTAAACTTACATAGAATGGTAGGTGTGACTTTTGCTTCTCATTTTTTCGTAGAGGAAGTTTTTTTCTGTTGGCAAGTTCAGGGAAGATGAAATTGATCCTATTTAGAACAAATGTGGGTGGAATGTTGTGCTAAAGGGCTCTTGCTTGACTGCTGTTCAACAGACCCATGCCTGTTGTTGAGATTTTTTGTGTGTCATGGAGCTGTTTCTTACTTAAGCCAGGATGGAAAGATCCACAACCATATACCCATGGCAGTAATATTGGAATGTATCAGTAACATAGATTTCAACAAGGAGATGGGCCCAATCCTTTTGTTTTGAAAATGTAGTATGATCTTTGATTAGTTAAGACTAGATACTGTTTTAATTTATTTATTTTAAAGGTGGGGGAAATAGAATATGAAGGATCAGGGAATTTCCTAAAACTAAAACCTGGAAGTATGCTAAAAAATATTACATTGAGGTCTATGTTTGAAACTCTCTTTTTTTCTTGCAGCTGCTACTGTTGCTGCCTCTACACAGTGACCTTCTCCTCTTCTTTTTCTTAATTATTATTTTATCAAAGAAAAATACAAGTATACCCCTTTTGTTGTTAGCAATGTTACTTGTATAGATAAAATCAAAGCAGAAACAACAGCCTTCCCATTTTAGTATGCCCTGATGCCATTTGGGGCTATCGTCTTGCTGTGAATCGTGTTTTTGTACAGGCCTGCACTGATAACTGAGAAGCATTTACAAGTTCTCCCTGCTCCATCCCACTCCCACCACTAGCAAAAGAGAAAGAAAAGTTAGCAACTCTGTACTAGTGATTTTATTTGCATGAAGAACATGATGATGAGCCATTGATGTCAGTTCAGGTTTCTACTAATTTCCTTTCTTTTTTGTGTGAAGCCTATGAGACATAGGAAGAAGGCAGCAGACAAGAACCTTCCCTGCCGTCCTTTGGTATGTGCAGTACTAGGTGAGTATCATCAAAATTGGTATTTTTCTGAGCTGGTGACAGGTTTTCATGATTAAGATACGGGCTGGATCCTGGTTGATGTGCTTCTTCCTCAGAGAAGAAGTTAGTAGTTATGTTTCTTCCCTGGCCCAAGAAACCGTGTTTATCGTTGAGTTTAATAAAGCAACCCCAGTGAATAGAGTGCTTAATTAAAGGGTGCTCTTGTTGAAAGGAAAAGATCTTTCCGGAGAGACAGGGCTAAGTCTAAGCTTGATATGTGATTTATATTTGTAAAATATTTTACTCCTGATCAAGATTTCAAATTCTTTCCTCCCTTTCTTGGTCCAAATTGATGCGTCAACTGGTCACGAGGCTTAAAGTTCAGGGTTCAGACATACAAAACTTCCTTTGAGTAAATTAAGCTGAGATGAGGCTGGCAGAACTGACAGGTAGGGGGTTGTATCTTAGGTAGTGTTTTGTTTTTTTTTTT
This sequence comes from Equus quagga, assembly GCF_021613505.1. Lineage (NCBI taxonomy): Eukaryota > Metazoa > Chordata > Mammalia > Perissodactyla > Equidae > Equus > Equus quagga. The sequence goes on along the minus strand of NC_060268.1, from coordinate 157,021,020 downwards.
TTAATTAAGATTATGATAGATTACAACCTTGTGAGATTTCAGTTGTACATTATTGTTAGTCATGTTGTGGGTACACCACTTCACCCTTTGTGCCCTCCCCCAACCCCCCCCCTTTTCCCTGGTAACCACCGATCAGTTCTCCTTGTCTATATGTTAACTTCCACCTATGAGTGGAGTCATATAGAGTTCATCTTTCTCTGTCTGGCTTATTTTGCTTAACATAATACCCTCAAGGTCCATCCATGTTGATGCGAATGGGACGATTTTGTCCTTTTTTATGGCTGAGTAGTATTCCATTGTATACCATATCTTTTTTATCCAATCATCAGTTGCTGGGCACTTAGGTTGGTTCCACGTCTTGGCTATTGTAAATAATGCTGTGGTGAACATAGGGGTGTATGGGACTCTTGGAATTGCTGATTTCAGGTTCTTAGGATAGATACCCAGTAGTAGGATGGCTGGGTCATAAGGTATTTCTATTTTTAACTTTTTGAGAAATCTCCATACTGTTTTCCATAGTGCCTGCACCAGTTTGCATTCCCACCAACAGTGTATGAGTGTTCCTTTTTCTCCACAACCTCTCCAACATTTGTCACTTTTGTTTTTGGATATTTTTGCCAATCTAACGGGTGTAAGGTGATATCTTAGTGTAGTTTTGATTTGCATTTCCCTGATGATTAGTGATGATGAACATCTTTTCGTGTGTCTATTTGCCATCCTTATATCTTCTTTGGAGAAATGTCTGTTCATGTCCTCTGCCCATTTTTTGATCGGGTTGTTTGTTTTTTTTGTTGTTGAGTTGTGTGAGTTCTTTATATATTATGGAGATTAACCCTTTGTCGGATAAGTAGCTTGTACATATTTTTTCCCAATTAGTGGGCTGTTTTTTTGTTTCAATCCTGTTTTCCTTTGCCTTGAAGAAGCTCTTTAGTCTGATGAAGTCCCATTTGTTTATTCTTTCTATTGTTTCCCTCATCTGAGGAGTTATGGTGTCTGAAAAGATTCTTTTGAAACTCATGTCAAAGAGTGTACTGCCTATATTCTCTTCTAGATGACTTATTGTTTCAGGCCTAATCTTTAGGTCTTTGATCCCTTTTGAGTTTATTTTTGTGAATGGTGAAAAAGAGTGGTCAATTTTCATTCTTTTACGTGTGGCTGTCCAGTTTTCCCAGCAGTATTTGTTGAAAAGACTTTCTTTTCTCCATTGTATGCCCTCAGCTCCTTTGTCGAAGATTAGCTGTCCATAGATGTGTGGTTTTATTTCTGGGCTTTCAATTCTGTTCCATTGATCTGTGCACCTGTTTTTGTACCAGTACCATGCTGTTTTGATCACTGTATATCTTAGGTAGTTTTGTCTGCCCAGAATTCTGCATTTTCCTCAGGGAAATGATCTTGACTCATAATCTAATTTCACTTGGATATTCAACCCTAGTTCCTAGATCTACTTGATTTTAGAAACAGTAATTAAGACTATATAATAAGCCTTTATTGACCCAAAGCCCCACAGACTATTTCAGTCAATATTTGTCAAACCAAGTGTGATAGTGAGATGAGATAGACTTTATAGCTTTAGAGCTGACTCTCCGGTCTCACAGATGTGATCCATAATTTCTTCTCTCTTGCTTCATCACTTGGTTCTTAGAAAATGATTTCTCTTTGGCATTTTGCATTAGTGCCATGGTATGAAGTTTCTGTACAGAGAAATCTCCCTTGTATTTGAATTTATTGGCAGGTCAAGGTATCCTTCTGGAAGTAGGAGAGCGAACTAATTTTCTTGTTACTTTACAAGTGGCAGGTGGTGAAAAGTGTTGCAAAAAGTGCTGGGTATAAAATAAATTTAAGTGCACGTGAATAAAGATGTGGTTAGTGGATGCCATTCAGCATGAGTGCAAGGTGTACTCAGAAGGTTTTTTTTCCAACTCAAAGACAGGGAATGAATTTCATTCTGATCTAATTTTTCTTCTTTCCCCATTCAGACCTGATGGTAGAGTTTATTGTAACACACATGATGAAGGAGTTTCCTATGGATCTCTATGTGTAAGTACCATGGTTCATTTAATGTGTGCAAATCTATCTTATAGAATTGAGTGATAGGAAATTTATAGTCACAAAATTTCTGTGTATGTACTTCACTTCAGGAAAAACACATTTGTGTGTGAAGAAGTGTCAGGGAACATTTTATGACCTGGATTTATACGTCTTTCTAGAAGGATGAGAAAGTGCAAACCACAATTTGGATTCTGCACATAACTTCATTATCACTTTTAGGCACATTGTATGAAGAGCGGGGCCAATGCATTGAAGTATGCATCATGTGTCCTGTTGTCATCCAAAGATATGGTCAGTACACTTAGTCATTCCTGGGCTTTGGATCAAAGTAGCCAGCAGTAGTTAAAAGGTAGGGAAAGGCCAGAGAGGTAGAGCTTCTGGTCCATTCTTAAACTGCATTGTCCTAGCAGCCTAGTCAGAACTCTGCCAGCTAGGCAGATTATGTATATAGTGGCCTGGGTGGGAAATTCCTGCCTCCTGAGGAGATCTGATTGTCTGTCACAATTCTTTACAACCAGTACAACTAGAGCTAACTGAAAATCATCTTTTTTTTTTGGAGAAAGATTAACCCTGAGCTAACATCTGTTGCCAATCTTCTTTTTTTGCTTGAGGAAGATTAGCCCTGAGCTAACAACTCTGCCAGTCTTCCTCCACTTTGTATGTGGGTTGCTGCCACAACATGGCTGATGAGTGGTGTAGGTCTGTAACTGGAATCTGAACCTGTGAACCTGGGCTGCTGAAGTGAGGCGTGCTGAACTTAACCACTGGACCATGGGGCTGGGCCCCAAAAATCATCATATTTTAATAAAGTTTAAGCCTTTAAAAGGCTTTCTCTCTCCTTTGCTGTTTCTGCAGTCTTCTTATTTTTAATGCCCAGGAATAGCTGTGCCACATTAGTGTGATCTCAAATATGTATATTATCTTTATTCCTTAAAAAGCATTTGAATTGAGTGTGACAACAGAATAGATACCTCCATTTTTTTGAGCAAGAGAGCAGTTTGGTGCACAGCAAGCTAAGTGTACCTTATTCCAATGCCAGGCCTGGGATCTAAGGAGATGTAAAGGATTGTACTCTGAATAGAGTAGACCTGCAGCTTTTTAGACTTCTTGTAGGCTATATAGTCTTCGTTTCCTAGGTCTGAAATAATGATACAAATTTTACTTTTAGGTAAGTATGTTGTAGTTTGCATTTTTCCATAACTTTTGAGTATTTAGAAATAAGCCTGATATTTTATTTCAATTCAAAGACCATGAAAGTTCCTTTTTTATATCACTTGCCAGATGAATTTTCTACTTGTTTTAGATAGGATAGCTGAACCTCACTACTTTAGGGATCAGATTTGTTTTGCTACAGACTTTATTTCTATCTTGAATATCTTAACGTTCTAGTTTTAGAATATGCTATTTGCTTTGTAGTATATTAGTATAGTCTCAGTTTCCTCATTTTCCAAGTAAGGAATCTGAGGCTCTGGAGATTAAGTGCTTTGCCGAGGGTTATTCTGTTAGTAGGTACCATCACCTGGACTTGAACCCAGATTTTCCTTCTGTAAATCTGAGGCTGTTACCATCCCTTCTCTGGTGTATTGGTTATCTATTACTATGTAATCAACTACCCCAAAACCTAGTGGTTTAAAACAAACATTTATTATCTCACGGTTTCTCTGGTTCAGGAATCCAGGAGCAGTTAGCTGGGTACTTTTGGCATAGGGTTTCTCATGAGGCTGCAGTCAAAGTGTTAGCAAGGCATCTGAGGCTCTACTGGGGCTAGAGAATTTGCTTGCAAGCTCACTTACATGGTTGTTGGCAAACCTCAGTTCCTTGCCACGTGAGCCTTTCCATAAGGTTGCTCAACATGCAGCTGGCTTCCCTCAAAGTAAGTAATCCAAGAGAGAAAGAAAAGGAGAGTGAGAGCCCAGGATGGAAGCCATAGAGTCTTTTATAACCTAATCTCAAATGACATGCCATTTCCCTTGGTCACACAGACCAACCCTGATGCAGAATGAAAAGGGACTATACAAGGTTATGAATGCCACAAGGTAGGGACCACTGGGGGCCATCTTGCAGGCTGGTTACTACAGTTGCACAAATTGCATCATCAAGATTCAAACTCAAATCTCTCTGACCCCAGAGGCTGTACTCTTAACTTCTGCTGTAATAAGTGACAAAGGAAAGGTTTGTACAGGGCAACTAATGCTGACTGGGGCATCAGAGAACATATCAGAGAAGGTTGCATTAGACCTGAGTCTTGAAGAAGTGGGAGTTTTCTATGTGGAGGAGTCGGGGTGCACCTCTTATGTGCACCGAGCAGGGGACCAGCATGTTCAAAGGCTTGGAGGCTTGAATGTTTGGCATGGTTGGAGAATAGAAAGTAATTCAAGATGATTAGAGTGTTGAGTGCATGGAGGAGGGATAGGAGAGTAGAAAAACGGTTGCCTGAGATTAAGTGGTTGATGGGGCACAGTTGAAGGTGGGGATGACATGACAAGATTATGTGTTCAGTAGATAGAGTTACTGGTATGTATCTCTCCACCCAAATCCTCACATTCCAGCCAGTGACTAAATATTTTAACTCCCTCCTCCCCCTAGTTCCTAACTTTTTTTGTGTTGCCTTGCTTTCTCAGTTACTTTTTCTACCTTCTCCCTAGTTGAATATCCTGAGGTTAGCGAAGATGGAGAAGATAATGAGGCGTTGAGGTAACAGAGTCTGGGCAGAAGGTTCCACCCTCAGCCTCAATTCACTTTCTTCATTACTACCCTTGGGCATATTTCCAGATCTTCGTTCCCCACCCTCCAGCCCTCTTTCCAGTTTTTGGCATTTGGAGCATCAAGTCCTTTTTAGGTGAACTTATCTGTTCCCAACTGGGCATCAGGCCAGGTTGCTACTCTCACTTCTCATTATGTACTGCTTTTCAGCAGCATACAGCAGAATGAGAAATTGAAAGCAAAATGAATTTCTACCATTTCAGATAAATTTATAATCCTCCTGGTAAAATATGAAGAAATATGGACTGTGAAAAGACTTAATACTCAAAGCCAGAATCTGGGTCAGAAATGAAACAATTTCACATCTGTGTATGAATGCTGTAGGTACAATAATAATGAGGAAAAGTGCTTATACAAAAAAAAAAAAAAAAAGAAAAGCCTTGCCTAGAGCAGTAAGAGATGAGAAAACCCAGCCAATTTCCACTTCTGGCTGTACTTCTTGATTCTTGCTGCCACCCCTACTGCTGCCACAGGATTTGGGAGTGAGGGGAAATAGTCTCTGAGGAGAGTAAACTCTCCTTTAAGTTATTCTAATATGGAAAACTTGGACTCTTTGTAAATCACAGATTCCCAAACCTGTAGGTAGGCACCAGAAGAAAGTAGAGACTTCATTGGACTCCACAAGAAGATTTCAGATTAAAGTGGAATTGTCTTGTGTTGAAATAGAAAATGATTACATGTATAAAGGAAACTCCCCAAGAGTAAATTTGGAGTCATTCAGCCAGTATATATAGTTAAAACCGTAGCAGTTGTTTAAATTTTCTTTCTGCCTGGTAACAGTGTAAGTTATTGAGACCACAAGGTTAATGATGTTACCTGTTAGGTGGCTGCAGAGGCAGGAACAGAGCCTAGGAACAGTGCAAGAGTGGATATTGATAGCTTTTGAATGCTAGGGTGTGGTGGCAGCAGGGGTCAGGGACATAGATAGTATGTCACTGCTGTTCTGCAGTGGCTCAGTGTTGGGATGGCATTGTCAGCAGAGCCAAGGTACAGGCTGTTCGGATCCAGGCCATGTGAAAAGTGCTGGCATCCAGGAATGTGCTGTGCCTGAATGGTCATGCATGGGCAGCCTCCAGCCACCCTTGCTGACTGCAACAAAGCTTTCAGCACCAGGGACCTAATCACTATCACTTTAATGAGGACATTAATAGAAGAGTTTGTATATTCCTAAGTTAAATCATGGCTCAAACAAGGGCATCCTGTAGCTAGTGACAATTGCATTGAACAGGAGATCACACCACAATTTCTAAAAATCAACAAATGATTTGGAAACCATTAGGATGATTTACACTACAGTTTATATCACTTAGTAAGTAGTATTGATACAGATTATTTTATTTAGAGAGTGAAAGGGAATTACTTAAAATTTTTGATGTATGTATTGATTTGTATGTTAATTTATATTTATTTGTGGTTTGTAAAATATTTTTAATATCACTCCTGAGGATACTGAAGTCTTTTTTTAAATTTTTTTTTAAGATTTTATTTTTCCTTTTTCTCCCCAAAGGGCCCCCGGTACATATTTGTGTATTTTCAGTTGTGGGTCCTTCCAGTTGTGGCATGTGGGATGCCGCCCCAGCATGGCCCGATGAGCAGTGCCATGTTTGCACCCAGGATCCGAACTGGTGAAGCCCTGGGCCGCCGAAGCAGAGCATGTGAACCCAACCACTTGGCCACGGTGCTGGCCCCTTGTTTTTGTTTTCATTTGAGGAAGATTAACTCTGAGCTAACATCTGCTGCCAATCCTCCTCTTTTTTGCTGAGGAAGACTGGGTCTGGAGCTAATATCTGTGCTCATCTTCCTCTACTTTATATGTGGGACACCTGCCACAGCATGGATTGATAAGTGGTGCATAGGTCTGTGTCTGGGATCTGAACTGGTGAACCCCGGGCTGCCAAAGCGGATCTTGCAAACTTAACCACTATGCCACCAGCTGGCCCCCAAGGTTTTTGTTTTTGGGTGGAGTTTTTTCCCCTTTGACAAAAGTAGAAGGGACATTAACTTGATTTAAGAAAGGCAGTGTAAAACCTTGAGTATTTAGCTTCTTGGTTCACAGATTAACGTACTGATTTTCTCTGTATTATTCTCTCATGATCTGCCCATTGTGTTTCTAGACCCCCACTGTCAGGCACTTATAAACAAGATTGCAGAGGGATGAGCAGTTTGATGAGTTTTGACAAATGTATACATCTTTGTAATAACTATCCCAGTCAAGATATGAAACATTTCTTATCTGCCAAAAAGTTCCTTCATACCCTTTTCTAGAGGATGCTAAAACTTTAAAAATGAATTGTTTTAAATGGTGGAATTTTTAGCCGTGAAAGTAAAATATAATTGTAGAAAATTTGGAGAAAAGAGAAAAAGAGAACAGAACTCACCTATAACACTACCATCCAAAAAAGGCAACCACTGTTAACATCAAAATTATCTTTTTGCTATGCATTGGAATATAGTTGTGACTATTATCATAGATTTAATTGTATATAATTTTGCATGCTGTTTTTTTCATTTACTGTTATAAATGTCTTTTTGTGTTGTGAAAAATTCTTCATGAATGTACTTTTTTAAGAGCATAGTGGGGTTCTGTTATGTGTACGTGCATTAGTTGGCTTGGGTTGCTGTAACAAAAGAAAACACAGATTGGGTAGTTAAACAATGGAAATTTATTTTCTCACTATTCTGGAGGCTGGAAGTCCAGGTCAAGGTGCCAGCGCCTGTGGTTTCTCCAGAGTCCTCTCTCCTTGACTTACAGATGGCTCCCTTCTCTCTGTGTCCTCACACAGCCTTTCTTTGTGTGAGGTCACTCCTGTCTCTTCCTCTTCTTATAAGGAAGCCAGTCCTATTAGATTAGGGCCCCGCCCTTTTGACTTGATGTGACTTTAATCACTTCCTTAAAGGCATTGTCTGCAAATACAGTCACATTGGGAGTTAGGGCTTCCACATAGGAATTTTGGAGGGACATAATTTAGCACATAAGTATAATGATTTCCTTGCTGTTCTCTCAGCATTGGACATTCTTTCCACAGTTGTTTCCAATTTTCTTTTATTCTAAATAAGATTATGATGAATATCTTTTCGTATAAAGCATTTTTTTTTTGCATTCTGGATTAAAACTAAGTTCTCTGGGGTGGCATTAGTGAGTCAAAGGATATAAACATTAAGATGATAAACAGAGATTACCAAATTGCCTCCTAAAAGGACTCTGTACCAATTTTACTTTCTCTGATAATGTATGAGTGGCTATTTTGCTGTACCTTTGTCAGCATTAAAATCTATATTAATTTGATATGCAAAAAACAGAATCTTGTTTTAATATGCCTTTTTAAAGTGAAGTTGAACATTATATAAAAATGTTAACTTTTTATATTTCCTCTCTTGGGGATGAGGGTATTTGTTGACCATTTCCTTTGCTCTTCTTTGTTATTAGGAGTGTTGTTATTGTTTCTTATCAAATTATATAAACATATATATTAAGCATAATACCCCTTTTATATGATTTGCTGCAAATGGAATTTCCCATATTGTTTGGCTTTTAATCATTATTATTATTTTTTTTTATCATGGGGCCAGCCCTATGGCCGAGTGGTTAAGTTTGTGCACTCTGGTTCAGTGGCCTGGGGTTTGCTGGTTCAGATCCTGGGTGCAGACCTACATGCTACTGATCAAGCCATGCTGTGGCTGCATCTCACATAGAAGAACTAGAATGACTTACAACTAGGATATACAACTATGTATTGGGGCTTCAGGGAGGAAAAAAAAAAAAAGAAAAAGAGGAAGATTGGCAGCAGATGGTAGCTCAGGGCCAATCTTCCTCACCAGAAAAAAAAAAAAGATCAAACAAGAGATTTTCATTTTTATGAAGTAAATTTCATCCATAGTTTCCTTTGTATTTTCATCCATGGCTTTTTAAGCTTTCAACACCACCCCCCATCAGAGATGAAAATACAGTTGTTGTTAGGTTTATAATGTTTAAAAATGTCATTCATCTCAACCTCTTAACTGTTTATTTGGAAATACTCTCAAAAACATATATATTGTTGGGATGTGAATAATGTTGAATATTCTAATGATCTGGAACAGCACTGTCCAGTAGAAATTTATGTTACAATAGAAAAGTTTTATGTATCTGCTGTTCAGTATGGTGGCCACTAGCCACATGTGGCTATAGAGCATTTTATATGTGGTTAGTAAACCTGAAGGACTGAATTTTTAATTTAACTTTTAATGTAAATAAAATTTTAGATTAAATTGTATTTAAAATTTAAAGTAAAAACAAATAGATCTAAAGACTTAAAGTCTTTAATTTTATGTTTTCATATCTTATGTTTGCAACTCTGAATGGAGTAGTCTAATTTGGGTCCACTGGTGCATCCGTCCTCTGAGGAAAGATACTCAAGGACATGGTATCAGTAGTGCCTGATTGACTGTTGACCTGTATGTGGTTATGTCTCCTTTTCCTAGTGATAAGGGCAATCAGCACAAGCAGCATGCGTGTGTGTGGTGGGGGTGAATTCATCCAACAAAAAGCAGCAGGTAGAAGTGTTGGTCCCACTCATGTAAATAGTAATCTTTTCTATACATGTTAAAGATTTTGTTCTTATTATCTCTAAACTAAATCAGGGTATAGGGCATTGCTCCAGTCTCTGATGCATATCCAGTGAAATAAACGATTATCAGGAACTAAGACCAGGTGTCTGCCCCTCTTGAAGACAAGATATCTGTCCCACACAGAGACCAGATACCTGCTCCACTTGGAGAACAGCCCCCTATATAACTGGCCTGTGGTCTTTGTTCCGTAAGGTGGTTATTTCGTACGTTAGTCAGCTATCTTCCCCCTTGCTAGCAAGCTGTAATAAAACTCTTTCTCTCCTACCACCTTGCCTCTTGACTATTGGCAGTGTCTTGAGGCAAGCAGATGACCCCCCTTGGGCAGTAACAGAAGTTCTTTTCTTTTGCATCTGTACAGGGTCATATCCCCTGTCTTTAGTGGCCTCAGCAAAGCTGCCTCACTAAAGAAAGGCCATCAGTGGTGAGTTGCACCATATTCTTAGGCTTAACCCAAGTTTTCTCTTTCTCTGTTACAGGCGCTGCATTCAGGTAGTTCATAAACTACTTTGCTACCAGAAGAAGTGTAGAGTACGCCTGCATTATACCTGGCGGGAACTCTGGTCAGGTAACTTTCTCTTTTGAATTCATTCTCTTTTTCTGTATTTTATGAGCCTCTAGGCCTGGGCACAAGAGGAAATTGTTTTTCAACCTTTTTAGTTTGTTTAGGATGCTTCTATTTCCATTTATACTTTCTGTCATTTCAGCCTTCTTCTAATACAGAACTGGGCATGGCACTCATCTATTCCGTGCTTTCTTTCTTGTTCCTTCTCCTCCTTGTATTTTTTTGTCAGGTGGTAGAAACAATTAAATATTTCTTGAGTTCTAGTGATTCTTCCTTTGAGTAAGAGTGAGGTAGGGGAGGAGTCGGCACAAACTTGGATTCTCCCTCGCTTCCATTTGGTAACAGCATATGGACTATAGGGAGGCTTCTGTCTGTTTCCTCAAGATGAGTAACCTCAGGAGGAATGTTACAGGGAGAGGGGTTGGGGAGGGGGTGGAGAGATGGGGGGAACCCTGTTCTTTGTCTTACATCTGGCATTATTACTGTTTACAGACAGTATCACTTGTACCACTCCCCCTGTGCCAGAGACAAAAACAGCAAATTACAGTGTTTACTTTTGTCTTTATCCATTTGGTAGCCCAGCAAAGTCACTGCCATCTCTGCAGAGGGGAAGTGGCTCTTCTCTAAGGGTACAATTAATGATGGCTTGCCACCCCTTTCTTTTGTGCAATTAAATTGGAGGTTTTAAGAAAGCAGAGGAGACATGTTCCCTGAGGCATTCACTTGCTGATAGATCCTGTGGCTTTTGTGACCTGATGGTACAATAGTCTTCTCCAGATGATTATAGTGATAAATGGTAGCCCCACTCATGGGAGAGCTTCTCTGTATTCTCAGCAGAGGAGGGTGTGTTAGTGTCAGAGGCTTTATAAGAAACCCCGCCCCTTCCATGCAATTTATCTCACTTGTTGTGACACATGGTTTCCTCCCAACCCAGTTTGGCTTTCTAAATTTAGTCCTCCGTAATGGGAAGTAGAGATCTTTAATTAATGGATTAGCAGGTTCTTTGCCGTTCCTGCCTATGGTGGTGAAGAGGGAATAGGAGAATAACACTAAGTGGCAATCATGGCATTTTGGTATTTTAGTACAAAAGAGTGTGATTGTGTGAGAGTTTGAGATTGAGGGAATGTCAGAAGATCTAAAGAGAGATGAAGAGAGATTGAAATAACTAAAATTAGTAGAATTTCTTAGGCGGGAACAAATAATTGTTTTTTAACATAAAGGTCTACTATGATTGCATATCGATAGTTATATGATTGTTAGGCTCTAAAAATTTAAGACTAAAGAGAAAACACAAAAATGATGCAAATCTGTGGATGTTGGTACATTTGTAGGACTTAAAATGAGTATAAGTGGTTTACGTCTATAACTGATAGTTACACATTGTAGTACTAAAGAGTTGGTGGTAGTAGTTGTTTTTGCCTACTTTTGATTCTCTTCTGGTTTTATTTTCGCTTTTATTCCATTTGCTTTCCTTTGTATCCTAGCCATCCCGTCTCTGGCCCCTGGGATGTCTCTAGCTTTTCTCTGATTCTCATTATCTGTCGTCCTCTTCCTCATTGTCCTGTTCCATTGCCTTTTCCACATTGCCTTCTACTGTTCACCCTGGCCTGTCTCACTGGGGCCTGGAGCTTCCTATTACTCTCCTACCTCCACTTTGTGTGTCCTTTGTGCTTTTCTTGTCATATGTTTTACTTGAGATATGTTATAAACCCCAAAATACATTGCCATCATTTTTGTTTAAAGAGGCAGTATTTTTTTAAAGAGATTAAAAAATGCTTTTTATATTTATCTTTTCTGGATCTTAGCATTTCCCCATTCTGGCTAGGAAATTGTGAGGCAGATCGTTCTTTATCCTGTGTTGGTGAGTTGACTTTATTATGTCTTTGAGTACTTTCTGTCATGTTCAGCTCTGTTTGTAATTATGTGCTATCTCAGGACTGATTGCTTGGCATTCTAGGCTCTCGGTAGGTTGAGAGGAGGTTTATACGAGTGTCATTAGTGAGGCCTGGATGAGTGCTTGTTCCTAAGGCATAGGTATTTGTACTAGAGTTCTCTGCCAAGTGAGGTAAGCTCTTTTTGCTATACATACTGGGTGAACCACCCTGGAACCCTGGCTCCACGTGTTCATACATGGAATGCACAGTGAGAAGCAGAGCAGTGGGTGTTAAGGAAAGCTGCAAAATGCTACACTACATCTGATGCATCAGAGCCCATAATAATATGTAATATTGCAACCAGTGAATATAAATGTGGCTGTGGTGGGTCCACCTACTCCTTGGCTGGTACTACCCCTCATATGTTGGTATGCCCATGTTTTCACTCTTTCTTTGCTTTTTAGGCTTAACCAATTTGAGGGAGATGTGTGAAACTCATCATGGCAAATATGCTTAGGCGTATAGATGCTTGCTCATAGACGTGCTGCAAAATTTCATTGAATTTTATTTATAAATAAGACTGGTGAGGCATATGTTGATAGATTGGACACACAGAAGTGCTTGGGTGTCTAGGAATCAGTTGGCTAGGGTGCAGATGCCTTTTGTCATTTGGAATGTAGGTTTGTAGTCTCACTGCACTTTGCATGGTCATTTTTATTCTTATGATGTTTGACTACAGTAGCTCTTGTTATTGGGGAGGTAGCCAGAGGTTGCCCTCCACATTCCTATATTGAATTCTCAGGTTTGGTCTTATGGATGAGGAGCAGCCAACTGTATTAGTTTGGGGTTTAATCCTGCCTGTTGGTTTTACAGATACAAGCCCTGACCTACTCCATGCTGCCACTGTCTATTTGTACGATGCCTGTCACCATGGTATCTGAGTATGTGGGGGAAATATATTTAGGTTAACTTCAGCTAGAATATGGAAAGGAAGAAGTCCTCCCTCTCTCATTGCCTTCTTTTTAGCAATCACTGTTTTTCACCAAGTTATGGAAAGTTCAAAAGCTCTTCTCTGACCTCTAGGCTACCCAGATCTCCTATTTGAGTAAATGGTTAGGTTGTGAAACTTTCCTCTGATAGAGATAGGAAACTGGGTTTCAGGATAAGATCCTTGTGAAAAAGTTCTTTACCTTTGAGAATACAATGAAAGATATAATCTTTGCGTCCAGAAAAATTTCTGTTTTCACATACATTTTGTCTCTAATTTTGTCTCTAATTTCAGAGAGTTCATGGACCCTCTCAAGCCCATTCATGATCTCATGTTAAGAATCTGGTCTTAATTTTAGGTTTCATGGCCTCCCAATTAATTCTGTTTTCACAGAAGATCTTAGTATTTGGTTAAATATTTTTTCTTTATTTACTAATCGTACTGCATTCCTCCTGGTAATTTTAGCTTAGCATTCTCCTCTCTGAACTTCTTGAGGCTAAAGACCACATTGGTCACCATGTTTTATTTCCTGTGTCTTCCTACAGCACTTTTGGCTTCTATTTTAGCATATCACATTGTTTTCCTATGTTTGCATATGTCTGTATGATGATTTGTATAAATATCTATGTTTCCTCTTAAATTAAGTTCCTGGAGGGCAGGGCCTGTGTTTTAATCATTGTTTTATCGCCAGCAGCACACTACTTGGCTTATAATAGAGGCTCAGAAAACATTTGAATGAATAAATAAATGGATGAATCGATATGTAGAATTTCCATTAATGATGAATCAACATTCTTTTAAAGGGGGCTGGCTCTGTGGCTGAGTGGTTAAGTTCGCGCGCTCCGCTGCGGCGGCCCAGGGTTTGGATCCTGGGCATGTACATGGCACCGCTCGTTGGGCCACGTTGAGGCGGCGTCCCACATCCCACAACTAAGAAGGACCTGCAACTAAGATATACAACTATGTACGGGGTTTGGGAAGATAAAGCAGAAAAAAAAAAAAAAGATTGGCAACAGTTGTTAGCTCAGGTGCCAATCTTAAAAACAAAACAAAACATTCTTTTAAAGCAGCACAGTGTTGTGTTTGGGCCTCAAAACAGTAACAACAATAATAATAGAACCCAGAAGGATGTTTGTTGTCATGTTTCTGTTGAGCTGACTTCATCACCTTTTATTTGGGTTGTTGATGTGAAAGGGAGTGGTGGGTAATTTCTCTTTCCTTTGTCTCTCTCTTCCTTACCTACAGATACATGGATTGCTTTTAACCAAGTAAAAATGGAAACTTTGATGGTTTCTAAGCCATTAACCAAAGAATGAGCAGAATGTTGAGAGAGAAGCATGTAATTGTTGGAGAGGGAAATACTTGAACAGAGCTTCATGGAGTCAGCTTATTTTACTTCCATTGCAGGCAGAAGGGGCATTGGGGAGGTAGCCTGCATTTAAATAGTGTAGCTTTCCACAGTCTGAAAACATGGGTTGATTTAAAGGCAGATTTATACTGGCATTTTATATTCGACATTTATGTATGTATCACGGTGATTCTTACCCTTTCACTCTGCCACATCCCTGGATGATAAGTCATTATTTTTATCACCATTTGTTGGGGAAGGGAGTGGAGGTATAGAAGGGTAAGTGACTTGCTAAGGATCATGGAACCAGACACTAAACAGAGTCATGATTAGAACTTAACAGTTCCTGACTCCTGTGCTCGGATGCAGATCACTAGGCAACATTTGCTCCCTCCAGGAAGAAAGGCTCCCAAAGCCCCCGAAACAGTCTGTTCAGCTTCACTGTGCTAAATAGCATCCAAAACATTCACAGCTTTGTGAAAAAGAGAAACTGTACATGGCCTGACCTTTCAGATACCTACTGGGAAAAATGGAAAGCCCAGAGAGTGTCACAGTTTTCTGGATCCAGCTGGCTGGCTCATCACTGGCAGAAGCCTGTGACCTCATGGTTAGGTACACCTTGAGACTAGGAATTGAGAGCCTTTCGTTGGAAGCTTGTCATACTGTAGGTGTTATACAGGACTGAAAATTTTCAGGAGAAAGACTGACTTGAGCCATAGATTTATCTGGCAGTTCTTGTATAGGTATAGCTTTGACAGTTTGGCAGCCCCTCCTGATTTTGGGAAACTATCCTTTGAACTTTTAATTGTCTGCTTCTTTTAGTTTAGTTTCTTTTTTAAACTTTTTATTTTGATGTAATTATAGACTCACAGGAAGTTGCAAAAATAGTACAGAGAATTTTTATACCCTTCAACCAGCTTCCTCCAATGGTAACATCTTATATAACTCTACAATATTGCTTCTTTTAGTTTTGAAGAGGTTATCTAGGTGGGAAAGAGCATAGCAGTAAACAGCTAGAGTAGATGGGAAGAGGCATTTTGGCAGCTGTTATTGCTATTTTGTTTTTAAAATTGCTTTTTAAATTGTCCTTTTCTTTCTCCTAAATTTTCTCTGATTTAGGGGAATATGTTACTAAATGTAGTCTAGGCTCGATGTGCCTAATTAAGGCTGCTCTGGCTTGCACGTGCAAAGAAATGGAGGCTTCTTTCTTCTATGGAAAACCAATTCCTCTCAAAGTTAGGATGTTCTAATATAGGGGCGTTAGAAAGTATTTCTCTATTTCCGTAATTTTATGAGAGATTCTGTATATCAATGTAGAAAGCTCCAGGACTGAAAAAGAATGCCAGGAAACTCTTTTTTCCTTCAAATTCACCACATTTGGCTGAATCCAAAATTTACCCTATTTTGAATCTTTTTCTCATTCCCCTCAGAAACTTGGCAGAAGCAAAAGATAAGAATATCTAACAGGTTTAGCCTGTTAGAGGGAGAAAAAGCTTCCCTCCCGAAAGCCCCTAAAAGAGTGAGAAATCTCTGTTCTTTTCTTTGCACATGGAGTCATTTCCTATCTAGAGAAACATCAACTCTCGTAGGCCTATTAGCATCTTGTCAACTGAAAGAGGCAGAGGAAGGAGTAGCTGTGCTTTTGTTGCTCAGCCTATGCTAGTTCCAAAGGAACACATCATTTGGTTTCATAAGTTATCATCGTTTCCTGCATCTCAAGCAAGCGGGACAAGTCTGTTATTGGTTTTCTATCATTTTCGCAGAAAGTAAAGTTCTTGGTCTACATTAGATGGCTCCACTGAGACATGGTCTCGTTGACTGTTAGATTCTTAAAGGGTAATTTTGGCTATTCTCAGTTGGGTAATGTTGGAAAAAATAAGCAGGTGGTATAGGACCCTAGAAGAAGACAGTGGCTTCTAAGTATGCTTAGTTAGAGGCAACTGCACAGGAATGCGGTGTATGGGATCCTGCATTTCCCAGACTTTAAGTTCCATTTGGGAACTTTCACATAAAAGCTCATTTTCCTGACAAAGAAGAGGGTGGACAGTAGCTATGAGGATCACAGTATCCTCAAGTAAATGGAGAATTGGAGATAGTTGAGAATCTTTTTTTCCCTTTTAGCAGATAGACTAGACTTCAGTAGCAAGGAAAACAATAAGACAGAACCTAACTTCCGTTTAAAGAAAGGATTTGTTCTTTCCAGTTCATCAAGAGGGGTGTGGAGCCTTTAGGCAGTGTAGGTTGTTGACATACTGAATTTTGTTTTTATTGTGCTAAAATAGACAAAACAAAATTTACCATCTTAACCATTTTTAAAAAATTTTATTGAAGTCATAATAGTTTATACCATTGTGAAATTTCAATTGTACATTATTATTTGTCAGTCACCATATAAATGTGCCCCTTCACCCCTCATGCCCACCCCCTAACCCCCTTCCCTTCTGGTGACCACTAAACTGTTCTCTTTGTCTGTGTGTTAGTTCATCTTCCACATATGAGTAATATCATATGATATTTGTCTTTCTCTTTCTGGCTTATTTTGCTTAACATAAGACCCTCTAGGTCCGTTCATGTTGTTGTGAATGGAATGATTTTGTCTTTTTTTATGGCTAAGTAGTATTCCATTGTGTATATATACCACCTCTTCTTTATCCAATCATCATTGGGCACTTGGGTTACTTCCACTTCTTGGCTATAGTGAATAATGCTACAGTGAACATAGGGGTGCATAAATCTAGTTGAATTGTTGATTTCAAGTTCTTTGGATAAATATTCCAGTGGTGGGATAGCTGGGTCACATGGTATTTCTATTTTTGATTTTTTGAGAAATCTCCATTGAAGTCTCCACTGTTTTCCATAGTGGCTGCAAGAGTTTGCATTCCCACCAGCAGTGTGAGGGTTCCCTTTTCTCCACATCCTCTCCAACATTTATTATTTTTTGTCTTGGTAGTTATAGCCATTCTAACGGGTGTAAGGTGGTTTCTCATTGTAGTTTTGATTTGCATTTCCCTCATGACTAGTGATGTCGAACATCTTTTTATGTGCCTGTTGGCCCTCTGTATATCCTCTTTGGAAAAATGTCTGTTCATATCCTCTGCCCATTCTTTGATTGGGTTGTTTGGTTTTTTGTTCTTGAGTTGTGTGAATACTTTATATAATTTGGAGATTAACCCTTGTCGGATATATGATTTGTAAATGTTTTCTCCCAGTTGGTGGGTCGTCTTTTCATTTTTTTTTTTTTTTAAAGATTTTATTTTTTCCGTTTTCTCCCCAAAGCCCCCCGGTACATAGTCGTGTATTCTTCGTTGTGGGTTCTTCTAGTTGTGGCATGTGGGACGCTGCCTCAGCGTGGTCTGATGAGCAGTGCCATGTCCGCGCCCAGGATTCGAACCAATGAAAAAGACGCTTGATATGATTTCAATCTTCTTAAATTTATTGAGGCTTGCCTTGTTTCCCAACATATGGTATATCTTTGAGAATGTTCCCTGTGCTCTTGAGAAGAATGTGTATTCTGCTGATATTGGATGGAGTGTTCTGTATATATCTACTAAGTCCATCTAGTCTAGTTTTTTGTTTAATTCCAGTATTTCCTTGTTGACTTTCTGTCTGGATGATCTATCCATTGATGTAAGTGGAGTGTTGAGGTCCCCTACTATTATTGTGTTGCAGTTAATTTCTCTCTTTAGGTCTGTTTGTCTTCTATCCCTTTACTCTGAGGCTGTGTTTGTCTTTAGTACTGAGATGTGTTTCCTGGAGGCGGCATATTGTTGGGTCTTGTTTTTTAATCCCTCCAGCCACTCTATATCTTTTGATTGGAGAATTCAATCCATTTACATTTAGAGTGATTATTGATATATCAGGGCTTAGTACTGCCATTTATCGCTTGTTCTTAGCTTTTTATGTATTTCCTTTGTTTCTTGTCCTGTGTATTTCCGAATGCTAGCCCTATTTGGTGTTTCTCTTGATGATAATTTTCTCTTTATCATTTGTGTCTCTGTTCTGCTTTTTTCTTTAGTGGTTACCATGAGGTCTGTATAAAAGAGCTTGTAGATGAGATAGTCCATTTTCTGATAGCCTCTTATTTCCTTAGTCTAAGCAGGTACCATCTCTTTCCTCTTTCCTAAGTTATTGTTGTCACAACTCAATCTGTTTTCTGTTATGAGTTTGTGATTAAAATAAAGTGCTCATAGTTATTTTTGATGCTTTCACTCTCTTTATCTTTAGTGTTATAACTGTTTGCTAATCTGTTCTGATAGAGACCTATAATTTTCTGATTTTGTCTCTCTGTTTATCTCCTTGCTCAAGGCTTTGTAAACCCTTTTTGTGTTTTTCAGGTATGAGGGCCATCTTGATCATTTGTTTTTTTTTTTTTTGAGGAAGGCTGGCCCTGAGCTAACATCCGTGCCCATCTTCCTCTACTTTATCTGTGGGATGCCTACCACAGCATGGCGTGCCACGCGGTGCCATGTCCGCATCTGGGATCTGAACCGGCAAACCCTGGGCTGCAGAGAAGTGGAATGTGTGAACTTAACCGCTGCACCACCAGGCCGGCCCCACCTCTTGATCATTTCTTGTAGGGTTGGGGAGGTCTTGTGGCAGTGAACTCCCTCAGCTTTTGTTTATCTGGGAAATTTTTATTTCACTGTTGTATCTGAAGGATAGTTTTGCTGGGTAGAGTACTCTTGGCTGAAAGTTTTTGTCTTTAGAATTCTGAATATATCATTCTACTCTCTCCTAGCGTGTATGGTTTCTGCTGAGAAATCTACTGAAAGCCTGATAGGGGTTTCTTTGTAGGTTATTTTCTTCCACCTTGCTGCTCTTAATATTTTTTCTTTGTCGTTGACTTTTGCTGGTTTTACTAATAAATGCCTTGGAGAAAGTCTTTTTAAATTGATGCAATTAGGAGTTCTGTTAGCTTTATTTACATGTACTTTCAGCTCCTTCTCCATGTTTGGGAAGTTCTCAGCTATTCTTTCTTTGAACAAGCCCTCTACTCCTTTCTCCCTCTCTTCTCCCTCTGGGATACCTATAATCCTTATGTTGCATTTCCTAGTTGAGTTGGATAGTTCTTGGAGAATTTCTTCATTTCTTTTTAGTTTTAGTTCTCTCTGCTCCTCCATCTGCAGCATTTCTACATTTCTCTCCTCTAAATTACTGATTCTGTCCTCCATAATATCAGCTCTGTTTGTTAAGGACTCCAGATTTTTCTTTATCTTATTCATTGTGTTTTTCATCTCCAACATTTCTGATTTCTTTTTTAAAGTTTCAGTCTCTTTTGTGAAGAATTCTCTCTGTTCACTAATTTTATTCCTGAGATCATTAATCTGTCTTTCTGAGTTTTCTCGTAACTCATTGAGTTTCTTTATCATAACTATTTTGATTTCTCTGTCATTTAGATTGTAAACTTCTGTGACTTCAGGATTGATTTCTGGGTACTTGTCATTTACCTTCTGGTCTGGGCATGTTAATATACTTCATGCTATTTGATGGGGTGGACCTTTGTTGTCACATAGTGGTGGTATCTGGTAGCAGATTCTACCTGCCACCACTGGGGGCTGGGGCTGGAGCTGGAGCTGTGTTTTCTGAGCCCTCTGTGACCTCTGACAGATGTGCCGGTCTGTTGGAAGCTGTGCCAACAGGGTCCATCTCTGTTTGCCTGCTGGCTACTTCTTTGCATATGCATGCATAGGCTCTCTGGTGGGGATCCCCTACTCTGGCCTACCATCTGAGCTGGTATGCCAGACAGGCAGGGCAGCGAGGGGTGCTTTCTTTTGTGTGCATGATCCTGCGTACCCCCACTCTGCACTCACTGCCCACCTGGGCTGCTTGGCTTGGTGTGGACGCCTGCATGATTGCTTAGCCACCTAGGTGCAAAGCATTTCCAGAGGCTGGGAGGCAACTCTGAGAGTGCAGGTGTTCCTGTGGAGGGCTGCCCTTTCCCCCTTCTCCTCTCAGGGTCACGTACCAGCTGCCTTGTGAGGTCCTGCACCCTAGTTCACTGCTGCTCGGGAAGGAGAGGAGATCCCCTTCCCTCCTTTCGCTGCCTCCCCGGGGGGGTGTCCAGCACCCCCACCTTCAGATGTATGGCTGTGTGGATCTCTCAGACATCTGTTATGTTGCATGAATGTCTCTCTTGGTTCATGAATGTCCTTTTCATGTATGTTAGTGGGGCGAGACTAAGGGAAGAGCTCATTCTGCCATGATATGCTGATGTCACTCTCCCTAACCACTTTTAAAACTAATTAATTTTTGGGGGGATAGGGACCTGGCCCCGTGGCTGAGTGGTTAAGTTTGTGCGCTCTACTTTGGTGGCCCAGGGTTTTGCTGGTCTGGATCTGGGCCCAGACTTTGCACCGCTCGTCAAGCCATGCTGAGGCAGCGTCCCACATAGCACAACCAGAAGGACCTACAACTAGAATATACAACTATGTACTGGGGGGCTTTGGGGAGAAGAAGAAGAAGAAAAAAAAGAGATTAGCAACAGACGTTAGCTCAGGGCCAATCTTTAAAAAAAGTATATATATTTTTTTATTTGAGGTAACATTGGTTTATAATATGGTATAGGTTTCAGGTGTACAGTATTATAATTTGACATCTGTATATACTACAGTGTGCTCATCACAAAAATTGCAGTTTCCATTTGTCATCATATAATTGACCTCTTTTACCCATTTTGTCCTCCCCCCATCTTAACCATTTTTAGGTATACAGGTTCACTAGTATTAAATACATTCACATTGTTATGCAGCCATCACCACCATCTTTCCCTGTAACTCTTTTCATCTTGTAAAACTGAAATTCTATACCTATTAAACAATAACTCCCCAATCCCCCCTCTCCCCACCAACCACCATTCTAATTTCTGTCTTCATGATTTTGACTACTCTAAATACCCCATGTAAGTGGAATCTTACAGTGTTTGTCTTTTTGTGAATGGCTTATTTCACTTAACATAATGTTCTCAAGGTTCTAGAAGTCAGATTCTCCCCCTTCCTCAGAGTTTTCTTTTTTATTACTTTTGTTGGTTGGTTTTGTTTTTTTGATCATTGTATGCTCTTTTCTGTGCGAGAAGTAGCCTGAGGTGTAAACTTAATGTCTTCTTAGGTCTCTTCTGAGCTTTTTTTCTGGTCATGTGCAGTCATTTTCTAGTTTTCCCTGTACATGCAGTTGTTTTTGAATGTGCTAGTCTTTAATATCTCACTCTCAAAAGGGGTTTATCGAAAATGATGGTGGAGAAAAAAGGGGCACGGTTCCTTTAAATCTCCTGGAAGTCACTTATCTGGAGGGGAAAGGGCTTTCAACAACGGAGGGAGGTGCAACAACAATGGCTGTCTGCCTCTTTGTCTTCACCTCTGTGATCAGAAGCAGCAATCAGCAATCAGCACAGATCCCCAATATTTGGAGCACAGGGTCCTTTTTGCCCACTCTAGCTTCCATAAGCTGTGTGCAAGCTGTTTCAGGAACAAGTGCACAGATGTTTGCCACATGGCTAGAGGCAGGGGATGGGTAGTTGCTACTGTGCTAGGAGATGAAATTGACCAAAATTTACCATCAGTCTTCGCCTGGAAGTTTCAAACCTTCATGAGAGTCCAATTCCAAAATAATTACATCAGACAGATTCTGCCATTGCATTTATTGTCTAGATGGGGAGAGAGATTCCTGGTGTCTCCTACTCTGTCATCTTCCCAGAATCCTCCCACTAGATGTACTGACTTTTGTGAGCTGTTCACCTGGAGAGGTTCATAGCGCACAACCAAAGCTGTTTCATTTTCTTGTTTGATTTGTTGGCCTTTGTTTCAGTGAGGTTCTTTGGTTTGCAGCCAGACAGATAGATGCCTGTATTCTGAGAAGCCACCCAGTGTATTTCTTTTTTTAAATTGAGTTCTTAATAGTTTACAGTATTGTGAAATTTCGGTTGTATGTTATTACTTGTCCATCACCATATATGTGCTCCCCTTCACCCCCTGTGCCCTCCCCCAGCCCACTTCCCCTGGTAACCGCTGATTGGCTTTCTTTGTCCAAGTGTTTCTTTATCTTCCATATATGAGTGCAATCATCTGGTGTTTGTCTTTCTCTGTCTGGCTTATTTTGCTTAACATGAAACCTTCCAGGTCCATCCATGTTGCTGATAATGGGACAATTTTGTCTTTTTTTATGGCTGAGTAGTATTTCATTGTGTATATATACCACATCTTCCTTATCCAATCATTGGTCGATGGGCACTTGGGTTGCATCCATGTCTTGGCTATTGTGAATAATGCTGCAATGAACATAGGGGTGCATCAGTCATTTTGAATTGTTGATTTCCTGTTCTTTCACCCAGTGTATTTTTAAATTATTCTACTGGTAGTGTTGGCTTCTATGTTCTTCCTGTGCCACTCTGCTAATTGACAGTGAGCCTGCTGATTGCTGACAGTGTCTCTTGGTAATTGGTGATTTTGTTCAGAGATGCTAGAATTGGCTGGAGTTTATAGGGCCTCTGGGGTTTTGGAGCCATTGGCTTGTTACACGAGTGCCATTTCTAGCCTGTCCTTTGAGTTCCTCTACTTCTCTACTAAGCAAGTGAGTTGCTAATATTTCTCTTCTATCAGTCACTGTGAAATTATCCATTTCACCTAATGAGTAGGGTTTGATTTGTGATCTGTGGCGTCTCATCCTAGCTCCATCTCAGGCCACATAATAGGACCTGGCTGAGTTTTGTCTTTGCTTTCTATCTCTTTCTTTTCGTAGCATGTAAAAGCTGTTCAAACAGACAGCTCTCTCTGACCTGATTTTTTGGAGACATTTACTTGTGCTCTGCTGGAGGCCATCTGTCTCCTTCCTGTTTTTAATCTTATTTAAACGTCATTCACTTGCTTTTGCAATTAAACCTCCCCTCTGCTTCTCTGAGGCAGGCTCTGAGCTATCACTTAATTGTGTCTTCCCATGGTTGGCTTGTTCTTCTCTGCACCTGGCCTACCTCATTGTAGGGGACAGGTTTTAGTCCTGGAGAAGTTCCCATATCCATTATTCATTCTACTCTCCTACATGGCAACACAATTTGCTGCTACCTTTTCTCCCTCCTCTTGAATTCAAAACAGGATAGGAAAAACTCTGGGAAAATCCTCCTTATGCGGGGTAGATTAGTGCTTGGAACAGCTCTGCAAACAAAGTTCTTTGTAGGGTGAAGGGGGGGACTGTATAAGGTGGCAAGATTCTCAAGTGGATGGTGCTGAACTCTTCTCGTTTGAAAGTAGATTTGCTGCCTCTGCCTCTGGGAATTCACTTGGGATTCAGGGACCATCATGGTACCCATTCCTGCCTCAGCTTCCCAGAACCTGCACACTATCCTTTATTCCACCTGTGTCTGTACACAGAAAAGTCAGAACTGTACCCTGCTGCCATACTTGATGCACAAGACTCCCCAAGGAAAGGAGTGTGGTCCAAAGCTAAGTATGAGACTGACCAGTTGCCTCTAATACAGAGTCAAAAGAGGCAGCAATTGCAGCCACTTTGTAGTTCCTGAAAAAGAGCCCAGAAACTAACTCTTCAACGTGCCTGGTAGGAAAGACTTTCCAATGAAGAAACAAGTGTGTATGGAGCACCCACTTCTCTGCAACTGAAACATTTTGAATGTGTGATATAATACCTCCATTATTTCATTGACGTAACTTCTCTATTTTTCACTCAGTGCAGGTTAAGAGTGTTTGGAGCCAGATATCTGGATTCCCATTTAGTAGAGATTGTGAAGATTAGGAGCCAAACCCAGGATCCCCAAGGATTTCCTAGAATATTGTTGGTACTCCAGTACATTGGTAGCTTTGATTGTGAACTTTGATGAGTATTCTGAAGACTGCCATGGTGTTGTCTTGAAGGCTGTCCAGGATTCATTTTGAATTTGCAGTCTTACCCTGGAGTCCATGGCTCTCTGTTGATTGAGTATATTTGGCTCCTTTCCTTATCTCCATCAAAAAGGAAATACCTTTGTACATTTTACCCTGTACTTAGTTCTGTGTACCATGAAATAAATTTCAGCTAGTCAAATATGCTGAGATTACAGAAAGTTGGGATGGAGTGTTTGTAGGGCTTATGGTAGTGTGGGTGGAAAGAAAAACATTGACCTCTTGTTTTTTTTTAATTGGTAAACATACATAACATAAAATTTACCTTTTTTTGTGAGGAAGATTTGCCAATCATCCTCTTTTTTTTGCTTGAGGAGGCTTTAGCCCTGAGCTAACATCTGTACCAATATTCCTCTACTTTGTATGTGGGATGCCTCCACAACATGGGTGACAAGTGGAGTAGGTCCTCGCCTGGGATCTGAACCTGGGCCGCTGAAGCAGAGCGTGTGGAACTTTAACCACTTGGCCATAGGGCTGCCCCCCAAATTACCATTTTAAACTATACATTTTAAATGTACAGTTCAGTGGCATTAAGTACATTGACATTGTTGTGCAACCATCTGCAGCTTCCATCTCTAGAACTTTTTCATCTTCCCAAACTGAAACTTCATACCTATGAAACAATAGCTCTGTATTTCCTCCCTACCCCCACCCCTGGCAACCACCATTCTACTTTCTATCTTTATGAATTTGACTACTCTAGGTACCTGATATAAATCGAATTATACAGTACTTGTCTTTTTGTGACTGACTTTTTTAACTTAGCATAGTGTCTTTATGATTCATCCATGTTGTAGCATGTTGTCAGAATTCCCTTCCTTTTTCAGGCTTAATAATATTTCATTGTCTGTATATACCACTTTTTGTTTATCCTCTCATCTGTCAATGGATACTTGTATTGCTTCCACCTTTTGGCTATTGTGAATAATGCTGTTATGAACTTGGGTGTACAAATACTTGTTCAAGTCTTTCCTTGCAACATTTTGTTTTTGCGATTGTGCAGGTTAAAGTGACCTAGGTCAGTGGAGTGAAATCCTGA
The DNA here is from genome assembly GCF_021613505.1 of Equus quagga. Taxonomy (NCBI): domain Eukaryota; kingdom Metazoa; phylum Chordata; class Mammalia; order Perissodactyla; family Equidae; genus Equus; species Equus quagga. Next base: position 156,995,908 of record NC_060268.1, on the reverse strand, counting down.
GATGCTTACAAGGGAGATAGACTTGAACTTCAAGGATTTTTCCGTTGGGCCCTTTGATATGTGAGGGGCTGATTAGTGGAGTTCTGACAAGAGTTATGGTTTTAGGTAGCAAATATAGGTATGTTGGATAGTTACGAGGATTCAGTGAGAATAATGTACTTTAAATGCTTTTCATAATGCCTAGCATCTAGCAGGCACCTAATAAATATTACCTCCCTTGTCTTTTATGACCATTGCATTTCTCCCTTTGAAAAGAGATGAATGCAGTTTAGAGGAGGTGATTTCTGAAGTTAAATTTCTCTTTTTAAGGTATCAGGTAGAGGGCTGTAGAAGAGAGGAAGGTTTGAGATACTTTGTGTGAGCTTCTAGCAACAATTATTACATTGTAGTTGTTGTCCCTGAGCAGAAAGGTATGATGAGCTGCTCTATATGATGTGTCTGTCTGGCATGGGTGTTTTAGGGCAGCTCACTCCTGGGGCTGTGGAGAGTGGGGGCAGATGAGAATTGTCTTTTAAGGCCTAGAAGATCTCTACCACCAAGCTTGTCCTCATCTGAAAGGATTACTCTCTGCAATAAGCTGTGCCATTCTGTTCTGTGGGGATGAGCAGCTATTGCTCACCTAATGTGCAGAACTGTTTACACAGTATTGGTTTTCTATAACATAGGCCCTTCTTTGGAATCTCTTAGACTAAGGGTCAAGTCTTTGGTGGGGAAGAGCTTGTTAAGCCTCTTCATCCTTGTTTCCTTTTTAAAACTATTATTTAAGAATTGGGGGGGCTGGCCCTATGGCCAGGTGGTTAAGTTCACGTGCTCTGCTTCGGCGGCCCAGGGTTTCACCGGTTTATATCCTGGGCGCGGACATGGCAGTGCTTGTCAAGCCATGCTGAGGCGGCTTCCCACATGCCACAACTAGAAGGACCCACAACTAAAAATACACAACTATGTACCTGGGGGCTTTGGGGAGAAAAAGGAAAAATAAAATCTTTAAAAAGGAATTGGAAACATGATAAACAAAAGGATTAAATTGAAAAGAAAAGTACATCCTGCCCCTCTTAACTGCACAATGACTACAATATGTATTGTACTTGATACCAAACTCTTATAGACGTATGACTAATTAACAATACTATGTTTATACAACCATCCCCTTATCTTTTATAGTTATCTTAGTTCTTCCTTTTATATACTTCTCTCTGTGTATTCCTCTGACTGTCCTTGGAACAATTTGGCTGGTCATGTGCCCAGATGGCACCAATTGGACAAGTGGATCAAGGACAGTTTTCAAAAAATGTGTGTGTGTGGAGAGTGAACCAGAAGCCAGCCAGCATGAGCTCTGTGCTACTTGTGTGTTGGCATCCTGAGTGCCACTTCTCTACTGTCCTTGGACCTGCCCCTGACACAAGGCTGTTCTCTTCTTGGGCCTGCATTTAAACTCTGTGCATAGCTCTCTACCATAATAGCTTATGAATAAGCCTGGCTATGAATCGTTTATACTCGGGTTTTTTTGTTTTGGTTCTGATTTTGCATTAAAAAAAGGAGATCTTGGCTCCCTTTAAAGTCCAGATCCAGTCACATTCCATGTCCAGTGCATAATCTTGGAGGCAAGCCTGGGTGAGGGAAATAGGAGCAGTTTTAGTTGACAGTTATGTGCTGGTTTTTATGTGTGTGTGTTTTTTTTTAAATAGATATGAAAGAGGAAGCAGAAACAGAGTGGGAGAGAGAGGTGTATGAGAGATGAGATGTAAAGAGATATGAGAGCAGATATAGAGGGCTTGCTGAGGCTGTTTATGGTAAGAAAAGCTACTTGAGAGTCTTAGTGTTAAGAGTAGTAGAAAGATAATAATGAGGTATTAAACACCTGCACTCTAACAAGTAGCTGAGGATCAAGAGAAAGAGGGGACCAAATACATGAAAATAACCTGGAGCAGCCAGTAGGTGGAGAGTGTTATAAACCAGTCTAGACAAGTGTTGGTAGCATGTCTAATTAGGCACACCATTTATATGTAAGCTTCCCGCCCTTTAACATTCAACTCCATCTGGCACCTTTGTTTGACCTTATCTTAATGGAAAGAACACTAAACAGGAGACCAGTTCTAATCCCAGTTTAGTCACTAACTAGTTGGGGTGGTGGGGGATGGGGGTGTTTTCCTAATCCCAAAATGAGGAAATTGGATTAAATGACCTCTCGGGTCCTTTCTAGCTCTAAAAATCTATAATCAGCTGTTTGAAACCCCACAGACTTAGAACTCCCATCACATAAGGTCAGAGAGTAGAAGACAATGTGTGTGTAGTGACGTATAGGACACTGAACAGTTGATAGAATGAGTGTAAAATCAGGGACATGATGAAGGAAAAAAGCATTATTGCATGGGATTTTTGGGATATTCCCTTTTGAGGAGGAATTGTGGTCCTTGATGTCAGAGGCTTGTGGGAGCCAATTTTAAGGCTGAGGCTGCTTTGTTCATTTTAGCTGCCTGTTAAATTCCCTCTAGAGAATGACTACTTAGGTGAGAAAACCTCAGCTTTTTTGGCGGGGGGGGGGGTGGCGGGCCATCTGACCTGAATTATCAGGGGCAGAATGCAGGTCCCCCCTGGCATTGATTCTCAGAGTATTGCAGTGCTGGACTCTTCTCAGTACTCTTCGGCTCTTTTGATGTCTGTGTCAGTTGGGACACAGGTTGCCTCTTGGCCTGTGCCAGAATTGCTCTCTTCCACCCTTCGTATTTGTCTCTTTGTCATCCCTGAGTCTGAATCCCAGAGATCAAGACTAGCTGTAGTCCAGCAGAGGAGCAATAAATCATTGCTTCCACATCTTTTTCTCCAGGTTTTCTGCCCTTAATTACCACATAACCACTACTGAGGCTGCATCTTTGTGCTGTGTGTGCTGGGGACAAAAGCCCTTATTGATTGGATGTGTGCAAAAGCTGCTTTGTCTCTTTCTGGCCATTATGTTTTACTGAGTGCCATGTGTGCAACTCATCCTTTTCTCTTATCTCCTGTGAGTTTATAGAGTCTGATTGTCAGATGATTTATCCGTTAACAGGGCTTGTCTAATCTCTGGGGTTAGGGGGTGGAGTGGGCAGCCCTTAAATAACTCAGCAAGATGGTCTTCATTAAGGAGGGAGGTTTCGGGTTGCTTAGTCATTTTTATGTGGATTTTAGCTAGTCCTCTTCATTCTCTGAGCTCCTGGTGGAAGCTAAGCAGGTTGTGTGATCCAGAATGGGCTCCCATGGAGCTTTTTTTCGGTCCAGTCCAACAGATCACTTGTTAACAGACAACATCAAAAAGGCCAGCTGCCTGTCATTTGCCTTTCCATTATGAAACCTCAGAGAACTTGAGTCTGGGCAGGGGTGAAGAATTCGTAAATGAGGATGCCTACTGCCTTCATCCCTATCAAGGCTTTTTTGCTATTTGAGGGGAAGATTCAGGTTTTAGAAACAGAACGTAGACGGGCTCTTATACTTTTCCTTGCCTGCTGTTTCTTTGCTGTACCTGTGCTTTTAGAGGATTGAGAGTGAGGAGTGTTGTGTGGCAGCCAGCAAGTGTATGGAGAGTTACTCCTGCTCATCGTTCCCTGCTGTTTCAAATCAAAGCTCACGTCTCTTTTCTAAGAGTAGTAAGCTTCACACAAAGCTCAGACAGCATGGGAGAATGGAATTCTTTGCTGGCAAAGAAGAAGATAGGGTCTTAGAAAAGGTGAAGTCGAGCCTTTTTTTGTCATGGAAGTGCAGAGGGTTGAGGTGGGGGAAGCAGAAGGACTACTGATTGTTTGCAGCTGCTGAACCCTTCTTTATAGTTTCCCATCAAGTAGGGGAGCTAGACACAGGAGCAATAGTCAGGATGGGCACAGAAGCAGGATTCATTTCATGGTCTTGGGTGGAAGAGTTCAAGGCAACTAATAATTTCTTTTATTCTTAATATTTATTTTCAATAATATGTTTAAAGCTGAAGTGCTAACCTAGGGACTTGGTCGTCAGTCTATTTACTGAGATTGCTTTGGTTTTCTCTTCCCTCATTAAGAATTGCCAGGCAGAAAGGGGACCTTTTCGGTAAATGTTGTCACAGATGAGAGAGGACAGAGCAAGCTGCACTTTTGTTTGAATGGTTAGAACAGTTAAGGCCTTTTTTTTCTCTTCATGAGCTCTCTTTCCATCCAGAGCTGAAGCCGAGCTGTGGGTTCTACAGTATAGCTGGCACATCGGGTGACCAGTTAGAACTGAAAGAGGTCCCTCTTAGCAATGATATTTGAAACAGATACATAGCTAAAATTTGGTGACATGAGATGCTAGCAGCCTAGAGTTGAGAGGGGGATCCTCATTTTGACCTGTATTGAACAAATTTGGTGGGGAAGTCACCATGCAGGAGTAAACTGGGAACACGAAGATATCCGTTTTATAGTCAAATTTCTGAGCTTAATTGCTATTTAAGAAGTGGCAAAAAGAAATAGATTTTTAAAAACCTTCTATTGGCAGATAAGCAGACACCTGCTTGGGAAGGTCAGTGCTTTCTTCAAATATACCTCCTTTACCTGCTTTTAAAAAGTCCTTAGTAGCTGTGATTTACTCCTTCTAGCCCTATTTGGATTTCTGTATAGCTAGTCTTTCATTTAACTTTATTGATTATACTTTGAATACTTGCTGATGTCTTTTCTTTTTCTTTTTAAGCCTTGATAAATTTGCTGAAGTTCCTTATGTCAAATGAGACCGTACTTTTGGCCAAACACAACATTTTTACTTTAGCCCTTATGGTGAGTAACAAAAAATATTTATTTTTCTCAAGCAGTACACTAAGGCAGAGATGGTCCAGTTTGAAACAGGAGCTGGTGATCTGGGGACTAAGCCATAGGAGGAACTGGGCCTTTATTTTTCTTTTATATCAGAATCTCTTGACCAGTGCTTCCCACTCTCACCTATGTCTTTGGTGAACTTGGGACTCCTTCTCTTTCTTGAGGGTATATTGTCTGGCAATGGCAGGTGTAGGTCAGATCTCTGTGTATGAATAGTAAGCCATGATCCCAGCTGAGAGACTGTGCTAGAATACTATAGTCTCTATGTTGGTACATAGCAAAGCCCCTAGAGGTATCCTAGCCAGATGAGTGGTTCCATCATGGCTGCACATTGGTTTCTGAGGGACGTTACAGATACCTGCTTATCAGACTGGTTATTTGGGGTAGAAGGAGGCATTGTGCCTTTTGACTGTCTTATCAGGATATTACCCAGTGTGTTCGTAAGTGTTTAACATTTGGGGGGAAAAAGCCCTGATTTGTGGTATTTGCTGATTTCCATGGTAAAACTACACCTGCTATGGCCAGTTTCAAGCTATCAACATGACATCATTGAATGCAGAGTTGGAAAGAGATGAGCGGTAACACACTGTTATATGATATTCCCACCACACAGATGTAAAATGTGTAAATTAATCTCAAGAGCATAGATAATAGTAAAAGCTAGAAAATAATTAGGAAGTGATGAGTTTTGAGTATTACTTTCATTTTAGTATAATTTATTGAATTTTAAGTTTATATAAGTTAATTTTTAATAATGGCTTTGACAGCTGGCTTACAAAATTCCTGAAAATTTAATGATCAGCTCTTGCAAACCAATGAGAGCTATCTATAACACACCATTGACAATACCCTTTTGGTCTTCATATCGTGATGCCTTATATGGGCTTTTGATTCTTTTTTAGATTGTCAACCTATTTAATATGTTTATCACATATGGCGACACCTTCCTGCCCACCCCCAGCAGCTATGATGAACTTTACTATGAGATTATCCGCATGCACCAGAGCTTTGACAACCTCTACTCCATGGGTAAGCTGTCTTTCTTTTTACTCCTCTCTCCCCATCAGCTGTGATTTTTGGCATATAGGAGGAAAAGACTACAAAGGTTACCTCTTGGTGTAGAAATTTAGTAGTCTTGGTGCCCTTGCTTGGCGTAGAAATTTAGTGGTCTTCTCTTCTCAGGCAACAGAAAGGTATATGTGGACTTCTTTGCTTTCAAGAACTCAGAATTCATCTCAGTAGAAAGCTAGTTAGCAGCACTGTAGCCCTTTCTTGATGTTTGTGAGCAAGAGAGAGAATAGGGAGGCTTGTGGATGTGGTGAATGCCAATGAGATGAGTGAAAGAGTGGGTGGGAATTGACAACTGCAAATACAAGAGCTTGGATCCCAAAGGAACATTTTGTGATTTGAGATGGTATAGGATTTTAAGAAGTTTTAATATATCTATGTATTTTTAGCATAACTTACAAGAAGAAGTGAGCATTAAATAAAAATCTTTCTTGCAAACCTTTTTGGTAATTGGCTCACTAAAAATTTACTCTGCAGCCGTAGTGAGTATAACTTATTTCCGAAAGAGGTTGTATATCCCCGTAAGTTGGATCGAAGAGTTTAGTCAAACCTACTTGGAGTTTGAAAGGTCAGGTAAGATTTCTGTAGACTGCACAGTAACAGAAAGCCACTCAGCAAAGCTGTCTATTAAAAAATCCAACTTATTATCTTCATTGAGGTGTAATTGATATATAATAAACTGCACTCGTTTAAAATATACAGTTTTTGATAAGTTTTGACATACATATATGTATGTGAAGCCATCACTACAGTCAAGATAATGAACATATCCATCACTTCCCAAAAGTTTACTTGTATCCCTTTATGTCCCTCTTACCACCTCTATCCCTTGCCCTCCATCTCTGGGCAACCACTATCTGCTTTCTGTGACTATAGATGAGTTTGCTTTATCCCTTTTGTTGAGACTATTTTTGAAAACTGTGTCTTCTGCTTGGGGCTCCTATATCATGAGAAAAGTAGAGGGTATTTGGAACAAGGACCAGGAGAAGGAATAGAAGCAAACAGTGGAAAAGAAGGATTGCCTAAGGAGAAATTTTTTTTTCTAATAGACTATATTTTTTAGAGCAGTAAAGGAAAACTTTTGAGAGAGCCATATATAGCTTTGCTGTGATGTCTTGGGTGCTGGGAGTAGGGCCTTGTGTTAGTAGGATGTTTTCAACTGCCAAGTATCAAAAAACTCTGACTTTAAACTATCTTAAATAATAGGACAATTAATTTACTTTACAAGAATTGTAAGGAATGACAGTTCCAGAATTGATTGCTTAAAAATGTTTGCAAGGACCCAGGTTTTTTTCTGTCTCTGCTCTTTCATTCTCAGTGTAATAGCTTTTTAGCATCAGGTCAGCTCCCCTCAGAATAGCAAGTTCCAGTTGTCACATCAAGACACAGGTCTCTTTTTTTAGGAGATAGGAGGCCTTCCATGGGAGCCCTCTAGCCAACTTCCCGTTGGCCAAATGTGCTTAGTGTGCACTGTGTGGTTTGCATCTACCTGGTTTTACTAATGTCCTTGTTTTGTAGACTGTAGAATTTTCTGAGGGTGAAGAGCTGCCCCCAGAGGCTTTACTACCCATTAATGATTAATAAAGATGTCATTCAATGAGAAAAGGAAAGAGAGTTGGAGTGGGGGAGATATTTTATAGAAGTCTGGCACACATGCTTGTACAAGCCTGTGGGCCATGTACACAGTCAAAAGAGATAAGGCCTTGTAGCTACAGCAGCAAGATAAGAGAGGATATCTGGAAATGCTCAAATCGGCCAAGGGAATTAAAGTGTTAACCAGGAGAGCACAAGTAGGAAAGTGAAAAATTTTACCGAATGACACACAACAAACAGTAGGAGATGGCATGTTGCAGTGCTCTCCCTTTTGTATAAAGTATGATGAAACTTCTGGTGGAAAAAAACATTTTTTTAAGTCAAGTTTTTGGAAGTTTAATTTGCATAAATAGTAAAATCCACTCTTTTTAATGTACAGTTCTGAGTTTTGACAAGTGCATCACAAAAAATCAAGATATAGAAGAGTTTCATCATCTCAGAAATTTTTGTTGTGCTCCTGTGAGGTGAACTCCTGCACTTACCTTCAACCCCTAGCAACCAGTGATGTGTTACCTGTCCCCATAGTTTTGCTTTTTCTGAAAATATATGTATAGATGGGATCATATAGTCTTTTGAGTCTGGCTTCTTTTACATAATAATTCACTTGAAATTCATCCATGTTGATGTGTGTATCAGTAGTTTGTTCCTTTTTATTAATGAATAATATTCCATTTTAGGAATATGCCAGCTTAATTTATCCATTTATCAGTTGAAGGACATTTGGGAGGTTTCCAGTTTTTATCAATTATAAATAATGCTGTTGTAAACCTTCTTGTACAGGGTTTTACCTGAAAACAAGTTTTCATTTCTCTTGGTTAGATACCTATGAATGAGATTTTTGGGTATTGTGGTAAGTATATATTTAACTTTATAAAAAGCCACCCAACTGTTTTCCAAAGTGGATGTACTATTTTACATTCCCTTTAGCAGTATGCAAGAGTTGTAGTTGCTCCATATCCTAGCCAGACCTTTTTATTTTGGTTTCTTGTAGGTGTGTAGGGATATTTCATTATGGTTGTAATTTACATTTCCCTGATGAATAATGACGTTGAACATCTTTTCCTCTTCTTATTTAACATCCACATATCTTCTCTGGTGAAGTGTTTGTTCGGATCTTTTGCCCATTAAAGACAAATATCGCAGAGGCCTGGCCCCATGGCCGAGTTGTTAAGTTTGCACACTGTGCGTCAGTGGCTCAGGGTTGTGCCAGTTTGGATCCTGAACATGGATATGGTCTGCTCATCAAGCCTTGCTGAGGTGGCATCCCACATAGCACAACCAGAAGGACCTATAACTAGAATATACAACTATGTACTGGGGGGCTTTGGGGAGAAGAAGAAGGAGGAGGAGGAGGGAGAGGGAGAGGGGGAGGAGGGAGAAGAAGCCGTTTCTGTGCTACTTTGGATCTGGTCCTCACATACACTACTCAAGGTTTCGTCAGAGACTTGGACTGTGGTTCAGATATCAGTTTAATTCTTAAAGCTTTTGCTTTCAGATTTGTGTCTGTTCCTTGCTTGCTCAGCTCAAGGGTGAGTCTGAGAGTTGCACAACTTTCATATGCAGAATTAGAGGAACGCCTTCTCCTCATCTGTCTAGGATTCCCTCTGTGTTCTCTGATCCACAGAAGCCCCTTTTCCTGGTTTCTGTATACAGACAGATGAGGTTTCTACTGAAGTTTTACCCATCTACCCAGCTCCTCCATCATGTATCTCTATGACTGTCTGACTCTTGAGGCAAACCTGCAAGAGAAAATAGGAAAAAAAGAAAACCTGGAAACCCACTTTTGTAGTTGTTTCTCCAAGTTTTGACTCCTTTCTATAATCTGTTTGCTTTTGTTTAATTTTAAGGGCCCTCAGTGGTTACTTTCTGTATTTTATACAGGATTTTTAGCTGTAATCAACAGGAGAGAGAAGCCATAGTGGACTTATTCTGCCGTACTGGGAGTGGAACCTCACCTTCATTTTTTAAAGACATTTTTGCTAAATATAGAATTTTTCTTTCAACACCTGAAAAATATCACTTCGTCATTTTCTGACTTGCATGGTTCCTAAGGAGAAGTCTGTTGTCATTCTTATCTTTATTTCTCTGTATATAATGTGGTTTTTTTTCTCTGGATGCTTTTACTATTTTCTTTTTATCACTGGCTTTTCACAGTTTGATTATCAGGTGCCTTAGCATGATTTCCTTTGTGTATATTTTGCTTGGGGCTCCTTGAGCTTCTTGGATCTGTGGGTTTCTAGTTTGTATCAAATGCGGACAATTTTTGGCACTTAATTTCTTTAGATATTTTTCATCCCCTCTCTTCTTTTCTTGTTTTAGAATTCTAGTTATATGTAAGTTAGACCTCTTGACAGTGTCCCATAGGTCATTAAAGCTCTGTGGGCTTTTCTCTTTCTTTCCATTTTTTTTGTCTTTTCTCTCTGTTTCGTTTTAGATAGTTTCTATTCCTCAGTCTTCAAATTCACTAATCTTTTTTTCTGTATTTTTTTAATATGCTGTTAATCTCATTAGTCTTGGTTAATTTTATCCACTGTGTTTTTCATTTCAGAAGGTTTTTTTCTTCTCTAGAAGTTCTTTTTTTTTCTAATTTTCTTTTTAAAAGATTGGCACCTGAGCTAACATCTGTTGCCAATCTTTTTTTTTTCCCTTATTCTCCCCAAAGCCTCCCAGCACATAGTTGTATATTCTAGTTGTAGATCCTTCTGTCTCTGCTATGTGGGATGCTGCCTCAGCATGGCTTAATGAGCAGTGCTAAGTCTCTGCCCAGGATCCAAACCTGTGAAACCCTGGGCCGCTGAAGCTGACCGCAAACCTTAACCACTTAGCCTTGGGGCAGGCCCCCTAGAAGTTCTATTTGGACATCTTTTTTAATATGTCCATTTCTTTCTACATCATGTTTATGTTTTCCTTAATCTTCCTGAACATATGGAGCATATTTACAATAGTTTTAATTTCCTTGTTTGCTAATTCCATCATCTCACTTCATGTCTAGATCTGTTTCTATTTTTTCCCTGCTTAGGGGTCATGGTTTTCTGCCTTCTTTGAATGCCTGATAATTTTTAAACTGGATTTTGGACATTGTGATTTTAATATTGTGAGTGCTAGATTTTATGTTTATGTAATGTTGGATTTTGTTCTAGAATGTGGTTATGTTATGTGGAGTCAGTTTCATCCTTTCAGTTTGCTTTTAAGGGTTGTTAGGTCAGCTTGAGAGCAACCTTTAATATTGGCTAATTTGGCCCCATTACTAATTCAGTACCCGTCTGCAGACTCTACCTAACAACCCACATATTAGTAGATCTTTCCACTTTTGCTGGTGGATACACAAATTATCTTATTTGTGGAGTCCTCGATGAGTTCCACAATATCTTCTCCTTTCCAGTGGTTCTTTGCCCCGAGCCGTAGGTAATTTTCTCTACCATATGTGCCGATGAATGCTCAGCAAAAGATGTAAGAGGACCCTCTTGAAACCTGCAGAGTTCTCTGTTGAACTTCCTCTTTTACAGTACTCTCCCCTACTAATTGTAGTTGCCTTGGCCTCTCCAAATGCTATCTCCAATCTCTGTGTCTTCAGCTTGGTAAGACTTTCTGGCTTCTGTTTAGATTTCTCCTCCCTGCCCTGCAGGCTGGAAACTTTATGCAGTAAGCTGGGGTAAGTGTAGGTCTCACCTTGTTTGTTTTCCGTCTTCAGGGATCACAGTTCTGTATGCCTGTTGTACAGTGTCTCATAACTATTGTTTCATATATTTTGTCCAGTTTTATATTGTTAAAGGTAAGAGGGAAATTTTATTTTGTTATTCCATCATGGCTAGAAGAGGAAGACTCACTGAGACATTTTTGATAAAGGCACATTTTTTCTTTTTCTTTTTCTTTAAGGAAGATTAGCCCTGAGCTAACATCTGCTGCCAATCCTCCTCTTTTTGCTGAGGAAGACTGGCCCTGAGCTAACATCCATGCCCATCTACCTCCATTTTGTGGTGTGGGACGCCTGCCACAGTATGGCTTGATAAGCAGTGCGTAGGTCTGAGCCTGGGGTTCGAACCTGCGAATCCCAGGCCGCCAAAGCAAAATGTGTGAACTTAACCTCTGCGCCACCGGGCCGGCCCCTAAAGGGACATATTAATGTTCTTGTGGCATTAATTTACTGCAGTGAAGTTCACTGAATAGAAAGGACCTCCATAGGAGCTCCCCTGAACTATAAATGATACCATATTTTGAATTGTTTTTCATTAAAAAAATAAAGATAATTACCGATGCTAAAGAAAAAGCAAGGTCAGGGCTGGCCTGGTGACACAGCGGTTAAGTTTGCACATTCCACTTGGCGGCTCGGGGTTCACTGGTTCGAATCCCGGGTGCGGACATGGCATTGCTTTGGCACGCCATGCTGTGGTATAAAGTAGAGGAAGATGGGCACGGATGTTAGCTCAGGGCCAGGCTTCCTCAGCAAAAAAGAGGAGGACTGGCAGTAGTTAGCTTAGGGCTAATCTTCCTCAAAAAAAGAAAAAAAAGAAAAGGAAAAGTGAAAGAAGATAAAAAATTTTACAATCTTTCCTTTCTATTACTACCACTATTTTCATAGTCGTATATTAGCCTACATGTATGCATAGTTTTAATCATGCTGTCCTTCTATTTTGTGTTTTTTTAAACTATATATCATAAAACATTTTCCTACTTTTTGTAAGTTTCTTAAGTCTCTGTCTTTTTTTTTGCATAGTATAGGTATAGTTTATTTAGCAATTCTTTCTTTTCATGGAAATCATGGTTGTTTCCAGTTTTTGCTATTACTTGTCTCTTTTTTCCCCCAAGATTTTATTTTTCCTTTTTCTTCCCAAAGCCCCCCGGTACATAGTTGTATATTTTTAGTTGTGGGTTCTTCTAGTTGTGGCATGTGGGATGCTGCCTCTGCATGGCCTGATGAGTAGTGCCATGTCTATGCCAGGATCCAAACTGGCGAACCCTGGGCCGCTGAAGCAGAGCACATGAACGTAACCACTCAGCCACGGGGCCAGCCCCTTAAGTCTCTTTTTTTTAATGGCTGCATAGTATGTTATTTTTGTGACAATAGTTTACTGCATAAATGATTACCTTAGTTTAAGGTTTTTAGGACATTTTGAAATCATTTTGTTTTTAAATTTGATAACTTAGGAAAAAATGTAAAAGCCTGTGATATTTCCAAAGAAAATGCAGTGATAAAGTCATCTGAGTGCCTGTTCATCAAGGAACAGAGCTGACAGGATGTTACTGAGAAGTAATTCATGGACAGAGTTAAATACCTCTCTGAAGTAAGGAGAGGAAAATTCAGCTCAATTCCATAAATGTTTAGGTCTTCACTGTCAGAGAAACTTATGATCTAGTGAAAAACAAACTCATCTAAATAGTTTTTGCAACTGAGTTGAAAAACATATGTCTGACCTGCTGAAACAATTTTGTTCATTACATCAATAAATTTGCACATACACTGGGTAAAACCTGAGCTCACATGGTAGAGCTCTAACTTGGAACTATACCAAGTTCCCCTGTACTAGATCTTGTAAATTAGAAAAGCAGTACTCTGATAATATGTTTTATTGAGGCTTCCATCTTTTTTTTCATAAAATTGCATGAATGTATAAAAATGAAGTATTGCTAGAAGAGATGCAGAGCAGCCAGATGAGTTTTCTTTCCTTATTACAGCCATAGGCCCTCCTTCTGATAGAGCTGCTGCTGTTACTCTTCTTGCTGGAAAAACACTGGTCAAGAGTAGGTAGTGATGGTACTCAGATGTAAAATTCCTATGCAAATTAGTTATACATTTCTTAATGTTAATTAGGTTTTGCTTTCCTTCCTTTGGGAAAGTCTCAAGTACATTCATTCATTTGTTTGAGAGGTAGTCTATTTAAATTAATAATAGCTAATACTTACATAGCATTTACTATGTGCCAGGCACTGATCTAAGGCTTTATGTATGTTAACTTCTTAATTTTCACAATAATCTTTTCATGTAAGTATTACTATTATTCTCTAGTAAGTGGCAGGGGCTGGACTTAGACCCTGACAGATGGCTTCAGAGTCCATACTCTTAACCACTCACTATTTAAGTATAGGCTCTAGAGTCATTCTCTCCAGGTTCAAACTCCAGTTCCATTACCTACAATTGTGTGAATGACCTTGATCAATTGCTTGTCTCCTCTGAGTCTCCGTTTCCTCATCTGTATGCTGTATTGCTTATAACCTAACTTTGTCCAGTTCCTGGCACATAGTAAACTCTCTTCATATTTAGTTCTTATTAGCTGTTTGTTCATTAAAAATATATACTTGGAGTGCCTACCATGTGCTTTCTCTTTCAAGAAGCACTTGTGGCTGGTTTGTCTCTTTTCTAAAATGGTATAGGTACTGTAATGTGTGGCCCTGAAGCTCATAGTTGATAGAAGATGTTCTATGTTTCCATCATCTCTCCTGCAGTGGTTAAGTCTGGAAAAGAGAGAATTTTGTCAGAGAAAGGAAGAATATCCCTGTTGTTTCATGTTGCAGGTCGCACATTTATGTCAGAGGAGCTAAAACAGCTTACTCCTTGATTGAAACATGACCACTGTCCATCTGGCAAGCTTTTTTGTCCTGTTTGACTCAGCTTAGACCTTTAGGAGAAAGTTATATGTGAAGCAGGAGGGGACAGTTAGCCAACCAATTCCACCAAATCAGCTCCGGCCATTAGGGAAATGATAAATGTGGCAGCCAGGTTATCCTCACATGACCACCCCAGTGTAGATTTTAAAGATTTTATTTTTCAGTTTTCTCCCCAAAGCCGCCTGGTACACTGTTGTGTACTTTTAGTTGTGAGTCCTTCTAGTTGTGGCATGTGGGACGCCGCCTTCAGCATGGCCTGAGTGGTGCCATGTCCGCGCCCAGGATTCGAACCGGCGAAACCCTGGGCCGCCTAAGCAGAGGGCGCGAACCTAACCACTCTGGCACGTGGCCACCCCCTCCCCCACCCAGTGTAGATTTTAAACTAATGCAAAAACTAAGTATGGAAACCTATTAGCAAGGAGTGGAGGGAGGGGAACACATGGCAAAGAAGGAATAGAGTATTCTGATAGAAAGTGAAAAAAAGAGAAAAAAAGAGAAGAAAATAGTTGTGAACAAGCCTTTATATTTTTCTCTAGGATGAAAATGTTTTAAACAGAAGATTGGCACATGCTCTGTTTGGTTATTCTAATAGTGCTATTCTGAGATATGTCTTCATTCCTCATATTTGTGTTTTTTACCAAGGGTCTGACAGATCTTTGTTCTTTCCCCCTTTACAGTCCTGAGGCTTTCTACCAATGCAGGCCAGTGGAAAGAAGCAGCTAGCAAGGTGACCCATGCATTGGTCAATATCAGGTAAGGAAAGAGAATTTATCTCTTTCAGAGTTCCTTGCCTCATCTGGTTTATTGTACCTTTCTAAGTAAAATGTGTTGAACAGCACTATTATTTTAAGCCCCGATGTCTGTAGGAGTGGAAGACATTGTCGTACTTGATCAAGAAAAGCAGGAGTATATGAGACTTTCATTTTGTCGTATTGAAATAGCTCACAGTGCCGTTCTCTGAATTTTCTTACTGAGAGATGGTTGCAAGCCTTTTTCAGTCATCTTTGTTGCCAAAGTATTTTCTGTGTGTAGGCCATCTGAAAACTTTTTTCTGCCATTCTCCATGAGTTCAATGAATGACTCATGGGGATCTGGAACTTTGATGTTTCGCTTTACATGGCTATTTCTATTTGTGGTAAATGGAGGCAAATGGAGCTCACGGGGCTAAGTCATTTTAGGTTCCTTATGAAACAGAAGGCAGTTACAGAGTGCTGTATGTATTGGATAAAATGGAGTCAGACATGGAGATGATTTAGGGTCTTGAGGAAATACCACACACTCACAGGACTGAGCTGTTTGTAGGTGGAGAGAATGTGCTCTCAATATTATGAAACCTAAAGCTGACTTTTTTACATTCCTTTCTCCCTTTGTGCCCATCATTTTTCCATTTTCTCAATAGTTATTAAATTGTTCTTGCAAACAATTGAAAAATTAACTTTGAGTAAAAGAGGCAAACCCAACAGATGGGGAAACTTGATTTAGCTCCAGATATAAGCCTTGCCAGACATTCCCAGTAATAGGAACACACATTTACAACTTGGTATAGATTCTAATGTGTGACATAGCTGAAAATCAGTGTTGATTTCTATATCTTTCTTTTTTTAAAGGTAAAATGTTTTGTTCCTACAGTAATTTACTACAGTGTTTGGCACATCTGGGAGCAAGAGGAAAAGTGTGAAATGTGTGCAGTGGGAGGGCTGAGATGAGGGAGCATGGGGGTGAGATGTGCTAACAAGATTGCATTGAAGGTTGTTCTGCCTTCCCTGACCCCAGAGACATTTTGCAGCAAACACAGTTTTATAAATCTCACAAATAAATGCATATCTGCACCTAGAAAACCAGATACTGTAGTGAGGCCTTATGATAAATGTGGTTTTCTGCAAGAACCAGAAATTATAAACTACCTTCTCCCAAATATCCCTTTGTGACTTACGGGCAGTATGACAAATGTGGGTGTTTGAAAGAAGCACCAGATTCTGGGCTAGAGTATGAAGTGCATATGGGTATAATTTCTGTTGTGTTTATTTATTGATGTATTTACTTAGGCTTTCCAGGCAGCCCTTTTCATCTGGGGCCTGTTTCCTTGATCCACATTCCTTTATGCTTGCTTTTTCTCCTACCTTGTTGCTTTCCCTTTCAGCCGCTTCTGGCTTGATTGCTGTCCCTATTCTTCCCAAGAGCCATCAAATAGCTGATTTAAGCACGTAGCCTGTCCTTTTTCTGAATAGCCCAGGAAAGACTGGGCTGAACTTTGAGTAGATGCCCATAACCATGATCTCTTCTTTCTCTGTCAGGCCTATACCTTTATTTTCACTCCTCAAACTTCTTTGATGAATTTGCGGCAGAGAATAATTACATCATCTTCACTGTTGCTATAATGAATTAGACTAAGAGTATATGTCAAAAGTATTAAAAGATCCAGTCAGTTTTCTTTTCTTTTTGAGGAAGATTAGCCCTGAGCTAACATCTGCCACCAATCCTCCTGTTTTTTGCCAAGGAAGACTGGCCCTGAGCTAACATCCGTGCCCATCTTCCTCTACTTTGTATGTGGGACGCCTGCCACAGCATGGCTTGACAAGCAGTGCCATGTCCACACCCGGGATCCAAACTGGCGAACCCTGGGCTGCCAAAGCAGAACATGTACACTTAACTGCTGCGCCATTGGGCCGGCCCCCAGTCAGTTTTCTTAAGAGATCATGGGAAAGATTTGTTTGAATGTCACTTATCACACTAACGCCAGATGAAGGGAAAATATTGGTGATGCATACCTGCAAAAGTTTACTTTTTTTCCTTCCTGACATTTATTTTCACTTATTAAGTCCTAAACTTTGTGTTACTATTTCGTGTACTGTCTTCTTCAATCATCAAACTGTATAGAGTGTATTATAAACTTTAAAAAAATGTACTTTTTACCAATGAGGAAACTCATGTCTTAAAGATACTGTGAATTGCAGAAAGTCCCACAATTGTTTTGTGGCAAAGCTGTGAATTAATTATAGGTCTTCTAACTCCTAAGTCCAGACTTCTTTCTTCTATACTATAATGCTTCCTTCTATAGAGTAGCATCAAAGGCTAGCAGAAAACTCAGCATGATGTATTGAAAGGAGCATGGAAATTTGAGTTAGAGAAACTGGATTTTTGTGTGTGTGTGAGGAAGATTGGCCCTGAGCTAACATCTGTTGCCAATCTTCCTCTTTTTGCTTGAGGAAGATTGTCACTGAGCCACCATCTGTGCCAATCTTGTCTATTTTATGTGGGATACCACCACAGTGTGGCTTGACGAGTGGTACTAGGTCTGTGCCCAGGATCTGAACCTGCAGCGCCCGGGCCGCAGACACAGAGCACGTGAACTTAACCACTATGCCACTGGGCCGGCCTGAGAAACTCGATTTTTTATTTTTGTCTCTACCACTTAATGTGTGACCTTGAGTAAGTTATTTAGCTTCTCTGGACCTCTTTTCACTAACTATAAAATGGAGATCATGATTATATCAACTGTTTCACAGGGAAGTGGTTGTGAGACTTATACAATGTAATGTATGTGAAAACATTTAGTAAACTTTAAAATACTGGTCATTTCATTTAACATGTCTTTAAGGTTCATCCCTGTTGCAGCATGTGTCAGAATTTCCTTCCTTTTAGGCTGAATAATATTTCCTTATATATATATATATATATATATGCCACATTTTGTTTATCTATTCATCCATTGATGAAACCCCAGGTGGGTTGTTTCTACCTCTTGGTTATTGTGTTTTTGGTTATTTGTACTGGGTGTACAAATACTTGTTCAGTCACTGCTTTTTCACTTCTTTTGGGCATATACCCAGAAGTGGAATTGGTGGACCAGTTGGTAATTCTGTGTTTAATTTATTTAGGAATTGCCTTACTGTTTTTCAGGTTTTGCATTTTGAGACTTTCTTAGAATATTTCCTAAGTATGTCCTTATTTGTTCCTTCTGTACAAGTTAAGATGTTACCCTTAACCTTAAAAGATGTTTTGCTTTTCTTTGTAGGTAGACTTCATGCTTTGAATGGGGGTGGTCCAGGGAGTTTTCATTTCTCAGAGTTAGTCCTCTCTTAGCGGAGAGCAAAAAAATGGTATGCTTAAGAAGTCTGCATTCCACTGAGCCAACGGTAATGAGTTCTGCCTTATGCTCCTTTGCTTTTTTCTGAGAGTTTGTGTTATACATCCATGACACTATTAACTCTGAGTGGTTTAGAAAATAGGAGACTGTGTCAGAAAATTGAACCTGTGGTTTCCCAGGGATACTGTGAGATATTTAACTATTGACCATCAAGTTGATTATCAAGGAGAGTATATAAAGGCTTAGTAGCAAAATGGTGATGGTAGGCAACATTTACTTTTGTTGTTTATAAAGGTTATTTGTGCTGATCCCACACCTGGAAAGGATTTCTAAGGCAGAGTGAACAGCTCTTAGCCATCTCTCCTGTAGTATGTTCTTTGATAGCCATGGGAAGGGATTGGGTTGCATGTGAAATTTTCAGACACCTAACAGCTGGGAGGGCCTCTCAGACTGGTTTGCCAGTTGATGATGGCTGCAAGAAATGTTTTGGGATCTTCTGGGGTACACTGCATTTAATGGCAACCCTAACATAGTGTCTCACTAGCAGGTGAAAGGCAGCAGAAAGACTGCAGACCTTTCTGCTCTTTAGAGTTTAGACTGTGACAGTGAAAATTAAAAGTACTTCCACATGCTTAGAGGCCTAAATTTGCTTACGTGTCAGTCTGTTTGCTTTTCACTTGTCTTTCATGGCTTAGTCATGTTAGTTCTTTAATTGTCAAAACTATTTGTGTTTAAACAATCTATCTCTCACTTCCTGTTTGATCCTTCAGAGATTCTTAAAATGCCCCTGCTTAGAACTGTTTTTATTGGCACACCTGATATCATTAATGTACAGGGCCCTGCGTGTGTTCCTCACCATAGGAGGATTGTTCTGTTGCTTTGCCACAATAAAAATAAAATATTATTGCTCTACCTTTAAAATTCACTTGGTATATTTGTTACTTCAGATGCCTTTACAGATCTACTGGTCTAAAAAGGAAAAATTCTCTGGGGGCCCATGTGCAGGGCTGGAAGGAAAACATTTGGGAAGTTTTGCGTGGAGACTTCTATGCTAAATATTTCCTGCCACCACTTAGCAGGCTACCCTAGTGAGGTCCTGTACGTTAGAAAGAGGTCTGCTGTTAGGCTAATTAGTCAAAAGAGAAAAAGAAAAACGTTAGACTAAAATCTGACTGACCTTCATCCAACCAAACAACTTTCAAGGTAAGAAATTTGAAGCCCTTAATGAATCTCTTCAAGTTAACGTCTTAATGCTTTTCACTTAATGAGCATTTTGTTAGCACCAAGTTCACAATCCTGTTCTCAGATTGTTCACAGAAGTAGTGGCTGAATCACTTGCAAATAGTTTTTTCTCCTGATCCGTAATTTTCTTAAGGTGGATAAAGTTTGAACTCTATGATTAATATATTATTTTTTTTGGAATTTGGAATTTTATTTGGAATGCATTAAGCTAAAGTTTAGTTTTTCTTTGAGAATGTCTTGTTAGATATTGCTATGGTTAGTGACAAGCCTGGGGTTTGGAATGAGAAGCCTGGGGTTTGGAATGAGAAGTTAGTGCATTTCTTTGTAAGTCTCTAAGTGTTCACCTAGTGAGTTTGCCTCTTGTTCCTGTTTGCTCTTTGGTCTTTTTGTTTCGGTGTTAAGGTTGTCCCCTTCCCCACACCCCTCCTTTTGTTTTCCTTCACCCTAAAAAATACTCCCTCCAAAAAAAAAGGAAGTTTTATATGTACACTCTGCTGGGAGGCTAAGGACCAAGAGTAGCTCTTAGCAGCTTTTAGTTGGGGGGGTTCATTGAGCATAACACCCTTTGGAGCAAGCTGTGTATAGAATTATGAATGTCCCGGAAAAAAGGCCCTCAGGCAGTAATCAGGGAGAGTACACTTGCTATTGATGGCCACAGAGTTAGGGTTGGGAAGGGAATGTGAGGTCTCAGCCAGGCAAAGTGACCCCAAATTCCCTTGCCTGTGCACCTGTTTGGGCTACAAAACTTGCTACTTAGTCACAGTTCTTTTTTTTTTTTTGAGAAAGGTTAGCCCTGAGCTAACATCTGCCACCAGTCTTCCTCTTTTTGCTGAGGAAGACTGGCCCTGAGCTAACCTCCATGCCCATCTTCCTCTACTTTATATGTGGGACACCTGCCACAGTATGGCTTGATAAACGGTGCATAGGTCGGCTCCAGGGATCCAAACCAGTGAACCCCAGGCCATTGAAGCAGAGCACGTGAACTTAACTGCTGCATCATTGGGCCGGCCCCTTAGTCACAGTTCTTTTATCAGAATGGATAAATACTGATGAGTTGAGAGGAGGAGCAGTTTGACACCAGGCACTTCAGCTGAAGGATGCAATTTAGTCTAGTGAAAAGTAAATATGGACTGAAGCGATTAATGAGAGGAGCAGAGGCATTGGGCTGATGACTCTTGAGTAGCAAGGAGTACATGAACATAATCTTCTAGTTCAGTTGTCTGCTCTAAAGTGGCAGGCAGGCTCAGATTATCCCCTGGGTTAGAATTTATCAGTAATGACCTTTCTTCTGTTAATCAGACCCTGCTGATCTCCCATTACAGAGAATGAAAAGTATTATGTAGATTAAAACAAAGCACCAAAATGAGGCTGCTATAATATTGTTTCCCCAATGACTGGAAGCATTGCATATTATTCTAATAGTTGCTGTTCCCTAATCTCTTAAGACTGCAGCTAGAAATGAAAAACCAAACACTGAATCCTATGTGGTTAATCATCTGTTTTGTCCTAACTTGGTTTATGCTGCAAAGTGAGGTTTTGCATTAGGTCACAGCTGGGCTTGGTGAACTGCAGTACAGTAAAGAAGTCTTGGTTTAGGAGACTCAGATATTTGTAATGAAATAAGACTTTTAGTTGGAGCTGCTGGGTTTTTAGGCGAGTGTGACTTTAGCACATAAAGCTCCTCTGTACTTCAACCTGAAATTCCCTTGGGGTCTTTTTCCACTTTGCTTTTTAAAAAAAAAAAAAATGGTGGGAAAATATACATAACATAAAATTTCCCGTTTTAACTGTTTTCAAGTCTGCAGTTCTGTGGCATTAAGTACATTCACACTGTTGTGCAGCCATCACCACTAGCCGTCTCCAGAACTTTTTCATCTTCCTCAACTGAAATTTTGTACTCATTGTACAGTAATTCCTCATTCTTCTTTTGAAGTCCAATTCATTTATTTCTTTTGTTGCCTGTGCTTTTGGTGTTATACCCAAGAAATCATTGCCAATCCAAGTCATGAAGTTTACCCCCTATGTTTCCTTTTAAGAGTTTTATAGTTTTAGCTCTTGTATTTAGGTCTTTGGTCCATTTTGAGTGAAGTTTTTATGTGGTTTAAGGTGAAGGTCCAACTTCATGTTTTTGCATGTGAATATCCACTTTTCCCAAGACCTACTTTTCTTTTTTGAGATGATAACGGCTCTGATTTCTCAGTTTGAATCAGGCTGAATTTGGAACTTACCTAAGGTATAAGAATGGAAACTCTGCATTTTTTCTGCAGGTCTGCATTCCTTTTTGTTTTTTAGCTTTCCTCATTCTTCTGCTTGTTTAAGAGATAGTGTAACATGGTGTTTAAGAGCGAGACTCTAGAGTTTGGTTGTCTGAATTTGAGTCTAAGTTCTACCACTTACTTTGGACAAGTTATTTAACAATTCTTTGCTTGAGTTTCCTCGTCTATAAAGTGAGCATAATAATGGAATCTGTGTCATGGTTGAGATGATTAATGACAATATATGTAAAGCACTTAGGATAGTGTCTGGCACATAGCCAATGCTGTATAAATGTTCATTATTGTTATTAATATTTTTTAATTGCTGTCCTGAATGTGCAAATCCGGGAGTCTTACCAGCCTCGATTCACGTGATCTACATGGGACTTCATTCTAGACAGTCAGCTCCCTTCCATCCAACTTTGTCACTTCCCTTGGACCCACTCATGTGGACTTAGAAGGGACCAGAGATACCAATGATATTATTTACAAGCTGACATCAGGGGCAAGACTTGAACTTAGTCTGTTAGCCTGCATCTTGGCTTCATTGATGGGAAAATAGTTTGGATGGGGAAAGTTTGTGTTTTCTATCACTTCTAGCGCTTTGAGGAGATGTTTGATCATGAAACTTTGGCTTTATTATTTTCATATGAGCAGTCTGCCTTCTTGCCATGATTGTAGTAAAAGAGAATGTGACCAAAATGAAAATGCAGGTAACTGAAAGGATACTAACAAATGTATTTTTATCTCTGGTTGGAGGGATTATAGGTGGTTTTAAATTTTCTTTCTCGTATTTTAATTTATTAAAAATATTTAGCTGTGGATTTTTTTGTTGATGCCCTTTATTAGGCTGGGAAAGTTCCCTTCTATTTCTAGTTTGTTGAGTGTTATTTTTAATCATGAAGGGGCATTGGATTTTGTCAAATGCTTTTTCTGCATCTATTGAGACAATTGTGTGGTTTTTGTTTCTTATTCTATTGATATAGTTATATTACATAAATTGATTTGTAGATGTTAAACCAACCTTGCATTCTTAGGATAAATCCCACTTGGTTATGATGTATAATTCTTTTTATATGTTGCTGGATTCAGATTGCTAGTATTTTGCTGAAGATTTTTATGTCCATATTCATAAGAGATATTGCCCTGTAGTTTTCTTTTCTTGTGATGTCTTTTTCTGGTTTTGATATCAGGGAAATGCTGGCCTCATAGAATGAGATGGGAAAGTGGTCCTTTGTCTTCTGTTTTTTGGAAGACTTTGTGAAAGACTGGTATTAATTCTTACTTAAATCTTTGGTACAATTTATCAGTGAAGCCATTAGGCCTTGGGCTTTCTTCCACAGGTTTTTTTGTGTTTTTTTTGGGGGGGGGAAGATTACCCCTGAGCTAGCATCCACCGCCAATCTTCCTCCTTTTTTTTTTGGTGAGGAAGACTTGCCCTGAGCTAACATCCATGCCCATCTTCCTCTACTTTATATGTGGGACGCCTACCACAGCGTCACAGGTACTTTTTTTAATTAGTAATTCAATCTCTACTTGTTATAGATCTGTTCAGATTGTCTCTTTCTTCGTGAGTCAGTTTCGTAATTTGTGTCTTCCTAGGAATTTGTCCATTTCATTTAAGTTGTCTAATTTATTGGCATACACTTGTTCATATAATGTTACTTTATAATCTTTTTTATTTTTGTAAGGCCGGTAGTAATGTTCTCTCTTTCATTTCTGATTCTAGTAATTTGATTTTTCTTTCCTTTTTTCTTTGTGAGTCTAGCTAAGGTTTGTCAATTTTGTTGATCTTTTTAAAGCTTTTGATTTCATTGACTTTCTCTTTTGCTTTTGTATTCTGTATTTCATTAATTTCTACTCTCATCTTTATTTCCTTCCTTCCGCTTCCTTCAGGTTTAGTTTGCTCTTTCATAAAACGAACCTCAATAAATTTAAAATGATAGACTTAATACAAGGTATATTCTCTGATCACAATGGAATGAAATTATAAATCAGCAACAGAAATTTGATTGGAGAACATACTTTGTATTATGTCTATCATTTTAAAACTTAGTGAGGTTTGTTTTATGACCTAGCATATGATCTATCCTGGAGAATGTTTCATATATACTTGAGGTAAATATATATTCTGCTATTGTTGAGTGTACTGTTCTATAGATGTCTGTTAGGTCTAGTTGATTTATAGTGTTGTTCAAGTCTTCTATTTCCTTGTTGGTCTTCTGCCTAGTTTTTCTATCTGTTATTAAAGAATGGATATTCAAGTCTTCAGTTTTTATTGTTGAATTGTCTCTGCCTTCATTTCTGTCATGACATATCTTTTTTTCATTCTTTTACTTTCAGTTTATTTGTATCTTTGAATCTAAAACGTGTCTTAGTAGATTACGTATAGTTGGATCTTGTTTACTTTATCCAGTCTGACTGTCTCTGCCTTTTGATTGAATTGTTTATTCCATTCACATTTATTGTTGTTATTGATATAATTGGACTTATGTCTCCCATTTCACTTCTAGTTTTCTTTTCTTTCTTTCTTTCTTTTTTTTTTTTGATGAGGAAGATTGTCCCTGAGCTAACATCTGTGCCAGTCTTCCTCTATTTTGTGTGTGAGACACTGCCACAGCATGGCGTGATGACTAGTGTGTAGGTCTGTGCCTGGGATCCAAACCTATGAACCCCAGGCCGCTGAAGCAGAACATGTAAGCTTAAACACTGTGCCACCGGGCTGGCCCCTCACTTCTAGTTTTCTATGTGTCTCATATCTTTTTTGTTCCTCTGTACAGTAAGTCCCCCCTTATCCATGGTTTTGCTTTCTGTGGTTTCAGTTACCTGTGGTCAACTGCAGTTTGAAAATATTAAATGGAAAATTACAGAAACAAACAATATATAAATTCTAAATTGTGCACTATTCTGAGTAGCATGATGCAGTCTTGCACCATCCCTCCCGGGATGTGAATCATCCTGTTGTTGGATCCCCACCCATTGACATCATCTGCTCCTGACATGCAACCATCAATATTGTCATGGCTTGGTGATCCTCCTTCTGACCATTGTCAGCAGGTTAATAGTAGCCTAATGCTACCTCGCAATGCCTACGTCATTCACCTCACTTTATCTCATCACATAGGCATTGTATCATCTCATATTATCACAAGAAGAGGAAGGGTGAGTATACTACAATAAGATATTTTGAGAGAGACCATGTTCATATGACTTTTATTAAAGTACATTGTTATAATTTTTATATTTTACAGAATTATTAGTTGTTATTCTCTTACTGTACCTAATTTATAAATTACACTTCATCATAGGTGTGTATGTACAGGAAAAAACATAGAATATATAGGATTCGGTACTATCCACAATTTCAGGCATCTGCTGGGGTCTTGGAACTTATCTCCCATGGATAAGGGGGGACTGCTGTACCTCCTTTGCTGCTTTCTCTTGTATTGAGTGAATGTTTTATAATGTAGCACTTTGATTTCTTTAATGATTTTTTCACTATTTTTTTAAGTTATTTCCTTAGTGGTTCCTCTAGGGCTTAACATATATATCCTAACTTCTCAGAATCAGAAGCTGTTCAGATTTATGGTAACTTGATTCCAGTGAGATATAGAGATGTTACTCTTATGTAGCTCTAAATAACGTGCACATGCAACACTCACTTCAATAAATTTTATTTGCCAAAGAACACACTAAAAAGTTGAATTTTATATATTTATTGAGGAAGTAAGGATGGTTAGAAACACGACCCTAATTTTCTCCAGTTTATCATATCTGGAGCTAGAACTACGTGATAGTGGGGAAAAAGTCTGTGTTTAGAGTTTAGATACATACATTTCCTTTGTGAGAGATTTTCTCACGTGTATGTGTTAAATACAGCATTCTGGATTCTGCTCTATTCTTTGGTGAGCTAGTAGCCCACAGCTATTTCTTTTCCTGTTCTCAGTCAGAGCTCATTGGCTCATGATGCCTGAATGTTGAGCTTTATAACAAGGAAAGTGGACATGTACAAAAGTAGCAGCAGTAATTGGTTAACAGTTGTTTTGGAGGTATGTAACTTTGAGGGAAGGACACAGTGCTTTGATGTGAGTTAATGAAGCAGTTGTTAAGTGTGTTCTTTTATGTCTAGAGTCAGCATTGGTTTGTGGAAGATTTTTTTGTTCTGTGCATGTCTTTTGCATCTCATTTTCCCCCAGCAAAGTAGTGGTTGCTGATTGTGGCCAGTTTTTATTGGCTCAGATAAGGGACTGTTTCTGGAGTATGACTCCTAGGAGAAAAGGAGTCAATCTTGAGCCCAGCCCTCTGTCCTGAATCAAGCTACTGGACTGTGAAATAGAAGGAACTCCTTAGTGGGTTCTAGGTGCATGCTCTGAGCATGTTAGTTGAGGCCTTCTAGATGTGGGGCCTTACCCGTTGTAAAGGCTAGGGTTTTAAAGGAATGTGCACAGCCAACTAGAAGAACCTTGTAATTCTTAGTTGGGAGAGATCTTGTATGTATCTGGTGACCTTACTTTGAATGTTGTTTTGGCAAACAATTAGACAGTCTTTTTGCTTGTTGATTACATTAATTTTTTATCTTTCTTAATTATTCTCAGTACTTACTTGAACCTTTGGCAGGTGACTTGGAGGGACTGCCTTTGTGACTAAGCCAGTGTTAATGGAGTAGCTGCTTCCTGATAACTAGAGATAATTAAGGGTCCTGGGCCTTCAGCTAAGTTGGAAGGACTTTGTTCTGAGCAGACAGTTGCAGATGAAATTGCTGAGAGCACCAGAGGAGAAATGTATGATTGGCAGTTTCCTCCAGAATGTTCTAGCTCTAGGTCCTAGATATGTGAGTGAATGGCCCCCAAGTGGCAGGAAAGCAAATTCTCTCCTCTCTCTTTAGGTCTACAGTCTTACAACATTCTTTGTTTCCGTGAATGTGTATTTATACAGCAAAGGCCTTTGATTTGCACTTGTCCTATCAGTAATTAATTCAGTCTCCTTCCTATAATTTTATGATGTGGTAAATTAACTTTAGGTTTTAAACTTAGCATTAACATTTTTATGGTATCTGAGATGAGCCATCTGACATATATCCTTTATTCTGCCAAATCTTTTAATCAGCGGGACCTACTATATGCTATTTCCAGTTTCTTTAGGTAAGCATCAAAAACCTGGGAAGAGAGATTGAGAGAGAAAGAATCAGTGAGAGGAAATGTGTGTTTGCGTGAGATAGATTTGGGATCCTTTCTTTAGAAGCTTGTGGTTCTAGGAGCATTTCTTTATTTTTCTGTTTCTGTCACTGCTTTCGTATCTTTATAACTGTTTCTAAATGCTATTTGAGAACCAGAGGGTCATTCAAGGTGACCTAGAATTGCTGGTCTGTCTTAGTAGGTCAGGAAGAAAGGTATTTCCAATTGACTCATTATATAATGGGGTGATAGGTGGGAAGGGGCTAGAGTCTATAGCAGTCCAAAGCTTATCGTCCCTGGGCTTTTCTCAGCCAGCTCTCCATCCTTTGGCTCTCTGGAGATGGCCTGCTTTTGCTGGTACAACTATCCCTGGTCCTTTAGGGATGTGCTGCTTCCTAATTTTTATTGATTCTAAGGTTACAAAAGAAGTGTTTTCACCTGAGAAAGGGTTTTTTGTGTTTCTTTTTCCCAGAAGGAACTCTTGCTAGGAAATGTAGACATTTAATCATGCTTAGTTCACAAAATGCTGGTTTCTGATTGTAACTTATATAAAGCCTAGCCACAAATGTAATCAGTAGGTATAGTTTAGGTCCTTAATTCCTTTCCCTTTTCCATCTCATACCTAGGGTACTTTAAAAAGTAGTCTTTTGAAACTGGACACTTCTTCATCTTATCCGTTATTTTTCCCTCTCCATTTATGTTTCCCAAAAGTCAGGCTGGAACTCTGGTATTCTAACCATGTTGAACAGTAGACTGTTAATTTGCTAATGAAATGAAGAAGCCATTACTATTGGGTAGCAATATATTATCCTATTAGCAAACCCAAACAGGCATCTCTTCAGCAGATGAAACATTAGGTTTCTTTGGATTATTGTGAACAAAAAGAGAAGTGTTCTTGGCTTTATAGGAGCTTAATCACTCTAAATTCTCAGATTTATACTAGAATGGGTAAGATATCTGAGCTAACAACTGCTGCCAATCTTTTTTTTTTCTGCTTTTTCTCCCCAGATCCCCCCAGTACATAGTTGTATGTATGTATACATTTATTTATTTATTTTTAGTTGTGGGTCCTTCTAGTTGTGGCATGTGGGAGCCACCTCAGCATGGCCTGATGAGCAGTGCCATGTCTGTACCCAGGATCTGAACTGGTAAAACCCTGGGCCGCTGAAGCAGAGCGCACAAACTTAACCACTCGGCCACAGGGCCGACCCCTAAGATATCTTTTCTATTGGACTTTGATGTTGCAGATTAGCAGTGCCTGGATCACAGAACCTTAAAAGCTGAAAGAACCTAAGTGGCCATCTACCCTGGTCTCTTTCCCAAAGCATAAATCTCATTTGTTGGGGTAATATCCAGCCTTTGCTTGAACACTTAGTAAAATAGTGCTTAATACTTTATTTAGGCTATAAACTATTCAATTTTTTTTATTATTTATTTATTTATTTATTTTGTGAGGAAGATTGGCCCTGAGCTAACGTCTGTTGCCAATCTTCTTCTTTTTGCTTGAGGAAGATTGTTGCTGAGCCAACACCTGTGCCAACCTTCCTCTATTTTATGTGGGATGCTGCCCCAGCATGGCTTGATGAGCAGTGCTAGGTCTGCGCGTGGGATCCTAACCTGTAAATCCCAGGCTGCTGAAGCAGAGCACATGAACTTAACCACTACACTAATGGGCCAGCCCCAAGACTATTCAATTTTTTAAATGAGAATTTCTTCCTTATGTTGCAATCTTCCTCTTCATAACTTGAACCTATTGATTCTATTTCTACCTTCAGATGCAACATCAAAAAATTTGCTCTTCTACATGTGAACTTCGTCAAAGGGCTAAAACGTATACTACTGCCCTTCTGTCGGCAAAGCATACTTTCTTCTCTCAATTTTTCTTTGTTCATATGGCATGGTTTCAAAATCTCTGGCAAACTCTGATCGTCCTTTAGACATATTCCAACTTCCCAATTTACCTCCTAAGTATGGTGTTAGGGTGTGCTTTGTACCAAATAAGCATTCAGTAATTGTTTATTGGATTGAATGACACCTAGAACTGGATCCAAATGTGATCTGAGTAGCTTACATTATAGGGAGACTATTAACACCTGGCATACAGACATATTTTATTTGTAGCCACCAATTGTATTAGTTTTTCAGCAGCTGAATTGCATTGTTGGTTCATAACAAGCTTAGGTCCCACTAAAACCTTCAAATCTGCTTAAAGTGTTAGCCTGCTGTCAAGCTAAGTCTCTCCTATCCCATAATTATTCAGTTGGTAGTGGTGTTTTGCTTTGTGGTG
This sequence comes from Equus quagga, assembly GCF_021613505.1. Lineage (NCBI taxonomy): Eukaryota > Metazoa > Chordata > Mammalia > Perissodactyla > Equidae > Equus > Equus quagga. The sequence goes on along the minus strand of NC_060268.1, from coordinate 156,966,812 downwards.
CTGGTTTATTTCTTTTAATGCTACTTGCTCATTATAGAAATTTTAAACAATGCAGAAAAGTGCAAAGAACAAAGTAAAAATCATCTAAAATCTCATCATTCAGAGATAGCTAATATTACTGTTTTGATGAATCTCAGCATCTTAGTTGATTTTTTTTAAACTAACCTAAATGAAGTTCTTTATCCTTATTAAAAGTATCTTGTTCATTGCAACCCATCATTCTACTTTATCAGGGTATTTTTTGAGTCCTGATTATGTCATTGTGTGTATTGGTTTTCCTTTGCAGCTTTGTATCATCAGCACATTTGGTAAATATGCCTTCTAAATTTTTTGTCCAGATGCTTTGATCTAATCCTGACTCTGCTACTGATTTGCTGGATGATTTGGGAATAATCTCTCCCCTTTCTGGGTTTTGGCTTGCTGCTGTTATGTAAAATGGCCTTGAAGACTGAAAAAATTCCTTAAGAATCAACTGCAAAGCTCTTTTTAAAGGATAAATTTGTGAAGAAAAAACTGTGGGTGGCAAATCATCAGCCAGGGCCAGACTAGAAAAATAAAATCCTTTTATAGAAAAATCAGGAATGACAACTTTCATAGAATGGTTCAGATCTTCCTCTAACCTCCTACTCTCCCAAAACCCCAGCAGAGAGATTTACCAGTTGAAATATTAAAAAAAAAAGAAGAAGAAACATTGTAGCAAGCATTAGTTCTTTTTCTAATGAGAAATTAGAGATGGTGCAGGGAAAGAAAGTAAAAAAGGCAGTTTGGAGTGAGGGTGGATGGGAGAGCTTTACTGAGAAAGAAGATGTTCTTTACTGTTTTTTCTTTTAATTAGTAGTAAGCTTGGTGGTCACAATAAAGCCTCTTCTGAGTTGGGGTCCATGGGGGAAGAAAAATGTGAAACTCACTACTACTTGCTATTTCTCCCCTAAACAAGCCTTACCTTGTGCATTGCATTTCCCCTGGGTTCTTAAAGAAGGTGTGTGATAATCTGAAACTGAGACAGTGTTTTAAGCAGGCAGTTAATGACATGGTAAGAATTTTTAGCACCAGTAGGTTAATTGTTAAATGAATTGTATCTGCATTTTACTGTGTGATCAGCCTAATTATAAATATAGTGTTACATAGTAAAAGATAATAATAAACAGAATTAGGCACTCAGTGATCAGACTTCAAGAGTTTCTAACACTGAGGAAAGATTTTCTTCTTAAACTGTCTCTTGCTGTTCTTTTTATGTAGGTTTTGATTAATTTTACCTCGATTATACATTTTTCCCTGGAACCCAGATATTGTGCGTGCTCTAGCAAAACGGGCTTCTCTTGTAAGAAGTTTGAGATTTGTTTCTTCTAATTGGTTTCTATATAATTTCTTTTAAAACCAATAACATGTGAGTGGGATGTCAGACACATGGTGTGCTAATGCACTGTCACTACCCTGGGCACCAAAGAACATTAATTTCTGTCTCTTTTGACACTATTTTCTATATGTTGAAAACTCTCAATCTCAAAGAACCTCCGGACAGTTGGTTCTCATTGGTCTCTCCTCTCCTGCATTCATCTTGGTGACTCCAGTGAAAAGGCGGCAGGAGTAGCCATCTGTGGTTGGAGCTCATTCTGGGTGGAAGGAGGCAGAAGATTTCTGACCAGCGTTTTGACTATACGTCATCTTTCTTATGGGATAATTTACTAGATGGGATTCAGATAGAGATTCATCTGTGAACCACTCACCTTAAGAAATAGAATGTTACCAACCCGCTGAAACCGTGTGTTTGTTTCCTTTTAATTGAGGCATTATATATGGTAAAACATGCAAAATCTTAAGTGTGTAATTAAACAACTTTTTACATATGTATATACCTGTGCAGTCACCATCCAGATCAAGACATAGAGCGTTTCCATCACCGCAGAAAGTTCCCTTATGACCCTTCTTTTCCCCAGAACTGTGCACTTTTCTGACTTCTTTCACCATAAATTAGTTTTCCCTGTTCTTGAACTTCATATAAACAGAATTATATGGTATGTCCTCTTTTATGTCTGACTTTTTTTTTTTTTAAGATTGGCACCTGAGCTAACAGCTGTTGCCAATCTTTTTTTTCCCCCTGCTTTCTCTCCCCAAATCCCCCCAGTACATAGTTGTATACTCTAGCTGTGCGTCCTTCTAGTTGTGGCATGTGGGATGCTGCCCCAGCATGGCCCGATAAGTGGTGCCATGTCCGCACCCAGGATTTGAACCGATGAAACCCTGGGCCGCCGAAGCGGAGCATGTGATCTTAACCACTCGGCCACGGAGCCGGCCCCTGACTTCTTGAACTCAATATAATATTTTTGAGATTCATCCTCTTTATGGCGTGTATTCATTTCTTTTTTTAAGAAATAATTTAAATGTTTTTAAATTGTGGTAAGAAACATATAAAATTTACTATCGTAACCACTTTTAAGTGTACAGTTCAGTAGTGTTGTGTATTCACGCTGTTCTAAACAGATCTCCAGAACTTTCCATCTTGCAGAACTGAAGCTCTATACCTATTTAAACCGCAGCTCCCTCCATTTCCTTCCTCCCCCCAGCCCCTTGCAACTGCCATTTTACTTTCTGTCTCTCTGAATCTGACTACTTTAGATACCTCATGTAAGTAGAATCATACTGTATTTGTCTCTTTGTGACTGGTTTATTTCACTTAACATATGTCCTCAAGGTTCATTTATGTTGGAGCATGTGACAGATTTCCCTTCCTTTTTAAGACGGAATAACATTCCATTGTATAGGTAAACCACATTCTGTTTATTTATTCATCTGTTGATGGACACTTAGGTTTCCACTTTTTGGCTATTGTGAATAATGCTGCTATGAATATGAGTGTACAAGTATCTAGTATTTCATTCCTCTTTATTGTTGAGCAGTACTTTATTATTGTATAAGTACACCACAGTTAAATTATTCATTCTCTCCATTTCTTTTTCAGTTGGATTTTCTAAGACTAGCCTTACTTATCATCTTCCCTGCCTCTCTGTCCCTCTCTTGCTGTCCTCCCATGTGCTTGTTCTCTTTCACTGGCTCCCTCAACAGCTGCAGAATAAAATTTAAGCTCTGTAACGTGCCATACAATTCCATTTTTAATAGGCTTTTTGGAATCTCTGTCCTCACTGCAGCTATACCAGGCCACCTAGAGTTCCCTGGACAAACCAGAGATGCTTATAGTTCTCTGGGCAGACAGTTCTATACTCCTGACCCTATACATCTATCTATCTATCTATCTGACCCTATACATCTATCTGTCTATCTATCTGTTTATCTCATTCCTCCTTGGCTTGGATGTTCTTCCCCAACTTGTCAGCTTACCTCCTGAAATAGTACGTCTTGAGCAACACTTCATCCTTAGAGCCAGGCCTGCCTATACTACAGTAGTAACTGTCTGCTTGTCTGTTTGTCTCCTTTACTAGGCTATGAACTCTTTGAAGGCAGGCAGCATCCATGTCTTACTCATCTTAGTAACACAGTGCCTGTGTTCAATGAATATTTGTTAAACATAGATCAAGAAACAGAGAGTTTCACTCTCTTAGACAAGTGGGGATTCAGAATACTGGCTGGGCCTGATCTGGTATGGGCTGAGAGTAATAGTACTTCAGTTACTGTTGGGTGGATGGAGGGAGCCCATAAGGGCAGTTCAGAGACAGCATCTCAGAGGATCACTGAACAAAAATTCCAGGCAGACTCTCTGAAAGAGAAATGGACTGAAGGGCCAGGCAGAGTGGAAGAGTTCGGATACAAGTCCTTGGAACAAGCCAGGGATAATAGAGCAAAAAGGTATGAAGGAGAGGAGGGTAAGGGTTAACATCTAGAGGAAACTGCCCTGGGCCAAGTAGGATATCTGCAATACCAGTTCTCAAATTGTGAGCACTGTCAGGGTGGAAGTGTGCAAAGCATGACTTTCCCTGTACAGTTGAATTAGTATTAAATATTTCATGGGACCCAGCATTGGAGGTTGAGCAGGTCAGTAAAGAGAAAACCTCTTTAGTTGCAGCCAGCAGCTGCCTGGGACTCTAGTCAGGTGCTTTAATCTACAGGAGTTTGCTGAAAAAGAGAGGCATAGCCCTTCAAGACCAGTACATAAACGAAAAAAAGTCAGTAAGAGGTGGGAATATTAAAGGAAAGGCTTATAAATGCCATGAGCTTCCTTGGTGAAAAAAGGACAGTTCGTCTGTCTTGAATATAGCCAAGCAGAGAGGGTAGCTGGGAAGGAGATACCAAGACAGCCTTTGTACCTTCTTAGCTAATGTGTGTTACCCTGTCTTTGAAAATTGAGACCCTTCAAAAAATCAGACTGTTGGTATTCTTCAAACTGGTGGAAGCTGTTGGGGCTCAAGGAAAATGGGTCATTGTTTAAAGAAGGAGGGAGAGAAGGAGAGAAGAGGAGAAAGGAGTAACAGAGATTTCTTTGAGTTAAATTTCACTGTATTGATATGTGGCTAACCCCCCCATCCCGTCCCCTTTTTCTCATTCTGAAGATCAAAAGCTCTTGTTTCCCTCTGTTGTCAGCTATTGAGGGTCCTCCCTTGGAGGTTTTGGAAATATCTGTGACCTGTAATTGTCACTCCTGATGCTACGTGTATTCTTTTCATGAGTCATTTAGCAATTATCTATGGATTTGACTAAACTGACCTAGACTTAGAACTCTTAAAGACCTCCACACCTATTGGTATGTACTTCTGCCCCATGACCCTTAGCTCTTTAGGTACCCAGGGACTATAATTTTATTTGAAAGACTCGATGGTCCTCTTTTTCACCAGAAATCAGTGTTCTATTAATGCTGACAGTTTATTGTCTCCTGGACAATTTTGAGTTGGAATAACAAATTAGAGTTTGGGATACATTACAGATGATAAATGTGCTTTCTTAAAGGGAAATCCATTTGTTTTGCTTAGTGTTTTTGTGATTAATTACTTGCCAGATTAAATTGCTCCATAAAAATGCATAGTATTTTATTCAATTGCTCTTCATGGTGATTAATTAGGCCATACTGTTGCTTTGTATGTTAATTATGTTAACTTTTTTTCCTCTTCTTTAGTTTAATTAATAAAGCGTTTATTTGAAAGGCTGTTTTTAGGACAGGACACTGTTTTAGGAGGAGCAAAGCCCAGCATTACCTTTAGGCTGGTGTTAGGGAGTAACACCTCAAATTTTCTGAGTGTGTTCTCTATTGATCCTTGTCTGTATCTGTGATTTGCAGAAAGTACACTAACTGCAGATGAGTTGGGAAAAGGTGTTTGGTTTTCCTTTAGTTGTTAAAGGTGATATACTGAAGATTCTTGGTGCAATTGAAAATTGGTTAAGAATGTAGAGAAGAAAAAAAAAAAGAAAGAATATAGAGCCAGCCCTGATGGCCTAGTGGTTAAAGTTCTGCACTCTCCGCTTCAGTGGCCTGGGTTTGGTTCCCAGGCACAGAGCCACACCACTCACCTGTCAGTAGGCATGTTGTGGTGGCGGCTTACATGGAAGAACTAGGACTCGCAACTGGGATATACAACTATATACTGGAGCTTTGAGGAGAAAAAAAATAAAGTAAATAAAAAATAAAATTGAAAATAAAAAGAATATAGAGGAGAAGCTACTGATGCAACATGTGCTGTAAAAACAAGTGTAAAGCTAAATGGTAGTGTGTGTGTGGGTTGGGAAAGAGTGTTGTTTCCTAGGATGCTGATGAGGAATTCAGGCCTATTTAGCATTTTTATTAATGAGCTAGAGCTGAAAGTAAACAAAGTGTTAATGAAGTTTGTAAGCGATACTGATTTGCAGATGTTTCCTATACCCAGGAGGGCAGAGAAATTATATAGATGGATCAGGAAGAGAAGCATCACAGAAATAGCATTGTAGCTATTCCATTAGGAGAATGCATATCTGCTATATAGCAATAGCATACATAGCATCAGGCAGGTATTTTCAAAAGTAGATCTTCAGGGCTGGCCTAGTGGCGCAGTGGTTAAGTGTGCACGTTCTGCTTCAGAGGCCCGGGGTTTGCTGGTTTGGATCCCTGGTGTGGACATGGCACTGCTTGGCAAGCCATGCTGTGGTAGGTGTCCCACATATAAAGTGGAGGAAGATGGGCATGGATGTTAGCTCAGGGCCAGTCTTCCTCAGCAAAAAAAGAGGAGGATTGGCAGCAGATGTTAGCTCAGGGCTAATCTTCCTCAAAAAAAAAAGTAGATCTTCTAGCAGTCCACTCCTAGGTGTTTATCCAAGTGAAGTGAAAACTCAGGTTGGACAAATGTTTACAGTGAACTTTTCCATGCATCCTCTCAAAACTGGAAACAACCCAAATGACCCTCAACTGAGGAGTGAATGAGTAAACTGTGGTACACCCATTTAATGAAACGCTACTCAGCAATAAAAAGGAATGAACAACTGATACATGCAACAACGTGGACAGTTCAGTTGCATTATGCAGTATGAAAGTAACCAGTCTCCATTCCATGTATATCACCTTCTGGAAATGGTAAAGTTGTAGGGTCAGAATTCAGAACAGCCAGGGGCTGGAGTTGGGAGGAGGGGCACAGGGCAACTTTTTGGGTGATGTAACTGTTCTTTATCTTGATTGTGGTGTTGATTACATGACTGCATGCATTTTTCAAAACTTGTAGACTGTGTACTAAAAGGGGTAAATTTTGTTGTATGCAAATTATACCTTAATTTAAAAATTAGAAAAAATAGATCTTCACAGGGAAGGTAGGAAATTCAACTTTTTTGTGTATGTGTGAGGAAGATTCAACTTGAGCTAACATCCATTGCCAATCTTCTTCTTTTTTTAATTTTTTTTGCTTGAGGAAGATTAACCCTGAGCTAACATCTGCACCAGTCTTCCCCTACTTTGTGTGTGGGATGCCTCCCCAACCTGACTGATGAGTAGATCCGAACCTGTGGATCCAGGCTTGCTGAAGTGGAGTGCCCGGAACTTTAACCACTTGGCCACAGGGCAGGCTGCCAGGAAATTCACTATACTTTATATGTGGCAACTTTTTGAAAATAATTTGAGTAATAGGAGCTAGAATTGGAGGATTTGGATTTTCTTCATGTTGCTTCCAAATTCCAAGGTTTGTTGTTGAGTGGAAGCAGAAATGGGAGGGTGGGTTGTGATGGTTTTCCTTAGGTGTCAGCATTATATAAACCTGTATCCTGATGAGAGGGTTGAGAAGGAAATCACAGTTAAGGAGCTCTTGGACCTTGTTGATAGCCATCGGGCAAAGACAGGCAGATCATTTCTTCGGTTTATGGATTGAATCCAATTATTTGGAGTTCTTTGTATTTAGTTTTTATTTTAAAGCTTTGTTTGTTCTGTCTGGGCGCTCCCAGCATTGAATTGTTATAAGACCTGGAATAGTGCCCAGGGATATTTCTGTCCCAGAGCTAACCTCAGAGACAACTTCCACACCTCTTTGTATTTGGACTGGACCAAAAAGCTTCATCACACTTTGAGTTTGTGAGGCAGGTTTGCACAATGTCGTGGATCCAGGGATAGGTGAACCACAAATGCCAGATCATTGCTGTTAGCAGCTGTGCCTCTTTCCTCCCTGTGTCTCCAATGATCTGAACTGTGTATATAGAGCTTGCTTTTCAAATCCACCTTGAAGTACCCCCTTGAATGCCAAAGTATTCAATAACTCTTTTTTTTTTTTTTTTAAGATTTTATTTATTTCCTTTTTCTCCTCAAAGCTCCCTGGTACATAGTTGTATATTCTTAGTTGTGGGTCCTTTCAGTTGTGGCATGTGGGATGCCGCCTCAGCATGGCTTGATGAGCAGTGCCATGTGTGCGCCCAGGATTTGAACCGATGAAACCCTGGGCCGCCACAGTGGAGCACGTGGACTTAACCACTCAGCCATGGGGCTGGCCCCATATTCAATAACTCTTAAAATAGCCCAGTGGGGGAAATTATATGGTGGTAGTATTATTATACTGCTTGCAACAATAGTATTCAATATAAGTCTATGGCTACAGCTTAGTGTACTAACTGCTGACTACCCTGAGCAGATGTGTGGCCATCATTCTTGCCCAGACCGGGCAGATTACATTTAGCAAGATGCTGATTCCCTGAGTGACTTAGTGTTTCCAGCTGAATGATTTTCAGCATGGACCTGAAGGGGCTGCTGTGGCCCCCAGCTAAGACTCCATTTGTTCAAATCTCATATTGATTTGTATCCTTATTTATAAAAATCTGTCCCTTCTCTTCTTTCTAGTGTGATAAATAATACAGATACATATGAAATGAAGTCTGCTATTGGAGCAGAACTCTAATCATTTTGCTCAAGATTGAACTAAACTAATTTAATCAGAAATGGGACTTTCTCAAATAGCCATTATTTCAAGTGGCTTATTGTTTTCTTATTCTGACTTAGCATGTTCACCAATACTTGCAGGGACTAGCAAGTAGTAAATAAAAAGCTGTAATTAGCCTTGTAAAAAATGACAAGTTTAGTAAGGAAAGAAATTATAAGATGACATTTTAAATTTTTGATTGGATAAATAGGTGATAATGAAACACTGAGATGAAGGCTTATGTCAGCAGTGTATCATACCTTAATCCTGTATTTTTATGTCCCTTTTGCCCAAAAGGGATTTAGAGTGCAATTTACTGACTATACATAGTAGACACACAAATACTTCATCCAGCTGGGAAATGTAGGTTCATCTTGGCTAACTCTTAGTCAATAATTACTTATTATGTATTTCCTGTGTACCAACCCTGTGCCTTTAGCTCCTGACATTCATTGATATTACCATACGGCAAGACTTCCTAGGGTAGAATGCCATCACAATTAAGGCTTTGGAAGGTCATCTGAAGGCCAGGGTATAGTCATGTTGTACCTAAAATAGAATGTAACCAGGATAGCTATGCTGTCACTATAGCTCCTTTAAACAGCTCCAGGAGATGACGGACGACTTCTTACCACCCATTATTTGCTTCTTGAGAGTTTCTGAAGTATCCTTCCTCCCATGCAGTCGTGGAAGTCACTCTAGGAAGGAGGAGGCTACTTTAAGCACTAAACCAAACAAGTCTGTTGAGGACATTTACCCACTAGCGTCTGGGGCCTTTGACTTTTGTCAAGACTGATGTTCTTCCTTCTGTCTGAACTTACAAGCAAAGGCTTTCTCCTAGAGCATGAATTCCCCACCCCCCATCTTGGGTATTCTTCCAGAGATAATTTTTACATGTGAAAGTATTTTTTGTTTTGGGGATTTTGTTTATCAGTCATTTGGGAAATGCAAAATCCAACATCTATTCCTGATAAAAATTTGTAGCATACTAGGAATAGAAGAGAGCTTCCTCAACCTAATAAAGGGCATCTATGAAAAACCTGTAGCTATGATAGTTAATGGTGAAAGAGTGAATGCTTTTTGCCTGAGATCAGGAACGAAGTGGGGATGTCTGCTCTTACCACCTCTGTTCAGCATTGTGCTGGAGGTCCTAGACAGTGCATTCAGGCAAGAAAAATTTAGAAATGCAAGGCATCTAGATTGGAAAGGAAGACGTAAACTGTCTTTACTTGCAGACAATATGATTGTCTAAGTTCCCTACTCTACAACAGTAGATGTACTCTGAAAAAAAAAAGATGGACTCTATAAAAAACTACTGGAATAAGTGAGTTTAGCAAGGTTGTTTTCCCTTGGTTGTAAATTCCAGAGATGAAGGTCAGTTCAGTTTTAGTTCTTCCTGCTAGTGTCACAGCAGTCAGTCAAATACAGCATTTATTTACCAAAGACTAGACATTTTTGAGGGAATTTCAACTTTCAGTGTTTTTAACTTACCAGGGCTCTACCCTTGTAGTGGTGTCTTATGTTGAAGTATAGACCACAGGAAGAGCAAGTAGACCAGTAAGAGAGGAAACATTTGCAACAAGAACTGGTTCATCTTTTTTTAGAGTTCATTTAAATTCAAAGCTACATCTGTCCAGATTAAGGAAACTTACTAACTCTTGTTTTAATACCAAATTCAAAGAGGTAAGGCATAAATTGTTAAGGCAACTCTAAATTTATCAATATCAATGAAGCATTTTTCAAAACTTTCTTGTAGTTTTTGCGGCTAGTTGGTACTGTCAATTACAATGAAAATCTTCTACATATTGATTCACATTAGAGAAGTGTGTTGATTATTATTGATATTATGAAAAGTTTCAATTTCAGCATGAATACCTGTCCAGATAGGTCGCAAAATAAGCTTTTCCTTTCCTTGGAGCTTCAAATTTAACTCATTAATAAAGAAATGTTTTTGATTATTGAATATTTGGCAGGCATTCCTTTTGTTTCAAGATCTTAAGTTGAAATTAACAGTGTAGTAAATCTTTTGTAAACCTTTTCAAAACGCAACCAGTGAGCATTGGTAGAGAACTCAAGATCATAAAATTTGTTGTCCTATAATTCTGTCAATTGTTCCATAAACTGGCTATATTCATAGCTTTTATAGGTATATACTAAATGATTTTAGCAATTGTATTCATTGACACTTACAGAGTCTGCTTCAGATAACTGTGCGTAAATATTTTTAATATGTACCATGCGGTAGAATGAAACAGAAGGGAAACTTCAGTTATGTTTTAAAATGCTAATAAATCTGGACTTTTGACTTAACGTACTTGGAGCACCATCCATGTGATGGAATTTTTTTTTAACTTAATTTTTGTTGAGTTAATGATAGATTACAATCTTGTGAAATTTCAGTTGTACATTATTGTTTGTCAGTCGTGTTGTAGGTGCAACCCTTCACCCTTTGTGCCCACCCCCCACCTTTCCCCTGGTAGCCACTAATCTGTTCTCTTTGTCTACATTTTTAAATTCCTCATGTGAGTGGAGTCATACAGAGATTGTCCTTCTCTACCTGGCTTATTTCACTTAACATAATTCCCTCAAGGTCCATCCATGTTGTTGCAAATGGGATGATTTTGTTCTTTTTTACAGCTGAGTAATATTCCATTGTGTGTGTGTGTATATATATATATATATATATACACACCATATCTTCTTTATCCAATCATCTGTTGATGGGCACTTAGGTTGCTTCCACGTCTTGACTGTTGTAAATAATGCTGCAATGAACATTGGGGTGCATGGGACTTTTGGAATTGCTGACTTCAAGCTCTTTGGATAGATACCCAGTAGTGGGATAGCTGGGTGCTATGGTAGTTCTATTTTTAATTTTTTGAGGAATCTCCATACTGTTTTCCATAGTGGCTGCATCAGTTTGCATTCCCACCAGCAGTGTACGAGGGTTCCTTTTCTCCACAGCCTCTCCAACATTTGTTACAATGTGTTTTAGTTATTTTTGTCATTCTGATGGGTGTATGGTGATATCTTAGTGTAGTTTTGATTTGCGTTTCCCTGATGATCAGCGATGATGAACATCTTTTCATGTGCCTGTTGGCCATCCGTATATCTTCTTTGGAGAAATGTCTGTTCATGTTTCCTGCCCATTTTTTGATTGGGTTGTTTGATTTTTTGTTGTTGAGTTGTGTGAGTTCTTTATATATTATAGATACTAAGCCTTTGTTGGTTGTATGACTTGCAAATATTTTTTCCCAGTTAGTGGGTTGTGTTCTTGTTTTAATCCTATTTTCCTTTGCCTTGAAGAAGCTCTTTAGTCTGATGAAGTCCCATTTGTTTATTCTTTCTATTGTTTCCCTTGTCTGAGAAGACATGGTGTCCAAAAAGATCCTTTTAATACTGATGTCAGAGTGTACTGCCTACATTTTCTTCTAGAAGCCTTATGGTTTCAGGTCTCAGCTTTAGGTCTTTGAGCCATTTTGAGTTTATTTTGGTGAATGGTGAGAAAGAATGGTCAATTTTCATTCGTTTACATGTGGCTTTCCAGTTTTCCCAGCACCATTTGTTGAAAAGACTTTCTTTTCTCCATTGTATGCCCTCAGCTCCTTTGTCAAAGATTAGCTGTCCCTAGATGTGTGGTTTTATTTCTGGGCTTTCAGTTCTGTTCCATTGATCTGTGCACCTGTTTTTGTACCAGTACCATGCTGTTTTGATTACTGTAGCTTTGTAGTATGTTTTGAAGTCAGGGATTGTGATGCCTCCAGCTTTGTTCTGTTTTCTCAGGATTGCTTTAACAATTTGGGGTCTTTTGTTGCCCCATATGAATTTTAGGATTCTTTGTTCTAATTCTGTAAAGAATGTCATTGGGATTCTGATTTGGATTGCATTGAATCTGTAGATTGCTTTAGGTTGAACAGACATTTTAACCATGTTTATTCTTCCAATCCATTTACATGGAATGTCTTTCCATCTCTTAATGTCATCATCCATTTCTTTCAGAAAAGCCTTGTAATTTTCATTCTATAGGTCTTTCACTTCCTTAGTTAAATTCACCCCGAGGTATTTTATTCTTTTTGTAGTGATTATGAATGGTATTGTGTCCTTGAGTTCTTTTTCTGTTAGTCGTTATTAGAGTATAGAAATGCTAATGTTTTATGTAAATTGATTTTATACCCTGCAACTTTGCTGTAGTTGTTGATTACTTCTAAAAGTTTTCCAGTGGATTCTTTGGGGTTTTCTATATATAAGATCATGTCATCAGCAAATAGCGCGAGTTTCACTTCTTCCCTCCCTATTTGGATTCCTTTTATTCCTTTTTCTTGCCTAGTTGCTCTGGCCAAAACCTCCAATACTATGTTAAATAAGAGTGGTGATAGAGGGCATCCTTGTCTTGTTCCTGTTTTCAGGGGGATGGTGCTCAGTTTTTGCCCATTGAGTATGATGTTGGCTATGGGTTTGTCATATATGGCCTTTATTATGTTGAGGTAATTCCCTTCTATGCCCATTTTGTTCAGAGTTTTTATCATAAATGGCTGTTGGATCTTGTCAGATGCTTTCTCTGCATCTATTGAGATGATCATGTGGTTTTTATTCCAGAATTTTTTAAAAAATCTGGTCAAATTCTTTATGCACAGATGTAGAAGATTTAGAAATATTTATGCCACAAGTTCAGGTTTTTAGGCTGTCAATTAACAAAATTTCTTTACATATTTGGAAGTCTTTGGAGACAGAATGTACCCAAGTATTAACTAAGCAATGTCATCTAAATCTAAAGAAGAGTAGCTGTAATTTAAAATATTCTGAATCAGTTGATCTTTGATATCTTTAGAAATGTCTGGGCCAGCCCAGTGGCATAGTGGTTAAGTCCACATGCTCCACTTCGGTGGCCTGAGGTTTGCAGGTTCAGATCCCCAGCCCAGACCTACATACCACTCATCAAGCCATGCTGTCTGGATTTCCACATTCACAATAGAGGAACATTGGCACAGATGTTGGTTCGTCGACAAGCTTCCTCAAGCAAAAAGAGGAAGACTGGCAGCAGATGTTAGCTCAGGGCTAATCTTCCTCACCAAAAAAATAAAAATTAAATTAAAGAAAATCTGTTTAAAAACAAAGAAAAAAAAGAAATATCTTGTATTCTACATGCAGTTGTTTGTTGGTTTAATTGAAAATCTTTTACTTTTTATAAGATATTTTTTTTAGTCTTATCCTCATAGTTTTCTGACAAAATGTCCATAACTGCATTAGTAGTTTCTTTTACCATATTTCCATCTAAAAAATTGTGTAGCGGCCAAAGACACATGCTCAGATCCTGTTAAAAATCATTAAAATTTTTTTGTTGGACATTTAATTCTGACTTCAGACAACCTATTTTGTTGATTGATTTTTAATGTTTTAGTGTTAAGAAGAAACTTCGTATTCAGTTTATATTTGTTGAAATTTCTTAATAATGTTTATTTTATTGAGAAGTTTTTTACAGAATGAACAGCTATTGCGTTTTGCCTTGCTGAAACAAATTGCAATTGACATTCATCATGAAACTTGCAACATACGTTCTTCCAGTCTCTTTTTTTCTTTACTTTTCAGACGTAGAACTATTGTTTGCATCTCTACTCAATTCTGCATCAGTAGTATGCCTTCATTTAAGAAATATGTTCATATTTACTTTTTAAAACTAGAAACATAATTTAAAAATAATAAATACTTTACTCTAATTACCTGATCTGTTTTATGTAGGTAGTTATATAGGTAACTCAGTGGTTCTCAGCTGATGTGGTTTGCCCTCCAGGGGACATTTGGCATGTTTCAGTGGTCACAGCTTGGCAGGGGACAGAGGGTGCTACTGGCATCTAGTAGGTAGAGACCGGGGATGCTGCTAAACATCCAGGACAGTGTCTAGGACAGCCCCCCACAACAAATTGTCTAGCCCAAAATGGCAGTAGTGCTGAGGTTAAGAAACCCTGCTGTAACTCGTAGTTTCTGCATAAAATGTTAAATAAATACATTGTTAAATCTGTACATAGAAAGTCATTTGAACTGAATCTGTCCATTGACTTCAACTAGATTGATGATGTGTTTATGTGTAGTACTAGAAATGACTCGCATGCTGGGCATGCACTATAATACAGCAGTAGTATCTTACACAATGCAATGATTAAAGTAAACTGTAGTCCTTCCAAAACAAAGTAGTACTTAATGGAATAATATTTTACACTGCTTTAGTTTTTTTAGTTTAAATTAATTAAAATAAAAATTCAGATCCTCAGTTGTGCTAACCACATTTCAAGTCCTCAGTAGCCACATGTGCTAATGGCTACAAAACAGGTCTAGAACATTAGACCTGATGAGTGGACCCATTCTCACACTGTAGGTCAGGAAGTGGGGACAGTTGACTTCTTACTCACCTTAGAGTTTAAAGTGTGGCATTTTAGCCTGGTTTATATAGCCACTATATACTCTAGTTTCTTTCTAAAAACAGAGACCAATACATTGTTTTATTAGAATGTAACTCCAGGTTTATAACCCTGCGTTTTTCTCTTTTTTCCTTTTTTTTTTTTTGAGGAAGATTAACCCTGAGCTAACATTTGCTCCCAATCTTCCTCTCTTTGCTGAGGAAGACTGGCCCTGAGCTAACATCCATGCCCATCTTCCTCTACTTCATATGTGGGGCGCCTACGACAGCATGGTTTTTGCCAACCGGTGCCGTGTCTACACCTGGGATCTGAAGCGGCGAATCCCGGGCTGCCGAAGCAGAATGTGCGAACTTAACTGCTGCGCCACTGGGCTGGCCTCTAACCCTGCATTTTTCTAAGGTCCATTACTGCTGAAAAACAGGCCTGACGCTGGTGGTGCAATAGATTCCCAACTGTTCCTGTATCCCACTACGTTGAAACTGCTGGATCGCAACCATTATCCCATTTCCTGAGCTTGTATTCACGCTTTGTTGAAATTAGGCAGAAAATGAAGAAGTATTCATCATAACTTCTCAGGAAATACTTCCTTCTTGCTTAAGCACCTTTCCTTAGATCTGGAAGAGCAAGGAGTTCAAAACACAGCAAATTATAGAAAAGCTTAAGTGTATCTGAGTAGGATACTCAAAGGAACTAAGGCTTGTTTCCTTTGTGAAACAGGATGTCAGGTCGTCTTCTCTTTGGTAATAACTTTTAAAGCACAGCTTGGTAGCTCTTTGAGGTCTAGTGTTATGAAGCCGTCTTCTTTCATCCCTGCTTGTTCCACTTTAGGCTGAAGGTTTTAGTCTAGACAGGTGGAAAGTCAGATATAGAATTAGTTTAAGGGGAGGATATCTACTTTGTATCATGGGGCTTTTTTTCCTGGAATAGAGAAACTGGTGTTAACTAGTAGAAAGTGCTATTCTCTTTACTTTTTTTCTTAACTGTTTTGAAGCTGTATGTCTGATTCTTTGTAGCTCCCTAGGTGAACAAGCTTTACAATTTTTACTGCCAGCATGGTCTTGCCTCTTGAACTTCCTACCCGACCTAGAGGTCCCACAAGTACTTCAAACTTGACATTCAAAAGAATGTACCTATTGCCCTCCCCCTACAATTTAACAGCCATCTCCTCCTATGTTTATTATCTCAATTAATGATATCATCATCTGTTCAGTTGCCTAAAGTGGACATCTCAAGATTTCTTTAGAGTCTTCTCTCTTCTTCATCCAGTCAGCGGGTTCTTTCACCTTTACGTCCTAAATATTTCTCAAGTAAATTCTTCTTCTTCATTTCTACAACCCCTGTTTTAGTTCAAGGCCTCATTGCAAGAGCCTCCTAACTGTTCTTTCTGCCTTCAGTCTTTCGCTGATTGCAGCCACTGTCAGTTTATTCAGTCACTAGAGTTGAATCTGTTGAATTTCGAAAGTGCAGGTCTTTACACTGCTGGTGGGAGTGTATGTTGGTACATCACTTTGAGGGTGATTTGGCAATATCTAGTAAATTCCAAGTTGCCTAAACCTTATGACACAGTAATTTCATTCTTAGGTATATTTCCTTGAGAAACATACCCAAATGATCACAAGGATATATAAATAAGAACACTTATTGTTTTTAATACCAAGAAAACTGGAAACCACCTACATTTTCATCAACAGAATGGATTGTGGTATATTTACACAATGGAATATTGTACAACACTGAAAATGGCTTACAGCTACACAAATCAATAAAAAACTCATAATATTGAATAAAAAAATAAGTTGCAGCATGTGAGATAAAATGCACAAAGTTTAAAAATACAAAATAATATATGTTATTTAGAGATACATTCGTATTTAGTAAAAGAATAAAGCTGTGTATAGGAATGATAAATACCAAAGTTGGGGGGCCCGCCCCGTAACCAAGTGGTTAAGTTCCTGCGCTCTGCTTTGGCAGCCCAGGGGTTCGCCAGTTCGGATCCTGGGTACAGACATGGCACCGCGCATCAGGCCATGCTGAGGTGGCATCCCACATAGCACAACCAGAAGGACTGCAACTACAATATACAGCTATGTACTGGGGGGCTTTGGGGAGAAGAAGAAGAAGGAAAAAAAAGAAGATTGGCAACAGTTAGCTCAAGTGCCAATCTTTAAGGGGAAAAAAAGCACCAAAAATCAGGGGAGTGTTTACCTCAGAGAAGAGACAGATATACAATCAAGAAGAGGTACATGGGGTGGGGGGAAGGGGTAAAAGCGTACATGTATATGGTGACAGATGACAACTGGTCTTTTGGTGGTGAATATGATGCATTCTATACAAAAGTCAAAATATAATGACATACACCTGAAATTTATGTTTTAAACCAATGTGACCTCAATAATAATAATTTAAAAAACTAGTGTAAAGCTAAAAATAAAAAAGAAGAGGTACTTGGAAGTTTTGAGAGGTAATTGTAATTGCTTTCTTAAGTTGGATGTTGGGTACACAAACATTCAGTACATTCTTGTTTGCACCTCTTTCTACATCTGAAATATCTTGTTTGAAAAATCACCAGATTTTAAATCTTGTTTGATTCCCTTTCATTGATAGGGATAGGATGATCTCCAAACTTCTTCACATAAAACCTTGGCCCCAGCCTACCTTTCTAGCCTAATTTACTATCACTTTCCCGTTTATCCTAAGATCTGGCCAAATTAGACTTGACCACCGAGACTCAAATTTCATACCTCTGTGCGCTTGCACATGCTTTTACCTAGAACGTCTTCCCATTCCTCTTTTTACCTAGCAAAATCTTGTTAATGCTTCAAAATCTAGCTCAGATGTTATCTTTCTTGAAAGCTTCCTGGATTCTTTGAAGCAGAATAATTCACATCTGCATTGCCACAGGACTTTGTCCGTTTATCAGAGCACTTATCACATTGTGGTATGGTTGTTTATGTGTCTGTTCACCACTAGATGGTGAGCTCCTAGGGATAGAGACCATGGTTTTGTGGGGTTTTTTCAGTCCTATAATCTCTGCCCCTACCATAGTGCAGTATGGTACATAATTGTTTGTTGAGTGAGTGAGTGACTAGATGGCTAGAATAAATGGTTTCCTCTTCTAAGGCATTGTATTGCCATCATTGTCTTCAAGAATCATCAGCTGACCTGAAGTTCTGTACTAGGGAAGTGGATATTGAGATGCCTAAGAAGTGCTTGTAGGGCTCCCCCTCTGATTGTGCTCCCCAAATATGTCTGTGGAGCTCCATTATAAGAGTCTGCTTCAGGGGCTGGCCCTGTGGCCGAGTGGTTAAGTTGGCACGCTCTGCTTCAGCGGCCTGGGATTTTGCCAGTTCAAATCCTGGACGTGGGCATGGGGCTGCTCATCAAGCCATGCTGAGGTGGCGTCCCACATGCCACAACTAGAAGGACCCACAACTAAAAATACACAACTATGTACCGGGGGGCTTTGGGAGAAAAAGGAAACATTTTTTTAAAAAGTCTTCTTCAGATCTTAATAGATAACAGGAAATACTGTCTTGGCAGCTCTTGGATTAACCTAGTATCGCTGGGAAGTATGCTTTATGATTGTTACCAGAGAATCCCTTTCTCAGTGATGAGCTGAATTGCTTATCCCAACACAGTAGAATTTACTGACTTCTGCTTCCTTCCATGGTAACAAGAGGATAGCCAAAAGGTTTTAATTATCTGAAATGGGGCTTTGAGACAACTAAAGCCACTTTGAAGTGAATTATTGATAGCATTATGCATTGTTTTTCTTCTCTTTTTTTAAGTAACGAGTCAAGGCAATTAATGCTATTTTCATCTTTCAGATTCGCTGAATTTTAAGAATAATTTTAAGGATGCCTAAAAAATTCTCTCATTGGCTGAGTTTTGGGTTGCTGTCATTTATATAAGCTAGAGGCCCTGCTGTTCTGATGCTGTTTCATGTGCTACCGTTATAGGTGTTTGGATTCCTTGCTACTCTTGACAGTAAGATGTTTTTTCAGGCTCTTCATGAGGTTAAAGGTTGTCTTCTCTGTTTCTTACTGAGGACCTTCCCAAATGTATATTATTGTTTTATAAGCCAAGAGAGAACCAAGAAAACTGTTATAATTAAGAGGCAGCTGCAGAGCAGAGCCCTGTAGTCTCTTCAGTGTGGTTTTGTGGAGATCAGAGACTAGAGGCTTCAGTGTGGCTTTAAGTGAAGCAGCTGCGTCACCAGCTGGACACTGACACGCTGCAGAGGGCGGTTACAGCACAGCTGAGATCCATTCACTCCCATGGGAGACTGAAAGGCCTGCTTTCAACTTAAACAGTTGCTTTGTGTTTACATTTAGTTTAGGGGAGAGGAGGTACAGAACCTGCCATAGCCTATCCCCATGAGCATCTGTGAGTCAGCGCTGAGCAATAGGTGCAAGCAGGACCCCAGCAGGCGAAGATCTTGTGGCTTTCACAAAGGTATCCTGCTACCCATTAGCTGGAAAGGATATGAAACAAGGCCCTAGGAAAGGAAGCTATAATTTTTGTTTGGCTGGTTGTTTTTTGAAGGCATTAACCTATTTAACTTATCTGGTAAGGTTTCTTTAGTCTGATTTAGTGAAAATTGGGTATTATTCTCTATCCCTATAAGAAAATGTGTCAGGACATTCTCACCGTTCCTCGCCTGATTAAATTAACTCGTATTTCAAGACTATTCAAGCACTGTCTCCTTTAGGATGTGTTTCTAACCCCCTAGGTTGGGCTAAATACCCCTCCTGTGTGTTCCCGTGATACATTTTGTCTACTTTTTGTCTGTCTAGCCCTAACCACATCATAATGAAATCATCTGTCTATGGTATGTATATCTTCTGCTAATCTATAAGTTCCTTGCTATCTGGGATCAGATTTCATTCACCTTCCCCATTGCCTAGCGTAGTACCTGCACATAGTAGGTATTCAAATGTTTGTCAAATAAACTGAACGATCAAGAGTCATAGGCTGTGCTAGAAAACCCTTAGTTTCAGATACCGTAGAACTTTCTTCCAGGGACAGAATGATCCCTCACTATGTGAGAAAGCAGTCGATTTGCAGAATAAGGGTGGAGGAGAAAATAAAGAAGTTCTCTCTTTTTCAGATGGTGCGTATAGGATAAACAAAGATCTGTGATCACTTTAAAATGAAATTTCTCCTTTTGGTAGCATCACCTTTTCAGGAGGGGAAAAACTTGCCACTATTTCTGGTATATTGGAGAGAAAGCAGCTAATAATTTCTTTGTGAGCATAAAACAATTATACCCAGCCTCCCATAGAGACAATCTGCCAGAGCCAACCGCCTCACCCTCCACGTGGGCTTCATTTTCTTACTCTGAAATTTCGTAGACTCTCCCGCAAAGACCTTCATCTTCTTGTACTATTATGATGAATGTTTAGAGCTGGCTCTCGCCCTCTGCTGTACTAGCTATTACTGGAGGTGCTGTCAAAGAATCAGGCCCCAAATTTATCCTCCCATTAAGTCCTCTCCTGGGCAGCACTGCTTGGTTCTGAGTGGTAGTCATCTAGTCTCCCCTCCTCTTCCCACCTCCCACAGCCTTTGAATGTAAGGAAACTGCAGGCCTTGTTGCAGACAAAGAGCTGTGGTGGAAAGTAAGGTTGCGAATCATTTTCTACCACAGCTCTTTGTTTGCTCTTGTTCTAGGCCTAGAGAAAAGCTCAAATGTATGAATGCCTGCACCTGCATGGGCTCTGAGACCTCCATCAGTTTCAGTCACAAGCCCATTCCATGTCATTTCCTCAATTAGCTGGTCACGCCTGTCTCCCAGCAGTGTCTTCAGGATGTCCTCTCTATAATGAGTTAGAGATTTACTGGTTTCCAAACACAGGGGCCTTATTTACTTTCCTTCTGCTCTTATCTACTTCTCTGAGTGATAGATAACATGGACTTTGATGAGTTTTTAAAACGTGTCGTGTGATTTTTGAATTTGTCCCTGCAGGTACTCTTATTGCCTTCCTCTTGTGAGGGTTTCTGTTGAATAGAAGCTCTCTGGGTCTCTGACTTAGTAAGCTGACATTTAATCACTTTGGGGCTTTCATTTTGATTCTCATAATTATTTGCAGAAAGAAAATAGAGCCAGAAAGTGTGCCAGGTGCCATTTGTAAATCTTAGGATAATTGATAAATACCCATTTACTCTAGAAAACAGTGGATTTTGTTCAATAATAGATCCTGATTAGGTTATTGCGAAGATCTGACCCTTTAGCTTTGAACCTAACTCATTAATAAAGCTGTTATCGAGGCTGCCATTAACATTGGAAAAACAACATTCCTCAGTAATGTTTCTTTTCCTGTGGAGAAAGTATATTGCAATGAAGTTTTAACTTTTCCTTTTTTAGTGAGAGAGTTACTATCAACTTCACTTAAGCAGATGATACAATACTTCGAGCATCTTGTTTATTCTTCAGTCACTTTTTTTTTTTTTAAGGAAGATGAGCCCTGAGCTAACAGCCACAACCAATCCTCCTCTTTTTTGCTGAGGAAAAGTGGCCCTGAGCTAAAATCCTTGCCCATCTTCCTCTATTTTTGTATGTGGGATGCCTGCCAGAGCATGGCTTAGATAAGCGGTATGTAGGTCTGTGCCTGGGATCTGAACTGGCGAACCCCTGACTGCCAAAGTGGAGCACGGGAACTTAACTGCCACACCACAGGGCTGGCCCCTTCATTCACTTCTTGATTACCAAACTATCCTGTTCTTACCTTACTAACCATATTGCTACGCAGCTCCCATGCTTTCTCCCACACCCATCCTCACTACCTCTCAAGGCTCCTTTCTCTTAACTTAACCCACCACCTCCTCACTATTTATACCCAGGCTTCTTATAGGAAACCACTTGCGCTAGGGCCTCTCTGAAGGCAACATAAGTCACTGCCAGAGCAAGTGAAAGTATCCTGCTTTTTCAGAGCTGACAAGAAGGGCGAAGCTCTCCGTCACAGTGGGCAGGCAAGCAGACAGGGCTGAGTAATGCCCCATTTCAGTGGTTAGCCCCTGCAGACTCAGAGCTGACAGTGCACTGTAATAAGATTCATTTCTGTTCGCTTAACTGATGTGGGCTCTATGGTAAATGTTCACTTGCTTAATTGCTTTGGCAGATTTGCTGATTGCCTTTCCTGAGGAATTCTAAAAGATCCCCTTGGGATGGAGCATAAACCTCTTTTTATGTCTTTTAATTTCATTCTTTACTTGGAATACTTGAAACCAGTATGTGATCCATATGGCCACCATCCCCTCTCTCCTGTGCATGAACATCAGGACCACTCCTTTCTAGTATGATGTCCATGTGGCCCACACTGGACCACTCAGAAATCTTGTCAGCCTTCTTCCTCCTCTGTCCACATGAGATCCCCATTCCTCCCACTCCACCATCGAGTTATACGCACAGCTCGTCTAATTTAGTTCCAGATCCAAGTGGCTTGTTTTCTCTAACTAGTATGGGATCCACAGAAAATTTCCTTGTCCCTCCAGTCTAGCACGTGCTCCACTAAAATAATTTCCCTCTGTTTTTGAAGTGGTAGGAAAAGAAGCCTAAGTTACTCAATCGCTAATTTTTTTGCCCTTCTGCTCCCTGCCTTTGTGCTTAAAAGTTAAATGTGTTATAGTAAATTGGTTAATTGGGCTAATGGAAATGAGATGTAATTAAAATATTTCAGGTTTTTGGCTCATGTCAGTTTCTTAAAAGTTCTCGAATCACATTCAGGAGATTGGAATGTTCACCATTAATTAAAATTAGATCACTTCTTTGGGTTTTGAGCTGATCTCCACTGCCTCAGAAGTCCTCCCAGGTATATATAAGGGTTTTCTTGTGTCCTTAGTGGGACAGAAAATCTATTAGACATTTTCACATGGCTCATTTTATTCCTTTATATTCGCTAGATGTTTCTGAGAATGTAGAAGGGCCTTGCTTCTGGAGATAGGAAATCCAGGGCCAAACTAATTTCAAAGGCTATCAAAGATTTGTATTCTGTAGCCCCAGGAATGCTGCCAGCAACTCCTGGCCTGCTACTAGAGACAGAGTAAGGGAATCTGAAGCACAGAGTAATGCATCTAAGCAGGGATAGACTAATCTCATAGGTGTTTTATCCCAAGGAAAGTTTTGGAGCCTCTGTTCATTTATTGAGAGAAAGCTTTAGTAAAAAGTAGACATTTCTGAGGGAAATGTATTAAGTGATATCTTTTATGGAAATGTAGATGGTCCATCTGACTTTTATGGTTCTTTCAACTCCTGTAGTTCATACTTCTCCATTTATATTCATTGTGATTGTGGAAACAGTAAAAAAATGTCAGGCTAGTATCTAAAGCAGGAAGGAATTCCATTCCTCTTACAGCGATGCTAGAAGAGATAATTTAGCCCAAGTGTAAAGCCTGTGGCATCTTATTTGGCTTAAATCTATGGTTTGAGGCCACAGTAACTAGAAATTAGCTCATTTTTCAAGCAAAGTAGCCATAAACAACCAATTGCTTAATTTCTAGCAGGTGATAAGGTGGAAATCTACACTGGGCAAAGTCATACATCAAGGTTGAATGCCCAAACTGCCAAAATGTGTAGTCATGCACACAGCTTCAGAAAATGAGGCAACTGCCCCTCAGGCTGTGTGCATGTACCTTTCACACACATTAGCTCTTTCCTGTTTCCCTCCATTTAATGGATTGTGAACTTTCATTTGTCCAGTGCAGAGCCTGGATGAAAATGTAGTCCAGTAGGTGAATAATTTACCTGATGTGACACATGTCTTTCTCACCTAGAAATCAAGAGGAATGCTGACTCAAATCATTCCCCAGGTTAAAATATGAGGGTTATTAGGGTGTAGTCAATGATACACATTTTCTGTTCCATTCCTTTCAACCAATAAATTTGTGTACACAAGTAAATCAAGTTCTCTTTAGTAATTAGGCCAGTTTACATAGTTGGAGCAAGCAACCAGATGTACTGGCCAGTAGCTCGTCCTTCCCGATGGTTGTCAAAAGGCCTTCTATAGTAAGAGTCCATTTTTGTGTCTCTGGTCCTGAAAAGAATGGCCACAGGAACTGCAGTATAAGGAAGGGGATAACAGACATGAAAGGATTAAGACCTGGTACATAGGGGATAAGTTGGTGGAACAACCCTAACTAACAGGTCAGTTGCTGGAGTTTTGACTAGATGGTTTAAAATTGAAAAGGTTAGAAGGTATTCTTATTTGAGGTTTTATTTTGTTTAATGTTAATCAGCAGAGTCTCTGAGGCTTGTAATGCACTGCTGTTAACAGGCATCACGGGAAATTGCTTTTGTTGTTGTTGAATTGGAAGGGCTGAAGATTCATTGACTCCATGAAGAAGGAGACTTATTACTGCATGAAGTGGGAGTATGTGAGGCAATTCTGAAGGTGAAAACAAATGTTAGTTTAAAATTAAATAACTCAACCTCAGATGAACGATTTTAACTACTGCCACACACCACTCAGTTGTACCTTCACCCCTTCTCAGAAGCCAGTCTTTTACCTGTTTGTTTGAAGGTTTCCCAAGTAAAAGCAATTATGAATATGATGGTTTTCTAGTCTTTAATCCCAAATATCTGAGAATATACTGTATAGTATAGATCACTGGACTGCTCTTTTGGGTCTAGGAATGGTGAAGCTGCTTGGAAAAAGAAAATTCCCTTTAGGACAGGTTAAATGGTATACAGGAAAATACAGAGGAAAGGTTTGGAAAGGAAATCCAACCAGATGAAGAAACTGGTGTCTCTTGCCCAAGGTCACATAGGCTAGAATTGGAAGAATCAGGATTTTAACTCAGGTCTACTGCCTCTAAAAGCCTTGCTTTTTACATTATATATAACATGCTATTTAGAGAAGCAATGGTATTTTAACTGGGCCTTCGAGGAAAAATAAGACTTCAGCTTTTTAGTGGTGAAGAAAAATAGCATTCCATGTGAAGAAAACCATTTAAACAAAAGCATGACATCCAAATGTACATATTGAGCAAGTATTTGAAAAGACAGGGCTATATAGCTCTTATGAGGTTGGGGCTTGGAATCCAAATTTGTTTTTATCAGCTTCAGATCTTCACCCTTAATGAGACTCTTTAATGCAAATCTGGTAGCCTTATAGGAATAATTTTAGGATGAAACTGTTCAGAATCTTCCCAGTATGTACCATGTTGAGTATACCACTTATGTTTCCTCCTTCCTTGGAATAAGAGCTACAGAAACTTTTCCTGTAAACAACCTTTGCCATTTTTTCTCCTTTCTGCTTGAAGGATTTACATTGTAGCTTTTAGAAACAGGCTGCTTCCTTCAAATATCTCAGTAAGGAAACAATCACTATGTTCTGTGCTTCTGGATGAAACTATTATTTATTTATTGTTTCATAAAAGACCCATAGATGCTTCTGTCTGTGGTAAATAGCTGGGATTGTGAGAAATGGCATCTTTGGAGGATTTACTTTAGACTCACATTGGATGTGTGGAAGAATATGAGGAAGGATCCACGTTCTCTTAAACTACATTGCCTATATTGTTAAGGTCCCATTTCCATGCATTTCTTGGGTAAATTGGGCATTAACTATGTGTTCAGCCATCATCCACCCAGCTCCAGGGAAAAGAAAGCTGCTTTGCAGAGTCATGAGTCAGAGAGAATAAGATAAAAATGGACCAAGAGATCCCTAGCCAGTTTGTGGCTCAGCCTTGCTGTTCCATCTGTCCACTTCATTTTGCTTCAGTTTGTATAAGTGACCCTTGTCTTCAGCAGTCAGAAGTTGACAGTTGCATTGGAGGGTGACCCCGATTCTTGCCCTTAAAGCCGCTTTGGGTACAGAGCCATCCCTTACTGTGGCTGGCTTTAACGATCTCCCTTACTATGACGTTGTTTCTTTTCTTTCCTCTTTGGGACTTTCTAATTCAGTAGTGTTAGAAGACCCAGTACCAGACTATAACACACTCCCCTGCTCCTCTCCCACCTCCGAATAAACAAAAATTTAGGCTTACTTTTAGAAGATGTTAGATTACTTTAATAAGGAATGCCAGAAAGCTTTTCTCTAGTCTCTAGGTATGGCTTAAGAGGAAGAGAGGGGCCGGCCCGGTGGCGCAGCAGTTAAGTTCGCACGTTCTGCTTCTCAGCGGCCCGGGGTTCGCCTGTTCAGATCCCAGGTGTGGACATGGCACCGCTTGGCAAAAGCCATGCTGTGGTAGGCGTCCAACGTATAAAGTAGAGGAAGATGGGTACGGATATTAGCTCAGGGCCAGTCTTCCTCAGCAAAAACAGGAGGATTGGCAGCAGATGTTAGCTCAGGGCTAATCTTCCTCAGAAAAAAAGAGTTAAGAGAAAGCTTTACTGTCTTCAATAACAACTTTTATTCTTTCTTTGGAGGACAGCTGTTCATGTCTGAGCCATCTTTTCTCCTGCAATGGGGATAAAACATTTTTATTGTTATTTTCATTCTTTTGGTGAAGAGCTGGTGATCATGGACCTCCTTACTTGTGGTGAGACTAGACAAAAACCTTCTTAGACTTTATTTATTTATTCACTTTTAAAAATGGAATCTCTCAATATGCCAGGCAATTTGGTAAAGGCCTGGGAATATATTAATGAGCAAAATAAATTTGGTCCCTGCTCTCATGGAGTGTTTAGTTCCAGTTTGAGGAAAGCTGAGGGTTTGGTTAGAAATTATATTCTTTCTCCCCACTAAGTTCTACCTCCAAACTCCTTTCCCTTTCCTTGGACCTTATTTCTTTAAATCCTCTTCCTCGTCCTGGATGGATGGCTCTTCTCTCTAGGTAACGTGGGCAGTTCCAGCCATTTCTCAAAAAAAAAAGTGGTCAAGAGTGTTGAGAATAAGAGAATCTTCCTTCTCCCCCACCAATCTACTGCCAACATTTTATTCCAAGGAGTTCTTTGTTCAACAGCCAAAAGTCGGCATCATTTGCCAAATGCAGACCTTTTAATCTAAAGATATCATGCTTATTACCAGGAGTTGAACTTTTCTTATCTTCAGGCAAGGTTGGTCCTCCCTGCGCGTGTGGCTTCCAGTGCCAGTCTCACCCACTTTTCTAGTACCTCTTGTGGTACTGCACCATAGAGGCTTCTCCAGAAGCTCCTTAAACTCACTCTTTCTGCTGTAATTTACAAAATAGTCAGTGGCCCAGTGAGCTCCTTTTCTTCCTGCCACCAGCATTGCTAGCATATGCAAGCTCTAGGAAAGTTATATTGGTGAATGAAACACCCTGGGTGAGTGAATTCTGTGTGGAATTGATTGCTAGGGAAAGCAGCTTACTTAAGGACTGCTGGAGTCAAGGAGGCCGTAATCTTTTTTTTTTTTAAACAACTTTATTCATATATGTTACAATTCACCCATTTAACATGTACAACTCATTTTTTTTAATTTATTTTATTTTTTTATAATTTATTTTATTTTTTTAATTTTTTGAGGAAGATTAGCCCTGAGTTAACTACTGCCAGTCCTCCTCTTTTTTTTGCTGAGGAAGCCTGGCCCTGAGCTAACATCTGTGCCCATCTTCCTCTACTTTATACATGGGATGCCTACCACAGCATGGCATGCCAAGCGGTGCCACGTCCACACTTGGGATCTGAACCGGCGAACCCCGGGCTGCTGAGAAGCGGAACATGTGCACTTAACTGCTGCGCCACCGGGCCGGCCCCCATTTTTTAAAATATATTCACAAAGTTGTACAACCATCAGTACAATCTAATTTTATTTATTTTTTATTTGTTTATTCTTTGAGGAAGATTGGCCCTGAGCTAACATCTACTGCCAATCCTCCTCTTTTTGCTGAGGGAGACAGCCCTGAGCTAACACAGTTGCCCATCTTCCTCTACTTTATATGTGGGACGCCTACCACAGCATGGCTTTTGCCAAGTGGTGCCATGTCCTCACCCGGGATCCGAACCAGTGAACCCCGGGCTGCCAAAGCGGAACATAGGAACTTAACTACTGCACCACCGGGCTGGCCCCTAATTTTAGAATATTTTGTCCCTGCCAAAATGTACTCCATACCCTTTAGTGGCCAATCCCCATTCCTCCTCTAACTTTCCCCTCAGCCCCAAGCAACCACTAATCTACTTTCCATCTCTGTAGATTTGCCTGTTCTGGGCCTTTCTTATAAATGGAACCATACAATATGTGGCCTTTTGTGTCTGACTTCTTTCACTTAACATACTATTTTCAAGTTTCATCCATGTTGTAGCATTTATCAGTACTTCATTCTTTTTTATGGGTGAATAATATTCTGTTATAGCTATACCACATTTGTTTATCCATTCTTCAGTTGATGGACATTTGGGTTGTTTCTACTTTTTTGCTATTGTGAATAATGCTGCTATGAATGTTCGTGCATGAGTTTTTGTGTGGCCATAATTTTTCATTCTTTTGGGTATATACCTAGGAGTAACATTTCTGTGTCATATGGTAACTCTGTATGTGGTGACATTTGAGAAACTGTGAAACCACTTTCCAAAGTACCTGTACCATTTTACAATCCCACCAGGAATGTATGAAAGTTCTGATTTCTCCATGTACTTGCCAAACACTTGTTACTGTCTTTTTGATTACCAAAAGACAAAATCTTTTGATTACCAAAAGATTTATAGTTCTTAGATCTTACATTTAAATCTGTGATCCATTTTGAGGTTATTTTTTGTGTATGGTGTGAGGTACAGGTCCAACGTCATTCTTTTGCATGTAGATACCCAGTTGTCTCAGCACCATTTCTTGAAAAGACTCTTCCCATTTAATTGTCTTGCTGCCTTTGTCAAAGGGAAGCCACAATCTTTTCATAATAACCGTGTTGGCTCATTCATTGCCCCCTCAAACCTTCCTTTTCTTTCTACTCCTCCCCTCCCTTTCAAGTGCCCTTTTCCAAAATACTCTTCATCCTGAAAGCTTTTGGCTGGCATAGAGTAAGTTTCATTTAAATACCCCTGAAGAGCTTAGACTAAATGAAAACCAATCTCAAGATGCAAATAAAAGGGAAAACGCACATCTCTCTTTGCCATGTATAGTGCTGCCCACCCTGTTATCCTTTCAGACACTGGTGTGTGTGTGTGTGTGTGTGTGTGTGTGTGTGTGTGTGTGTGTGTGTTCTTATGTCACAGGCCGCTCAAAAGCCCCTGCAAGATCTTTCTTTACTAAAGTCTGTGTTTCTCACTTAGTAAAGGCTAAAGGGTGAGGTCCCCTTTGCCTGAGAAGCTGGTAACCCATGTGGCTACGTTGGTGGGATTTGTGATTGGAACTTTGTAGCATAGGAACCTCAGAATGATTCTCTTCTAGAAGAGAAGGAAACAGTAACCCACAATGTAAAGGGTACAAAGAGAAGAAGTCATCTGCAGAGTGAGAAGCAGACTTTCCCTGCTCTACTACTTTACTAAAGACTGACTCTGGCCTGGGGTCTGCTTTGCCCAAGTGACAGGATCCCTGGGGAGAGTAGAACGTCCCTGTATTAGTCTTCTTGGCTGCCATAACAAGATACTATAGACTAGGTGGCTTAAAAAACAGAAATTTATTTTCTCACAGTTCTAGAGGCTAGAAGTCCCAGATTAAGGTCCAGCAGGGTCAGTTTTGGTGAGGACTTTCCTCCTAGCTTGCAGACAGCTGCCTTCTGGCTGTGTCCTCACAAGGTGGAGAGAGAGAGAGAGATCAAGTGAGCTCTCTGTTGTTTCTTCTTATAAGGACACTAGTCCTATTGGATTGGTGCCTCACCTTTATGGCCTAACATTTAACCTTAATTACTTCCATAAAGGCCCTCTCTCCAAATACAATCACATTGAGGGTTAGGGCTTCAACATGGATGCGGAGTGGGGCGGGGAACAGATTCAGTTCCTAACAATCCAATGTGAACCTAGTGGAGATGCCCTTATGTAGCCTGCCCTAGCCTCCTGCTCATGCAAGACTCCTTTCCCTGGTCTCTTCAGTTCCCTTCTTTTCTTACTGAGCTTCATTTTCTACCATGCTGGTCAAGGGCAAGGAACTGGTGTCCTGCTTGCAGTATTCACCTTCTCTGAACCTGCCCTTTTTTGCAGCGTGAGGGTTTGGATGGAATGGATGGGGAGGGAATTGAACACATGTTTTGTTCATTTATCGAACTCATGTTTTGCTCATTTATCTTCTGATAATGACATAATTGTGAGAAGGGAAGGAAATGTGTAATTTTTTTTAAAGATAATACCTTCCAGGTTTTTCCTTTCTCTCCACTCCTTTTCTCCTTTCCTCCCTCTGAGCCTCCTTCCTTCCTTCCTCCCCTGTCTTTATTTCTTCCGTCTTTCCCTTTCTCCTTTCTCTCTCTTCTTGCTTCTTTGCTTTCTTTCCTGGTGAGCGAATTCCCCTGGTAGAAAGGGAATAATACAAGCACAGCATCCCCACCTATTCCATTCCCAGAGATTATTTCATTGTCCAAACCTCACCAGCTTCTCTGAGCAGCTGGGCCCCAGTGGCTATTACCCTCCTACCCAGACAAACACTAGGGTGCTTTGGGGTTCTTGGTTCTTTAAATCTAGGCAAAACAAAAACAAAAAACAAGCCTAGTTCAGTTAAGTCAGGATTTTTTCAAACACTTTTTCAAAAAAAATATTACTAAGAAATTTAAGGAAAATGTCGGAGGGGGAGCATGAAATGGATGTATTTATAGAGTGCAGATTCTTAAAACAGCTCAGGTCTAATAGTAGATTGATTTGGCTACTGTACAGCTAGACCCCATGACTCAGACTCTATATTGGGTTAACTTTAAGTTGATATTGCTGCTAGGTTTGGTGGGGTTCTCAATTCCTCTCTAAACCTGTTCCCCTTATGTTCTCATTGAGTTTAGGCTCCTGGTTTCCTTTCTGCTCCTGGACTGTTGTCATCCCTGCCAGTATCCTCAAACTTTGCCTTCTGAATGAGAAAAATGTTTGACCCCCACCTGGTCGCAAACTCTTTCCCACTTTGATTTTAGACCAAGCCACAACCTTTATTTAACATCTCTACCCTTCTTGGTAGTTTTGGGAAAAAGTAAGTTACAAGAACCTCTTGCCCATGACCCATTTCTATCCTATTTGATTTATTCATTCACTGAATATTTATTGAGCACCAGCTGTGTGCCAGGCATTATGGTAGATGTTTGACATTGCTTTATTATATAAATGTTGCAAGAATTCTCTAAGATTTAGTCACTCTTTCAACAAACATTTATTGTATGTCTACAATGTACCATTCTTAGGTGTTGTGCTAAGTGGTAAGGTAGGTATTGTTATTCCCACTTTTTTCCTTTGGTGAGGCATACAGCTTCCCCAAAATCATTCATAATAACAAATGGTCAAACTAGGATTTTAAACCATGATTTTTTTTTAAGTTTCTGGCTTATACTTTTATTACCTGTATTAGATTAAATGGTTCTGTAATTCTTTACTATCAATAAGTTATTTTAAAAGAAAATAGTGATTTCTGTTGTGCAGAGATACACTCGTGTTTTAATAAACTTTTTATTTTGCAGTGATTTTAGAATTGCAGAAAAAGTGCAAAGATAATATACAGAGTTCCTATATATGCCCCTCAACCTAGTTTCCCCCATCTTTCATTACCATGGTACATTTATCAATACTAAGAAACTGGCATTGATACATTACTATTAACTAAACTCCCCATTTTATTTGGATTTCACCAGTTTATCCAATAGTGTCCTCTTTCTGTTCCAGGATTCAATTTGGAGTATCACATTGCGTTTAGCTTTCATGTCTTCCCAATGTCCTCTGGTCTGTGACAATTTCTCAAGTCTTATTTTTCATGACCTTGATAGTCTTAAGGAGTACTGGCCAGGTATTCTGTAGAATATCCCCCAATATGGGTTTGTCTGATATTTTTCTCATGATTAGACTGAGGTTATGGGTTTTTGAAAGTATACAGCAGAGGTGAAGTACCCCTCTCATCAGATCATACCAGGGATTTCATGACATCCACGTGACATCACTAGTGATGTTCACCTTCATCGCTTAGTTAAGGTAGTGTTCACCAGGATTCTTTACCGTGAAGTTACTAGTTTTCCCTTTTGGTACTCTATTCTTTGGAAATAAGTCACTAAGTGTAGCCCACCCTCAGTGGGAATGGGAATTAAATTCCACTTCCTAAAGTGGAGAGTATCTTCACATATTATTTGAAATTGTTCTGTTAAAAAGATTTGTCTCTTCTCCCCATTTATTTAATCATTTTTATATCAGTATGGATTCATATTAAACTCTGATCTAAAACGTGCTTTCTTTGCTGCACCAGACAAGAAATGACAAGGACTCATATCAAGGCATTGGTTTCAGGAAAGTTTGTTTATTTCAGATGTCAGAGATTTGTAAGAGGTAGATTTGATAAGACTTGTGACATTGGATGTGAGAGAGTGATGGAGAGGGAGTGTTTGAAAATGACACTCAGATTTTTGTTTGAATGGCTGGAAATAAAATTTTGGTTAGAAATATTAAGCAGCAAGCAGGAAGATCGGTTCTAGGCTTTGATAAAGCTGAGCTTCTTCAGAGACTGTTTAGCCTACATGTTGGCCCAGCTTTACTGAGTGCCCTGTTCTCCCAAGTCAGAGCAAAGAAAACGACTTTCTTTCTGATTGAAACACCAGGGCCCCCTAGTGGACAGCCCCCTGGGTCCTGTTTCTTGTCTGAAGGATGCTTCGTTTTGTTTTTTGTTTGCTTGTGAGGTTTTCTTCTAGTTCCTTTGCAGAACAGAGATGCTTGATTCTCTTCTCTAATAAGTTATTAAACCCTTCCCATTTCAGAGTTACCTGTTCACCCCCATATGGCCCCATGTTCAATAAGAGGACAGTTACTCTGACAATCACTCCTATGCTCTCATACTCTAAACCAGAGGGTACTTGATGCTTGCTTTTAACTCATTTATCCTCTTCTTCCATCCGGTGCTATATTAATGTTAATTCTTTGTTTCAGAGCCATCATCAACCATTTTAACCCCAAAATTGAATCCTACGCTGCTGTGAATCACATATCCCAACTGTCAGAGGAGCAGGTAAGCCACTACTCTCTCCAGAGTGACCTTAGTTTGTGGCTGGGATCAAGCAGTTACCCTCTTTCTGATGGCAGAGGGATTCTGTGACTGAGTTTCTAGTGGGAGTGGCAAGAGCCAGGCTGCTAAAAGGAATTAGTAAAGAATTTGCTGATAGTACTTTAGAGTAATGGCTTCTAGTTTTGTGCCATATGAGGGATTCATTTAATTATTTAGAAGATATGTAGGTGAAATTTTGGTGAATTATTGTCTTAGAGTGGGTGATAAGGCATTTCTTTTTTAATTTTAAGCAGAGTCATTTTTATTTTTATTTTTATTTTATTTATTTATTTATTTTTTTGCTGAGGAAGATTAGTCCTGAGCTAACATCTGTTGCCAATCTTCCTTTTATTTGCTTGAGGAAGATTAACCCTGAGTTAACATCTGTGCAAATCTTCTTCCACTTTACGTGTGGGTCACTGCCACAGCATGGCTGACAAGTGGTATAAGTCCATGCTCGGGATCCAAACCCACGAACCCAGGCTGCTGAAGCGGAGTATGCTGAACTTAACCACTATGTCCTGGGGCTGGCTTCTCATTTTGATTTTTTGAAAATAAGAAACGAGAACTTAGAAATGGATGAAACTGCCAGTTAGAAAAATCCTGAGTTCAGCATAATTTGATGTTATCAGGCTCATTAAAATATGAGCCTTCATTGGGACAGATCTTCCTTAGTAATTGAGTTCTATTTTCCTAGCAGTTATTTCTGAGCAGGTTTTTCTGTGCTATGGACTGAGTTGGAGATGCAGATAGCCTTGTGTGTTTGTTTTCCTTGAGTCTGGCCTGATTTCTCCTTCTCCCAAAGTGCCTGCCCTCGGCTCTGCACTATATGAAGTACAGATGAGGCTTTAGGGTGGCATGGGATTGAACTTGATGCTTTTGAATGAGACCCTTGAGTCCAGTTTTTAAAAGTGCAAAATAAGACATCAACACAATCTCCCTTCCTTCCCACCCGACTCCTAAGTTAGAGGGCCAAGGTATATGTGAGATGAGAGTCCAGGTGTTGACTCCAAGCCAGTTGAAAACACATATATGCTCTGCTCTCCCTTTTGTGCCAATGCTTCAGTGTAACCCTTCTCTGAGCCTCGTGCTGGCAGGGCCAGCCAGCCAGCTGTGGTGCAAGCATGTATTCCAGTGTTCCTAAAAACTATTCAGCTCAGCTAGTGAGGTACCAAGCAAGCCTTTTTCCTAACAGACAAGCTTCTCAGTATTCCCACCAGTGGCTCTTTCCTCAGCTAGATAACAGGACTCTATTAGTCTATCAGTTCTTCCCTTTGACATATTTATTCTCTTTTGTGAGGCAACTGTGAGAATCCGGCATCAGGTTTAAACTACTTTTGTAAATGGCTTTCATTTTCGTTTTCCCTCTTCTGCCTGTGGAGCAGTCCTGAGTCCTGTTCTTTCATGCCATTGTTCTCCTTAAGGTGCTTTGAGATGCTATCCTTTTCCTGTTCGACCAGTTCAGATCAGTTGTACTATATACCGTTTTTATGCGAAAGACTTCAACATCTTAAGTTTTGTACAGTGAGAGAAAGGGTGACTTTCCTACCACAGTGAGCTCTGGTTAGTCTAAAAGCAAAAAAAAGGAAGACACATTTTTCCTGTCAGCCACGTGCAGTATTCATCCCCCAGCAGCTTGGGAAGGTCAGGCTGAAATCTTTCTTCAGCAGTAGCAGCCACAGACCAATAATAAAAATCCATTCTGGCGCATGAGGCAATCTGGAAAAGGATGATTAGCAAGCACGTGTCCTAACCCTCCTCCAACTTCTTTCAAAGTTAAATGAAGTGATGAAAGTGCTTCTCAAAAAGAGTCCACACGCCAGAGATGAGGCTATTTCTATGGAGAGGGAGAGTACACAGCCCTATTTGAGAATGGGGAAGGGATAGCAGCTCTCAAAGATTCATTTACTTAGTCAATAAATAATTACATGCCTGCTGTATACAAGGTATGGTGCTGGGTAGTGGAAATCAGTGGTGAATAATCTAAGTGTGATCCTTGCTCTCACAGAGTTTTTGTGCACTCATTACCTCTCTTAACAATCCTTTTCATGTGAGGAGTGGGGGAAGGGTGATACTATTCTGGGACCCTTTTCAAAACTGCATTCAAAATAGTTGTTGCTTCTCTTCCCTAACTGACTTTGAAGGGCACTAAATGACAGCATTAGGGTGCACTTGGTTTTATTATGAGCACTATCAGATTAGAAATATTTGTCTGCCTTGTTTATTTTATTTTATTTTATTTTTTTGAAGAAGATTAGCCCTGAGCTAACATCTCCTGCCAAGCTTCCTCTTTTTGCTGAGGAAGACTGGCCCTGAGCTAACATCCGTGTCCATCTTCCTCTACTTTATATGTGGGATGCCTACCACAACATGGCTTGCCAAGCAGTGCCATGTCCGCACCCAGGATCCGAACCGGCGAACCCCTGGCCACCAAAGTGGAATTTAACTGCTGTGCCACTGGGCCGGCCCCTGTCTGCCTTGTCGATCTCCAGTATGTGTTGGAGCACTTTTCTCCCTTCACTTATGAACATTAGTGCTAATATCACTTAAAGTTAAGTATAGTCACAGCTTCCCAAAGAGCTGGCTTTGGGATGCAGTAGGGCCTTGCAGTTGTTAGCAGCAAACTAAGTAGAAAGAAAAAATCAGGAACTTAATCCCCAAGTAGATTTGAATGAAATACTCCTTAAAATGAAACCTAAAGACCATGGATAGGCGTTAACTGGAATTTATAGCACTTAGTCAGACAGAAGACAAGAGAGGGCTCTTTGCTAGATCTGCCTGCCCAGCCTACCATTTTCTTCTAGCAAAATATTTGTAAATTTTTGAGTTCTGACAGTGCCCAGACATAGTCCAGCCTCTGTTTGAGGCTTTTCAAGGTGATGCTTATAAATCCATTATTGCTTATTAAACAAAGCCCACCCTCTCACACTGGGGTTTCTTTTCAGATGTCCAGAAGATAGATGACAATTTTCTGTTATTTCTCACTGGCTTCATGGAGGGCAAAGCTTTTTAATCAGTTAACACCCTCAGCATGACTGAATGGTGGTACGTTTTCTAGTATAATAAACTACAGACATTTTTATATTGTATATGCAGGTGTCATATTTGTTTGAGGTTGATTGTGAACCTTGTTTACTTTGAATCCTTTTTTTGTGTGTGGTAAAATATGCATAAAATTTACCGTTTTAGCCATTTTGAAGTTTGCAGTTCAGTGGCGTTCACAAGTACGTTAACATTATGCAACCCTCACCATTATCCATCTCCAGAACTTTTTCATCATTCCCTGTTGAAACCCTATATCTATCTATTAAACAGTAACTCCCCCCTCCTCTTCTCCCAGGCCATAGTAACCACTGTTCTGCTTCGTGTCTCTATGTATTTGACTATTCTAGGTACCTCATGTAGGTAGAATCATTCAATATTTGTCTTTTTCTGTCTGGTTTATTTTACTTAGCATAATGTCTTCAGGATTTATCCATGTTGTATCATGAATCAGAATTTCATTCCTTTTAAAGGCTGAATAATATTCCATTGTATGTACGTACTACATTTTTTTATCCATTCATCCATCATGGACATTTGGGTTGTTTCTGCCATTTGGCTTTTGTGAAGAAAGCTGCAGTGTACACTGGTGTATAAATAACTGTTTGAGTCCCTGCTTTCAGTTCTTTGGTGTATATATCCAGAAGTGGAATTGCTGGATCAGGTGGTAATTCTATGTTTAATTTTTTGAGAAGGTACTGTACTGTTTTCCACAGTGGCTGCTCCATTTTACATTCCAGTTTCTTCATCTCCTTGCCAACACTTGTTTTTCTCTGCTTTTCTTTGTTTTTAAGATTTTACTTTTCATTTTTCTCCCCAAAGCCCCCCGGTGCATAGTTGTGTATTTTAGTTATTTTAGTTGTGGGTCCTTCTAGTTGTGGCATGTGGGACGCCACCTCTGCATGACCTGATGAGCAGTGCCATGTCCACGCCCTGGATCCGAACCGTTGAAACCCTGGGCTGCTGAAGCAGAGCACGTGAACTTAAGCACTTGGCCACAGGGCCGGCTCCTCTCTGCGTTTTTTCGATAATAGCCATCCTAATGGATGAAGTGGTATCTCATTGTGGTTTAGATTTGCATTTCCTAATGATAATTGATGTTGAGCATCTTTTCATGTGCTTATTGGCTATTTGGTCTACCTTTTTTGGAGAAAGGTCTATTGAAGCCCTTTGCCCATTTTTTAATTGGGTTGTTTAGTTTTTTGTCATTGAATTTTAGGAGTTCTTTTTATATTCTGTATATTAATTCCTTATCAGATATGTGATTTGCAAATATTTTCTCTTATTCTGTGGGTTGATAGTGTCCCTTGATGCACAAAAGTTTTTAATTTTGATGAAGACCCTACTTGTCTATTTATTCTTTTGTTGCCTGTATTTTTGATGTCATATCTAAGAAGTCATTGCCAAATTCAATGTTATGAAGTGTCGACACAGATAATCCATAATCAATCTATAAATCAAAATTGGGGTGAGTTTATTATGAGCCAGATCTGAGAACTAGAGCCCAAGGCCTTCCTTCGCCAAGGAAGGAAGGGCACCAAAGAAGTGGGATGTACAGAGTGGTTATATACCATCTTGGAACGAAGAGCATACATCACCTGTAACAGGAATATCTCTTTTACTACTGTCATGAGGTGCTTAGCTGGCACAGCAGGTTGGTGGTCAGCAGGTCAGTAGTCACAAGGTGAGCACAGCAGGTTGGTAATTAATCTTTAGTTTCCAGGAAGAGATGCTTATCCTTAAAGAAATGCTGATATGGGGGGAAGCCACATCCCTGTCTTTAAGCGCATCATTCTTGTCTTTGGGACACAGTAAATGTTTAAAGCAGATGTACAATGCATGCTCAACAGGCCACGTCAGTCCCTTTTGGAAAAACAAGGTCAGGTCGAATTAGTTTTAGAACAAATGGCTTCCTCATATACTCCCACATGTCCTATTGCTTTCATTTACTTATGAGAAGTTTTTCTTCTATGTTTTCTTCTAAGAGTTTTGTAGTTTTAGCACTTATGTTTAGGTCTATGATGCATTTTGAGTTAGTTTCTGTAGATGGAGTTTGATAAGGGCAATTTGACCTCTTGTTGTATTTCACATATCTTTATGAATAAAAATTATGGAGAAGATACAACTTGCTTTTCCAAGAACTGTGCAGCTACACCCAGTTTATCCCCCACTGCATTTGGCTTGTCTCTAGTACATCCTATAAAAATTATCCCTGGGGCCAGCCCCGTGGTGCAGCGGTTAAGTTTGCATGTTCCGCTTCTCAACGGCCCGAGGTTCGCTGGTTCAGACCCCAGATGCGGACATGGCACTGCTTGGCAAAAGCCATGCTGTGGTAGGTGTCCCAGCTATAAAGTAGAGGAAGATGGGCATGGTTGTTAGCACAGAGCCAGTCTTCCTCAGCAAAAAGAGGAGGATTGGCAGTAGTTAGCTCAGGGCTAATCTTCCTCAAAAAAAAAAAATTATCCCTTAGGCCCCTTGCCCACCCTCAGCTGAGATTTAGCTTTTTTCTCTCCCTAGTATGGCTTTTTGGTAAGCATCCATCCCTCGCTGGTAGACTGATTTGATATGCTGCCCTCCCACCACCGGTGGCCTGCACTCTGATTTTCATTCTCCCAGGAGGATAGCTGAGTTACACAACCTGTGTTTCATAGGTAAATCCAGGGATCCTTTTGTCTGTACTAGATAAATGTGGATGGAGGTATTGAAAAGAGACTCTTGACCCCGGGCTAATCTTGGGTTTGGGGGCTTTGAGGACATCCTGTCTTGATGATGCACTGCTACCTTCAGAGAATTATGTTGAAATAGAAGAGTTCTTCATGGGGTTCTCCTCCTTATCCTAGCCTACCCTAAACTCTTATATGCTGCTTTTCAAATTAGGAAACGGATTTTCTATTATTATTGACTACATCATATTAGAAATGGGTCTACACTTAAGAGGTCTGTCATGAAATTTCTTGGAATAATACTGGCTCACAGGTTCTTGACCTAAGGTTCAAGAATAGGCTTTAGAGAATTATTGCACAATCTGAAATTGTGTGTAAAATTATGTATATGTCCTTTTTTTCCCT
Source organism: Equus quagga (assembly GCF_021613505.1). Lineage (NCBI taxonomy): Eukaryota > Metazoa > Chordata > Mammalia > Perissodactyla > Equidae > Equus > Equus quagga. The sequence continues at coordinate 156,927,948 of NC_060268.1, read as the reverse complement.
GAGCAGAGTCCATCTTTCTTAAAATTCTTAACCAATCTTTGACACCCTCCCCCCCAGTTTTTTTTTTAAGAATCACTGGCTTAGCTGCCTTGAATAGTACCTCATACTTTTCTTGCCCCCAAAACCATGAGACCTTTAAAAATGCCCATTGAGGATCTTGAGCTCCTTTTAGGCTATTCACTATTTGTTTTGGTTTACAAATGCTATGAAATATTGATTTATATCAGCTCTAAATTCCTTATAGGCAAGAGGGCTTCATAGCAGACCTTTACAGAAGATTCTCTAGAGCCCTGAATATCTAGAGTACATGGGGCACTTTAGGATTTAAGGCAAAACTTTCTCTGAGCACCTGATTCCCTAAGCTCTCAGTCACATTCATGACCAATTTTGTGCCTTTGAAATATCTCATCGGAAAGCAAGTAAATGACTGGCTCCCTCTGGCTTTCTTCTGCCTTTATCAGCTATCATTTTTGTAGCATTCAGTGCCTTCTCTGTGCTAGGCAGATACAGATTATACTAGGCATTTGAGGGATACAGAAGTATGATAAAGGGCCTTTCTTCTCAAAGGATGGAATAAGTGCAAGAGATGGCTTGAGGCAACTTATTATTGATGGCCAAACAGTACTAGTAATGGGATCTGTGAGTTCCTGTTAGAGAAAGATCTCTGCAGGTTGTAGTGGTCAGGAAAAGTCACATGGAGGAGAGAATAATTAAGTTGGACCTTGAAAGAGGAAGGATAGGGATTGGATAAACAGAGAGGTATAGATTGTAAAATGTACTCAAGGGCAAAACCTGAAAGGGACAGAAAGAATGGAGAAGAGTCTCAGAGTGTCTGTAGGTCATGTCCTTGAGTCACAGGATACCCAGAGGCTGGATGACTTGGAAATACACTTCAGTCATTTAAATTATCACAGCTTCCATAATCCCTAATGCACTGATTTTCCCTCTGTCATAATTGTACTGTCTTTGGTTCAACTCACAAGTGTTCATCAAAGGCCTAGTATGACCCAGCCTCAATGCTAGGCATGTGATGGGACCTGAGGGGCAAACCAATCCCTTTTTTTTTTTGTAAAATGTACATAAAATATATATATATATGCACATTGTTATGCAACTGATCTCTAGAACTTTTTCATCTTGCAAAACTGAAACTCCATCCATCCAAGGGAAGTTGAACAACTCCCCCCACTCCATCCCCGGAAACCACCATTCTACTTCTGTTTTTAAGAGTGGGCCACACCTGTCTTGAAGCTGTGTTCCTTTCAACCAAGTGGCCCAGGAGCTTGCTAAAAATTTCTCTACGTACAAATTTAGGAATTTTCTGGGAAGATCAGAAAGGTGGTCTGCTGGCACCACCCCCCCCCCCCCAATTATGTCACAAGACCATAGGACAGTGTAACCAGATTTCTAAGTTTTCTATATTAGGAATTTTATGGAATTTCACCTCCATTATTTCTTTAAGCCTCCACTCTCACTAGGGCTTTGGACTTTGGATTCAGAAGAGGCCTATATAATGTTGTATATTACAAGAAATATCTTCAGAAATATTATGACAAAGCAAGGTATCATTCATTTATGGGAGTGGGTTAGAGTAAATTAGGGAAACAAACAAAAAATGCTTCACGTCTGAGTGAGTGAAAGTTATATTAGAAGCTAAGTATTTATTTCTGTTTATTAGTAATCTTCCTAAACTTTTTTGATTTTCTCCTAATCCTAAGATAAGAGCCACTACAAATGACTGCTGGGTGTTTAGAAATCCTAATGTAACCTAGCTTTATTTTCTCAGAGAGGAGTGAGATACTAATAAGAGGAGAGCCCTAGTCTGTGGGGCAAACATTGTTAGGGGCCCTGGGTGGCATCTATCACTTAAGAACATCTAGGTGGAAGCACAGAAAGATCTTGGGGAAATATCTGAAGAACTTCAAGGCTTATGAGGAAAATGGAGCCTAATACGCCAGCTTTGGAATTGTTGGCCCTTGGTGTGCTAGTAAATGTTTAACAACTGGTAGATGGGGCGAGTGGTGGGAAGGGGGCTGATTTGTAGTGTTGGGTGTGAATGCTCCTACCATGGCTACCAATGTAATTGAAGCCAAGTGGATCTCACAGTGCTTGGAAATTTAACAGTCGGCTCTCACAGGACAAGTACGTATGAGCCAGCTCCAGCACACCACTGATTGTTGAGGAACACTTGGAGAGGGGAGCTGTAAAGCTTGAGGCAGAGCTTTCTGAGTGGGAGGCGAGTGTGGTTCACTTTCCCCGTGGGAGCACCTACATAAAGTTCTCCTCAGGGCAGCTTTGGATCTCCAACAGGGCAATTGAGGCCTCTGAGCAGCTCACTCTGAGAGCCCCTGTGATGTTTCCTCATCTTAGAACAGGGCCTTAACCACCATTTAAGACAGCCTTGGCGGAGACATATGCTGGAGAGCTGAGATTTAAGACTCCCACGATAGCCATAACTCAGTTTCCTGTACTCGGCAGCATGTTTTTCTACAACAGCCTGTAGTTTTGCACTGCCTCTCTGTAGCCCTGAGTGATTGTTGCTGTGGGAACTCTTATTGAGTGCAAGCATGTGACACAAGCTTTGGCTGTTTGACCCTGCCTTCTTTGTTGCCTTTGTTTAGATTCTGGCATTTTGGTTGACCTGTTCGACAGAAAAAAAGTTTGGTAAGAGTTGTTTGTTCACTGAATTCACTAAATCAGGAAAGAGGGAGAGGCAGAGGGATTTTCCTATAAGCTGCTTAACCTCGAAAATCAACTTTATGTTATATAGGGCATCTTGAGGAGGTCCACATAAGACAGTCAGCTGATATGTGCTGCTAGGATGGCCATTCTCTTACTTGGACCAGGAGGTAAGCTGTATTACCAGAGATAGAGGAGAGAGTATCTTGGATTTTATCTCCCCCAGATAGGGAAGAATGTATCTTGGATTTAAAAAGGACATAAGTAGATAAAAGGAAAGGAACAACTAGTAGATTTTGAGCTAGGCACTTTTACTTAATTTACTTAATTCTTACATCAGCTATTTGGGGTAGGTGTAATTATCCTCAATTATAGATGAGGATGCTAAAGAAACTAAGTAATTTGTCCAGTGTCACATAGCTATTAGTGGTAAAGCCATAATGTGAGCTGAGGTTTGTCTGACTCTAAAGTTTGAGCTTTTTCCATTTCATCAGGCCGGGGCATGTGGAGAACCTGAGCTTTTCAGATATTCTGAAGGAAGAGGCAAGTCAGGGACAGAACAGTGGAGGGAGAAGCAGGGAGAGTGAAGATAACAGGCCTCATTCCTGGGGGATGGGGAAGGGTCCTGGTTTGGGAAGGGCCCATTCAGTTGAGGAAGGGAAGTAGTGAACAGGGCCCTGGAGAATTTGCCTGCCAGTTAGGCAGAAACGCCTAAGTAGAGGCTCCTGGTAGAGTATGGTAACTTTGTTAATGAGGGAAGAGCCTCTGTTCTGTCCAAGCATGTCAGCAGTATCACTATGAGAAATAAAGCTTTTATGAACACCAGAGGAACATGGCAACTTTTTAAAAAATGTTTTTATTTGTTTCTTTTAATAGATAATATGTTTGGGTCAAAATCTAAAAGGTAGCACACTGAATTTAAATTGTTTTTAAAGTAGTATGGTCATGTGCCACATAAGGATGTATCGATCAGTGATGGATCACTTATACAATGGTGATCTCATAAGATTAGTACCAAAAAGCCTAGGTGTGTAGCAGGCTATACCATCTATGTTTCTGTAAGTATTCTCTATGATGTTCTCATAATGACAAAATCACCTAACGACACCATTCTCAGAACGTATCCCCATCGTTAAGCAACACGTGACTGTACCATTTTTGTTAAAAAACAAAACAAAATGAAGACTCTCAAAATTAATGTCCCACAGCCAAGCTAGATGAATGCAGAGGTCACTGGTGAAGAGCTCGGCTTATTATTCATCTCTGCCATTGTCAGTATTTTCTCCAATTAGGTATGAATTTTGAAGTGCCCATCATATAAACTTCTGGTCTTCCTTGGTCAGGCCTCATTGCCAGTGAAGCTTCATTGGCATTGCCTAGGAGGAACAGTGTTGGAGCTTGTAGGAATTCCAGTAGGTGTCAGCTTTTCAAGAGGTTACAGGAGGCAACAGCCCTTGCATTCTTGGTTTAACCCAAGAAGGATCCTTTTTCCCAGTTATTAGATGAGAAGGTACAGATAGGACTTCCCTCTTAGGTTTGCTTTTTAGCTACCTCCTTCCTTTGAAATAGATCTTTGGGAACTTTTGTTTTATTTCGCTGCAACTTCTTCCCCAGGAAGTAGCTCAAAACTCTATGAGGTATGCTCAGAAGAGCATGTTTTGTCACTGTGGTAACATCAGAGTCAGAAGTGTTGCTATGCAAACTTTTATCTCTGTTATGAACTGTGTTAATTGGAAATGTTTTTGCCAAGTACCATAACAGCACTTTGACCTTTCACAGTGATACTGCTGAAAGGAAGTTGTGATCTTAAAAATGATCCACCCAGCTAGAATGGAAACTGTGGATAGCCTACAAATGGGATTTCTTTTAAAGAATTCTGCCTTTTCGGCAGGGATAGATAAATGAGGCCTGGCAGGGAGGCAGAGACTCCCCGTCGAATTGCCCATGAGTTAGGAGCAGAGGCGGTGTTTTCTGTCTCCCTCCCTGAGATGTGATATGTTTCCAAGGAAAGAAACCTCAGGTGGGGAGGACAGAGACATCTGCCTGTTGGTTTGAGTTGGGTAGAGTGTCCCACCTGCAGTAAGCCATAGGGAAGGAGAAGGCCTGGTGCGATATTTGTGTGTCATGTTTCCCCCACTCCCATTACCTTAGCTGCCTATTAGTGTGATTGCGTGCCTTGCTTGTACCAGGTAAGGACCTGGGCATGTTGGGTCTGTAATTACTGCCAAGAAAAGCTTCACAAGGAGTGTCTAGGGCTTTAACCAAATAAAGTCAGGGAGGTGGGGCAACTGCCCAGGGAAATTAAAGAAAGTCACTGTCACCACTCCTTTCGCCAACTGATGGCCTCTCATTAATCACCCACTGTGAGGTTCATTATCTGGTCCACCTTCCTGAAGGGCAGAGCCTGTCTGTCAGATCAATAAATCTCAGAACAGTGGAGAGCCCTTTGGTAGTAGGCTTGAAAGACATGGATGGACTGGGAGAACTGGCCAACTAAATTGGTTCTGAAATTGAGTTTGGTCCTGAAGTATACTTCTGCATATTATATGCAGGGTGGCTGTATAGAGGAAACAGTTACCTTTTAAAAGGTCATCATCCTTTTTTAGCCTAAGAGATTTGTGTCCACCTTTTGGATCCTTGTTTCCTGAAACGATTATATTGGATGATTGTGCCCTGGAGAGATGCTCAGTTTATCTTGGATAGAAGGTCACTGTAAGCACCTAGTGGAGGGAGGGATGCTCACTCAATAGGGTCTGATTTTGTTATCAGATTGCTGTTTGTTCTAGTTCCTGTGTCATTGGCTTGTTTACTTTTTTCCAGCCGCTTTGAACGAAAGTATCCTGAATAAGAACCAATTCTTGCCTCCCAAGGAAGCTCTCTGAACCTGATTTGGTGTAAGAATTCTCTGCTTCTGAGTGTCCTTGGTTAGTGCAATAAGGCAAGGAATGGGTGTCCTTGCTTCAAGTTCCCCAGGTTATTTCTTTTCTGTGTAAAAGTACAGAAGTATGTGCTGTGTGCGAAGCCAGGGGCTGTAAAAATGCAAAAATCATACCTGCCCTTGAAGACTTCAGAATATAAGAATCAGGACTACTACTTTCTTGCTTACACCTTTGCCCGTGTGCTCTCTTGTAGACCTCCCCAAGCTGATGTATTTGGTTTGCTTGCAGCCCCACTTGACCCTTTATAAACTTAAGAGGGACAGATACCCTGTTCTCCTTATACTGTAGTGAAATATTGCCTCATTATAAATCCATAAATGGTTGGCTGATGACCCTTATTTGGAGTGAGTTTCCACAAGGAGAGCCATGATTATCTCATATCTTTCATCCCTGCCTTAGTTTCAAAGAGGCAAAAAGAAGAACCTTCATTAGATGCCCTTGGTAAAGGCAGGACCCTGTGAGTTCCTGAGCTTGGCAAATGTTTGAGTTGGTCAGAATGTCCAGGAAAGTACACCCACTTTGAAAAAACCTCATGTGGCTGGTGCCTGGCAAAAAATTATTCCAAACACTGTTGATTGCTACCTGGCGTCCATTTAATTTGTCAGGGAGGATTGCCAGGGGTGAAGGAATGGAGAGGAGGAGGACAATGAGGGGAATCCTTGGCATTGTTGAAATACTAAGAATTCCTAGGTTAGAGTTACTGATATATCAGCCTGAATCGTTCTTGCCCCAGCCAAAAATGGAATAGTTAGACCAAAAAAGATATAAGCTTACTGCCATAGCCACGCATCTTTTTTTGACTAGTTATGATTTATTGGACTTATTTTTTATTTAACTTTATTGAGGTGTAATTAACATACAATAAGATATATTTATGTAACCTCCACCACCACTACTACCACGGCAAGGTAAAGAACATTTCCATCACCCAAAAAAGTTCTCTTTTGCAGCCAGTCTTATCCTTGAGTCTGGGCCCTGGGCAACCACTCATGTGATTTCTGTCACTATAGGTTAGATTTGTCTTTTATAGAATTTCACATAAATTCGTACAATATGTGCTCTTGTGTCTGAGATTCATCCACATTGTGACACTCCTAGGTATTTACCCAAGAGAAATGAAAATATGTGTCCACCCAGAGACTTGTGCACAATGTTCATAGTGGTGTTATTCATGATACCCCAAAACTAGAAACAACCTAAATGTTTATCAGCAACTGAATGGATGAACAAAATGTGATATGGCCATACAATGAAGTATTATTCAGCCATAAAAAGGAATGAATTACTGATAATGCTACAGCATGAAGACTCATGAAAACATGTGCGAAGTGAAAGAAGGCAGTCACAAAAGACCACGTATTACATGATTCCGTTTATTTGAAATGTCCAGAATAGGCAAATCTATAGAGGCAGAAAATAGATTAGTGGTTACTTAGGGCTGAGGTTGGGGAACAGGGTGGAGAGTGACTGCTAATGGGTTTGAGGTTTTTGGAGTTGAGGAAAATTTTCTAAACTTAGATCATGGTGATAATTGCACAACTATGTGAATATACTAAAACCATTGAATTGTACACTTTAAATGTATGAATTTTATGGTATGTAAATTATGTCAATAAAGATGTTTAAAAAAAAAAGAAACTACCAAACTTTTTTCAAAAGTGTTTGTACCATTTTTCATCCCAATGGACAGTGACTAAGAGTTTCAACTATTCTACATCTTTTTCACACTCGGACTTCTGAGTCTTTTTAATTTTAGGCATTCTAGTGGGTATGCAGTGCTTTTGTTACACTGCATACATTACAATTTTTAAAATTATTAATTTTATTTTGCATGATGACAAATTGAGCAGCTTTCATTTGCTTATTGGCCTTTATGTATCTTCTTTTCTTCCATATCATTTGCCTATTTTTAAAATTTAGTTGTTTGTCTTTTTGTGTGTGTTATTTATGAGTTTTTATATATTTTAGATGCAAGTTCTTTGTCATATATATGTATTGCAAATATTTTCTCCTAGTAAGTGGCTCGCCTTTGCATCTTCTTAATGGTGTTTTTCAAAGTCCAGACATTTTAATGAAGACCAATTTTAATTAAATATTCATGAAGATGAATTTATTAATCTTTTTAATGATCTGTGCCTTTTTGTTTTGCTTAGTAAATCTTTGCCTACTGCTACTTGTGAAATTTTTCGCCTGTTTTCTTCTATACGTTTTATAGTTCTGACTTTTACATTTAGTTCTATGATTTTTTTTTTTAAAAGATTTTCTTTCTTTTCCTTTTTCTCCCCAAAGCTCCCCAGTACATAGTTATATATTCTTCATTGTGGGTCCTTCCAGTTGTGGCATGTGGGACGCTGCCTCAGCCTGGTTTGATGAGCAGTGCCATGTCCGCGCCCAGGATTCGAACCAACGAAACACTGGGCCGCCTTCAGCGGAGCATGCGAACTTAACCACTCGGCCACGGGGCCAGCCCCAATGATCTGTTTTAAGTAAATTTTTTTTGTATGGTAAGAGTAAATGCTCATTCCGCAACCCTCCCCCTCAAATATTTATTTGTTCCAATGTCATTGTTGAAAAGACTATTTTTCCCCCAGTGAGGTACCTTGGCACATTTGTAAAAAATCAATTGACCATATATATGTGGGTCTATTTCTGAAGTATCCGTTCTTTTTTTTTTTTTGAGGAAGATAAGCCCTGAGCTAACATCTACTGCCAATCCTCCTCTTTTTGCTAAGGAGGACTGGCCCTGAGCTAACATCCGTGCCTATCTTCCTCTACTTTATATGTGGGACGCCTGCCACAGCATGGCTTGCCAAGCGATGCCATGTCCGTACCCAGGATCCAAACCGGCGAACCCCGGGCCACCAAAGCAGAATGTGCGAACTTAACTGCTGCACCACCACGCCGGCCCCATGAAGTATCGGTTCTTTTCCATTGGTCTATATGACTAAATGTATGCCCCACAATGTCTTGATTATTGTAAGTCTGTAGTAAATCTTGAAATCAAATAATATAAATCCTCTAATTTTGTTCTTTTTAAAAATTGTTTTGCAGATTCTAGGTCTCTTGCATTTCCATATAAAATGTAAAATTTGCTTGTCCGTTTATACAAAAGAAGCCTGCTAAAATTTTGATTGGAATTGCATTAACACTGTAGATCAACTTGGGGGAGAATTGACACTTTAACAATATTGTTTTCAAATCCATGAACATAGTATATCTCTCCGTTTATTTAGATCTTGTAAATTTTCTCATCAGTGTTTTGTAGTTTTTTAGCATATTGTTTTACACTATTTTGTTCAGTCTATCCCTGAATATTTCATTTTTTTATGTTACATAATGGTAGTCCTAATTTTGATTTCCAGTTGTTTTTTGCTATTGTACAGAAACATAATTTTTTTTTTGAGGAAGTTGAGTCCTGAGCTAACATCTGCTGCCAATCGTCCTCTTTTTGCTGAGGAAGGCTGGTCCTGAGCTAACATCCGTGCCCATCTTCCTCTACTTTATATGTGGGATGCTTACCACAGCATGGCTTGCCAAGCGGTGCCATGTCTACACCCGGGATCCAAACCAGTGAACCCCGGGCCGCTGAAGGGGAACTGCGCACTTAACTGCTGAGCCACCAGGCCGGCCCCAGTGACTGATTTTTTAGTATTAATCCATCCTTACATTCCTGGGATAAACCTGTCTTGATCATGATACAGTGTTTATTTTATATATTACAGAATTTGAGTTGCTAATATTTTCTTGATTACTTTTGTGTCAGCGTTTATGAGGGATATTAGTTCATAGTTTTCTTGTGATGTCTTTGTCTGGTTTTGCTATTAGGGTAATGCTGCTCTATAAAATGAGTTGGAGAGTTTATCTTCATTTTTAAAAGTGTTTATGTAGGATTAGTATTAGTTCTTGCTTAATGATTAATAGAATTCATCAGTGAAGGCATCTGGGCCTAGAGTTTTCTCTCGGAAGAATTTTTACCCAACATTTTATTATGAAAAATTTAAAACATACAGTAAAGTTGAAAAAATTGTATGGGGAATACCAATATAACCACCACCTAGATTCTGTCATTTACATTTTTCTATACTTTATCACATATCTGATCCATGGGATGAATCTCCATCAACCCATCTGACTTTTTTACACATTTCAAAGTAAATTGCATATATTGTTATACTTCTCTGGGGAGCATTTTAATTATTAATTCAATTTCTTTAATAGATTTAGGGATAGACAGGTTTCCTACTTGTTCTTGGGCCAGTTTTAGTAATTGCTGTCTTCAAGGAAATTACTCATTCATATAGGTTGTTGAGTTTATTGGCATAAATTGTTCGTAATACTCTCTTTTTTCCTTTAAATGCCTATAGGATTTATCATTCATGATATGGATAATGTGTGTGTTTTCCCTTTTATTCTTGATCAGTCTGGCTAGAGGTTTATCAATTTTATTAATTTTTTCAAAGAATCAGCTTTTAGTTACATTAATTTTTTGTTTTCTATTTCATTAATTTATATGATTGTTATTTCCTTCTTTTCTTTTTCTCGCTGCTTTTTTTCTCCCCAAACCCCCCCAGTATATAGTTGTATATTTTAGTTGTGGGTCCTTCTAGTTGTGGCATGTGGGATGCCGCCTCAATGTGGCCTGATGAGTGGTGCCATGTCTGAGCCCAGGATCCGACCTGGCAAAACTCTGGGCCGCCGAAACGGAGCACACGAACTTAACCACTTGGCCATGGGGCCGGCCCCTGTTATTTCCTTATGTTACTTTGGTTTAGTTTGCTCTTTTTCTCTAATTTTTTAAGGTGGAAACTTAGATCATTGATTTTAATTCTTGTTTTCTAATATATCAATTTAGTGCCATATATTTCCCCTGTGTTAGCAACATCCCACAAATCTTGCTATGCTGTTTTCGTTTTCATTCAGTTCAAAATATTTTCTCATTTCTTTTATGATATTTAGAAATATGTTTTTCATTTCCATTATTTGGAGATTTTTCAGATAAATTTCTGTTATTAATTTCTTCTTTTTTTCTTTTTTTGTGAGGAAGATTGGCCCTGAGCTAACATCTGTGTCAGTCTTCCTCTGTTTTGTATGTGGGATGCCACCACAGCATGGCTTGATGAGCAGTGTGTAGGTCTGTGCACAGGATCTGAACCCATGGATCCCAGGCTGCTGAATTGGAGTATGCAAACTTAACCATTATGCCACTGGGCCAGCCCCTATTATTAATTTCTTAATTCCCTGATAGGCAGAAAATATACTCCTTGTGATTTCAGTCCTTTTAAATTTACTAAGATTTGTTTTTTGGTCCAGCATATGATCTGTCCTGTTGAATGTTCTATGTGCATTTTAAAAGAATATGTATTCTGCTGTTGTTGAGTAGAATTTTCTATAAATGTCTTTAGGTCGAGTTGATTGGTAATGTTTAAATCTTCCGTCTTTACTGATTTTCTGTCTGTGTTTTCTGTCAGTTATTGAGAGGACCATTGAAACCTACAACTGTAATAATAGACTTTTCTATTTCAGTTCTGTCAGTTTTGCTTCACTCAAAATTTTGAAGCTTTCTTATTAGATGCATATACATATAGAATTGTCTTCTCAATGAACCGACCCCTTTATCATTATGAAATTTCACTCTTCATTTTTAAATTTTTTTAAAAAGATTTAACTTTTTTCCTTTTTTCTCCCAAAGCCCTCCGGTACATAGTTGTGTATGTTTTAGTTGTGGGTCCTTCTAGTTGTGGCATGTGGGACGCCACCTCAGCGTGGCCTGATGAGCAGTGCCATGTCCGCACCCAGGATCCGAACTGGTGAAACCCTGGGCCGCAGAAGCAGAACTCAACCACTCGGCCACAGGGCCGGCCCCTCACTCTTTATTCTTGATGACATTCCTTGTTTTGAAATCTCCTTTGTCAGATATTAATATAGCCATTCTACTTTCTTTTAATTAGTGTTTATATAGCATATCTTTTTCGATCTTTTTATCTTCAGCCTATCTGTGTCTTTGTATTTTAGGTGGATCCCTTTTAGTTTGGTCTTTTTTTTTTTTTAAAGATTTTATTTTTTTTCCTTTTTTCTCCCCAAAGCCCCCAGTACATAGTTGTATATTCTTCGTTGTGGGTCCTTCTAGTTGTGGCATGTGGGACGCCACCTCAGCGTGGTTTGATGAGCAGTGCCATGTCTGGGCCCAGGACCTGAACCAACGAAACACTGGGCCGCCTGCAGCGGAGCGCACAAACATAACCACTCGGCCACGGGGCCAGCCCCTAGTTGGGTCTTGATTTTATATCCAGTCTGACAAGCTCTGCCTTTTAATTGGAGTGTTACATTTAATTTATGTATCAATATGGCTGAGTTAAAATCTGCCATCTTGCTCTTTTCTTTTTCTGTCGTCTGTTTTTTATTTTTTTTTTCTTTTTCTGCCTGCTTTTGGATTAACTTAGTATTTTTTAGTATTCTATTTTATGTCCACTATTGACTTTTTTAGCTATACCTCTTCATTTTATTTTTTTACTGATTGTTCTAGAGTTTACACAATATACATCTTTAACTTATCACAGTGTACCTTCAAAATAATGTCATATGACTTCACGTAACATGTAATAACATAGTAATAGTGTATTTCCATTTGCCCCCCTCTGGTCCTTTGTACCAGTGTTGTCAAACATTTTTCTTCTGGGTTTGTTATAAATTTCACAATACATTATTGTTATTTTTTCCTTTAAAGAGTCAATTATCTTTTTGCTCATTTTAAAATTTATGTAAAAGTATTTTATATTTACCCATGTATTTACCATTTCCAGTGTTCTTTATTCCTATTTAGAGATCCAGATAATGTGATTTTCCTTCTGCCACAAGAAATTATTTTCACATCTCTTGTATTATAGGACTGTTGACAATACATTCTCCAGATTGTTTGAAAAGGTCTTTATTTCACCCTCATTTCTGAAGAATGTTTTGCTGGATGTGGGCTTCGAGTTTAACAGTATATTTTTCTTTTGGCACAGAGATAATTCCATTGTTTTCTGGCTTGCATAATTTCTGACAAGAAGTGTGAATTCTTATCTTTGTTCCTCTGTATGTAATGTTGTTTTTTCCTCTGGCTTCTTTTAGTATTCTCTCTTTAACACTGATTTTTAGTAGTGTATTGTGATGTATGTTGTATCTTCCATTTTGCTACTTATTATGTTCATGGTTGTCATTAAATACTTGAACATATTTATAATAAATGTCCTTGTTGCTAATCTCATCATCTATTTCTGGGTCTATTTCTATAGAAATAGATGTTTCTCTTGGTTATAAGTCACATTTTTCTTCTTCTTGACATGTCTGGTAATTTTTTATTGGATACTGGACATTGTGAATGTTATGTAGTTGAGTGCTGGATTTTGTTGTCTGTTTTAAATAGTATTGGACTTTATTTAGGAAGGCAGGTAATTATTTGTGGAGCTGCATGATCCTTTTGAAACTTTGTGTGTGTGTGTGGTGATCTTTATGGAGATATAATTGGCATACAGCACTGTATAAGGTTAAGGCGTACAACATAATGACCTGACTTACATATATTGTGAAATGATTACCACAGTAAGTTTAGTCAACATCCATCATCGCATATAGATACCAAAAAAAAAGAAAAAGGAAAAAAATGTCTTTTTCCTTGTGATAAGAACTCTTAGGATTTATTCTCTTAACAACTTTCAAATATACCGTACAGCAGTGTTAACTGTAGTCATCATGTTGTACCTCACATCCCCAGTACTTACTCATCTTATTACTGGAAGTTTATACCTCTTGATCACCATCATCCATGACACTTCTTTTAAGTGTTTATTTGGGTAGGTGTAAAGTAGCTTTTACTCTAGGGCTAGTTTAGTTCTCCTGTTAAGGTGGGACTGTTCTAGCATCTCTTTCGAATGCCCTAGGTATTCGACAGGTGCTTTTCATTCTGGCTGATCAAAATTTGAACCCTTCCCAGTCCTGCGTGAGCTCTGAGAATTGTTCAGCTTACAGATCCTCAGTCGTTTTTTTGTCCAGCCTGGTTGAGTTTTATCCTACACATGTAATCCTTATTAGCAGCATATTCAATGGAAATATTATGCAAATTTCTGAAGGTCTTTTCTTTGCCTAACTCCCTCCTCACTGGTAATCTGCCTCACAAGTTTCAGCCGCCTCTGCCTCCCCAAACTCCAGTGTGTCTCCTTAGCCCAGCAGGACCTTCATGCTCACCTTTTCTTTCTCTCAGGATTCCTGTCTTCCACTGCTTGTTATCCAGTGTCTGAAAAGAGTCCTTTCTTTCTTTTTTTTTTTTTTTAAAGATTTTATTGTTTTCCTTTTTTCTCCCAAAGCCCTCTGGTACGTAGTTGTGTATATTTTAGTTCTGGGTCCTTCTAGTTGTGGCATGTGGGACGCTGCCTCAGCATGGCCTGATGAACAGTGCCATGTCCGCGCCCAGGATCCAAACTGGCAAAACCCTGGGTCACCAAAGCAGAGCGTGTGAACTTAACCACTTGGCAATAGGGCTGGCCCCAAGAGTTCTTTCTTTCCTAGTTCTCGGTTACCCTATCATGACTGGAAGTGGAAGTCCTGAACTTCTTTAGAATATTACAGTATACCCAGAGTTACCTAGTTGAATTTTTTTTAATTTCACACACTTTTCAGAGAACCTTTCCATGCATTCACTATTCATATATGTTGTCCCATTTTACTTCATTCTCTTTCTTCCTTCCTGTTTTTTAGAGCACTAAAGGGGAGAATTTTAAATGGATATTGGCAACAGTATATATAGTGAGCATTTTAATATTGTTTTTAAGATAATTCACTAAAAGGTCTCTCTTCCCTTTCCCCTTTTTTCCCTCCTATTCTTGCACCCAGGTCCTAGCCTTACATTTATTATTTACAAAAGCTTGACCCTCAAATCTCAAAACAACAAGGACAATTGAAACATGAAGCTCTGAGCAGCTGATACTTTGTCCTTTTAACTGCTTGGTCACTAGGCCTCTTTTTAGGCCATGTCCATCTGGACGCGGACCAAGCTTTGTCCTGTATAGAAGAAGGTTAAACAGACTGCATTTGAAGGAAACTAACAGTCTTCTCAGGGTACTAGTTACCTTGGAGCTCATGAATCTAATTGTTTCTTCTCCTTGTCTCCTGAGATGCAAATCTATTGGTTACTTGTTGGTAGGCAAACGTGTGCTAAAAATAGCTCAGCAAGTCTTTGAACCTGGCTATTCAAAGATTACTGTGTTATATTTGCTTAGATTGTTGTGGACAGTTATCTAATAAGTACACTGCACAGTTGAGCTGAATTTGTGCAGTTGAAATTGGTGGCTAAATTGAACACACCTCAGAAGGGCATTTCAGAATGGATCAAACCTGATTTCTGAGAAATTGAAACTATAGATTGTGTGTTTGGGGAGTAAAGTGACATTTGTTCCCACCCTTTCAACCTTTTGCTGATCTTTTGTGCAGGACTTGTTTTTTCAGCATCAGGGCTGAGCCTGAACAATTTGCCCTTCGGTGATATCCCCTGATGGAGTGAGCCTAAGCTGTCAGTGCCAGAGTCACAGACCTGTCAGAGCTAATGGCCCTCTCTGCAGCTGCTGTCTCAGGGGCCCTGCTATGCTGGCGGAGAACTTTGCACTCAGAATTAGCTGACACAGTAACGCAAAGTGGAGGAGGTGGTAGACAACATGGAAGAGACTTTAGATTTCTTGATTTTCCCCATCTTAAAAGGTGTGACACCATTTCAACCAGGCAGCCCATTCACTTGTCAGTTTTGCAGCCGATGCCAAACCACACTTAGCACTACGGGCTCAACCCTGTATGTGGTCTGGGTGTGCCCTTCCATGGTGGTTTATCTGGAGTCTCCATTTTGCTTATTAGCTCCTTAAAGGCAGGATCGGCTCTGAGGGCTTTAGAAGCCTATCAGAGTGCTGAGAACAGTGCTCAGTGTGCTGTAATGGGCTAACTCTAATCTTACCGTGTGACTCTGAGGAGAAATTCCTTTCCTTTTTTGGCCTGAGTGTTACTAAATTAGTCCACAAGCATGTTGAATGTTTACTGTTTCTTAGGATTCTTTTAGGCATTGTGGAAAATCTATAATATGACACTGAGTTGCTTCCTTCAGGGTGCTGAAAATCTAGCTGTGACATAATTTCAGTGAGGAAATCAGTAGTGATAACATGTCTCTTTCTCCAGGAGAGGGCCTGCCACTCTGCCTGTTAATGCGCAAACCCTAAAGCAGTGTGTTCTTTCCTCCACAGGAAATCCCTCGTTGGGAAGCCTGCAGAAGACAGATCTCTTCCAGAAAGTGGGGGAGGGGAGAGTTTGCTCATTTATGGCAGGGGTTGGAATTTCAGGTCCTAAAAAGCAATTATTCATGGAGTCATATTAAAATGAAAGAGAACAATAATAATAATAGCGATGGTTGTTAAGCACTTTCTGTGTGTTAAGCAGTATGCTTGGTACTCTGTATACATTGCCTTATTTAATCCTCACAACCTGCACTATATGATAAACATTACTATTATTCCCATTTTACAGATAAGGAAACTGAGGCTCACCCAGCTCCACCCTGCTAGTAAATGGTGGATCTAGGATATGGGTCCAGGTGGGTTGACTCTAGAGCCATACTCTGAATTACGTTATCTTGAAAATTATTAGCTATTGGTTGAAACTTTTTCAGAGCCCAGGCACAACAGACCCCATAGTGACCCATCAGGTCTTTACTTAGAGAACATCTTTGTAGTGCTTCTTGTTTAGTTTCAACTAGTGCTGAATTTGGAAGAATAAATATGGATTATGGAGGAAGAAGAATTGATTTTTTGCTTCTCTGTTACCAGAATTCCCCTTCCAAGCTGTCCAACATCAGACAACCACTTAAGTGCTGAGAATGCCAGTGGCAGGCTGTCCTTAGACTGGTGAAGTTGCAGGGTTGAGGACAGATCTTTATTGCTTCTGGGAGAAAAGAGGGTTGTTCCTCTTTGGAAGACACATAACTGGTTCTGGGGAGGTCTGATTTTGGGAAAGTAGAAGAAAGATAGGAGGCTAGATAAGGTCCTTTCAGAGAAAATGAAAGATCAGATCTCTCATTTCTCTTCAGTCTCTTGCCAAAACTTACAGAGCATTTCAGCCCTATAACAATCCAGAGAAGGGAGTTAGGCAATGCTCTGAGTAGGTCATTCTCCTTTTTATAGGGAAGGGTGTTTTCCTTTGAGTTTGAGGAAGGTTGCTGGGTATTAGAAGGAAAAAGGTTTCAGCCTTCCTGGCTGAGAAATGGCCTATTTGACTTCTGTTCCTCCATGGACGATGGGAGAGAGACTTCAGTCTGCGTTTACCATAAAAACTATCTGCAGCTATTTGGACCTTCTCTCCTCTCTAGCAGTCCATTTGCCACTGACCATTATTGAAAGCCTACTCTGTGCTCAGCACTCTTTTAGAGATGGGACATTATGCTAAAGCAGTGAACAGTTTAGAGGGGTGGCATGGGGAGGAAGCCTGATTATTCAGACTTCCTTGGGTCTGTGGGCACCAGGACAGGTTTGTCTCAAATCGGAACCACTGTGAGCGATGAACTTCATTTCCCAACAACTTGCCATGGACAAAACTCTTTCATTATTCCTCATCATCATCTTGCAGAATAAGCAGTACCTGATCAGTTCCCCCTAACTGATGAGAGAAGCAAAGGCAGTGTTCAGACTTATGCCTGGTGATGCTCTGGTTTGTGGTTTCTGAGCTCCCTCAGGCTGCTCTTTCCTACTGTGTGGAAGAAATAGGGACAAAAAATATTCTCTAACTAGTGGATAAACATCTGAAATAGAGTAAATGGCCAGAGTCCAGTGGGGGAGATAGATGGAGATTATCATGAAAATCCTCTAAAAAGCCTTCATCTTCTTTCCTCCTTTTAATTACTATATCTGTTTCAAATCATCCAGAGATTAATTTTTCTATGATTAGTGGTTCGGCAGAGTTAAAGCAGAATGGCATGGAAGTGAGAACAGAGTGATTGCCATCTCTTTTGGAGAGTGGAAAATTGGCCTTGAGGTATGAGCATTCATTGTACAATTATGCGTCCCTTAATAATGGGGATACTTTCTGAAAAGTGCATCGTTAGGTGATTTCGTCCTCTTGTGAACATCATAGAGTATACTTATGGAAACATAGATGGTATAGCCTACTACACACCTAGGCTGTATCAGGTACTAATGTTATGAGACCACTGTCATATATGTGGTCCATCATTGACTGAAATGTGGTTATGTGCATAACTGTAGAAGGGATTCATTGAATCCTTTTAACACCCCACCCCAAGCCTGGAGACCATCTGGTGGCTGTGGCCAAAGAGGCCCAGTTGAAGATTAAAGACCTTCGAATTTCAAGCTTCTAAATAAGTATTAAGCAATTAAATAGCAACCAAAACCAGATTTTGCTGATGAGCTTGCAGTGGTCTGTAAAGTTTACACCAACTACAGGAGGGCTGAGCAGGGTTCTTCAGCTGCTACTGCTGGAAATTGACAAGCCCTGGAGGACCTGGTAGTCATTACAGCTCAAAAATCAAACCAGGGGCTGACCCAGTGGCATAGTGGTTAAGTTCATGTGCTCCACTTCGGTGGCCTGGGATTCGCTGGTTTGGATCCTGGGTGCAGACTTACACACTTCTCATCAAGCCATGCTGTGGTGGCATCTCACATAGAAGAACTGGAAGGACTTACAACTAGGATATACAACTATGTACTGGGGCTTTGGGGAGGCAAAAAAGAATAAAAGGGGAAGATTGGCAACAGATGTTAGCTCAGGACCAATCTTCCTCACCAAAAAAAAAAAATCAAACCATGCCTTCACTGAGTTACCTTCCCAGTTTTCCACAAATCATGCTTCCCACTTCCTAGGAGTGAGTTTGAATTCCTTGAATGTTTGTTCTCTGAAAGATCAAGTTTAGCCTAGAAACTCAGTAACCAGGTTAGACTAGTCTGCCAATACAGAAAGAGCACTGGATTGGGAGTCAGAAAACTCTGTGGTCTAATCCCAGCTTTGTATCCTCAGGCAATTTAGTCTTCCTGGATATCTGTTTCTTCATCTGTGAAAGGAAAGCCATGGATTAGGAAGGTGATTCCAAAGGTTCCTTTCTTTGAAGAGCTTTATTTCTATGCTCTTTAAAGGAAGAACTATTATTTCTATAGTTCTGTCCCTATGGTAACACTTTGGCAAAAAGAGATATGGTTGCCTTCTGAGTCACTATCCTCAGATGTTAGTGATGACTCCAGACCCTCCTGGCCACTGTTTAACCACCGGATTCATCTTATTTGAATACATCAAATACTTTCTGTTTCCATTTTTCCTCTTTCTTTTCAGCTTAGTAACCTTCATTCTTTTGGCACATTCTATTTGCTAGATCCTATGATTTATATTTTTATATTTATTTTATATATTACTTATGATATTCATAATATAATAAAATATGATGATGATGATGACTATTTTACAGATAAAGTATAGCTCAGACAGGTCAAGGTCATATAACTAGTATATGATGGTGCCATGATTTGAACCAAGGTTTCTCTAATTCCATATTCTCGTTCCATCATGTCCCACTGCGATCTTGATAGATTCCATGTTTCCTATTTTTAGGAAGTCTCAGTAAGTTTCTCTGTTGCTCTCTTGTGGTTTCATGCTCATCTGGCAGCCTGACCTCTAAGGAAGGCCATTACATGTTGCCCTTGTTAGGAGTGAGCTGGTGGCAGCCTTACATACTCTCCCCAAACAGGTTATACTGTAAACATCGGTTCACATTGAGAAGAAGGTAATGAACACAAGCTTGCTGTCAGGTCATCTTTTATTACTTAGTTGTCCCCTAATTCTCATTCTTCTGGGAATTCAGTCCAACAGAGATTTGTGACTAAGCAATTTTTTAGGCACAGGGCAAAGCCCTCTGGCATCAAGATTGGATAGCCGTTGCAGGAACTTTTCCAGGTTGGTGATTCTCCTTTGCTGCTATCTTTAGGCTAGAAGTTATTTCCCATTTGAAAGGTTCTGCTAAAATAAAATGGAGCGCAGACTACTGGATAGTCTTTGGGGAATGCCTGTCGTGGGTACTAGGGAAAGGGAGTGTGTGTGTATATCTGAAACCTCATCAGCAATTTTGAACTAACTTTGTGCACAGGGATCTCTCATGTTCCTGATCCTGATGTGGCCAAAAGCCTCACAACCTGTATCATGCAAGGCCAGCCTCTGTGGGCATCTCTGCTCAGTTTTTCTTTAGTATAACCTGTATTCCTGGGGCCATCCCTGTGGTGTGGTGGTTAAGTTTGGTGCGTTCCATTTTGTTGGCCTGGGTTTGCGGGTTCAGATCCCAGCTGTGGAGCCACACCACTCATCAGCCATTCTGTGGCAGCAACCCACATATAATGTGGAGGAAGATCGGCACAGATGTGAGCTCAGGGCTAATCTTCCTCAGCAGAAAAAAAAACCCCACCCAAAACCTGTATTCCCTTGCACTACCAAGATTGTTAAGGTTGGCAGTAGGTACTGGGCATTCTTTGACTTCTGGCTGATGCATTGCAGTTACACTCAGGACAGTGGGGTCATTTTGGGAAGCTGGCTTTCATACGAATCGAGAAATTAGGTTTCCTGTTCACCAGAATCTGCCATAGGCTCAATAAAGATGTAAAAGGCCCTAACTCCTGGCTCATGGTTAGAACTATCTGGGGACAAGCAGAACTACCAGATGCCTTTTGTCACTAGAAGGAAGCTTTTATGATAAAATTAGTAACCATTTATTGACTGTTCGTTATGTGCCAGACAGTGGACAGTCATCTCATTTCATCCTCACATCAACCTAATGAAGTGTTATCCCCATTTTACAGATAAGGAAACTGAGGCTCAAAGAGATTAAGTAATGTGTATAAGTTTACATAGCTAATTAGTGGTCTATCTGGGACCGAAATTCGGTTCTCTCTGACCTAAAAGCCGATGTTAGGCCCTCCTTCTCTAGAGACCTCAGAGGAGGGGTTTAGGTCCTCCTCCCACCCCAATAGTTTTTTCTTCCCTCACCTGAGGCAACGTATTTATTAGGGCAACGAAGAGGGCATAGGATCTCTGAAGCTGAGACTATTTGTGTCTTCCACTAAAATCCAGAAGATGTTCCTTTGTAGTGAAGAATCATTTACGTACATAGAATATTTGGGATAGTTTGAAATAGATGGTACTTCCTGGGCTGTGAAGACCGTTACTCTTGAGTCCAAGGAGCTGTCTAGGTAGCTGTGTAGCCATTGAGATGATAATATTTTCATCAATTGTATGTTACTTTCAGCAACTCAAAACTTTTATTGCCTTATCATTTTAGGGAGGTGAGTTCAAGTTCCGTTTTATAGAGAGAAAGGCTGAGGCTCAAAGAGGTTGGGTTAGTAGGAGTGGGACTCCCAGTTTAGTTCTCTTTCTATCAGGCCCCTTGCCAAGAGCCAGGTTCCTGTCTACTGAGGGTCACAGGTGGGAGTGTAAGGATTCCTTAGAGCACATGTGGCTTGTAGGTGATTTACTGACTTCGGAGCTACCTTGGGCTGAGGTGGTGGGCATGGTTCTAGGAAACCCTCAAGCCCAACAGCTGATGAAAGAAGGTGGGCTTGTGCTTGGGAGATAGACTGCTACCTGATGTATTAGGGAGGGATCTCAGCCTAGGACGTGCCTTTGGACTTGCTAGGAATCCAGAGACTGAGGCTGCAAACTATGGTGAAACCTAAGGCCTTTAGGCACAAGGGCTCTGGGAGATTGCCCTCTGCCTACGTGCTGTCCTTGCCACCTCCCAGGCCAGTGATGAGTGTGAGGCCCAAATGGGACATGTTCCTAAAGTCTGAAGCTTCAGAAAGCAGCTTTTCCAGACTAGGAAAGTAGCCTCAGTGCTCTGAAATCTCAAAAGGGCTAGGACCCAGACCTGGGCTTAGAATGTTTTCTTCTTTTGGGATTTAAGAGAAATGATGAGGGCAGGAGATGGCAGAGGCTGGATGAACTGAAGGGCAACTTTCTACTGGGTAAAAGAGGAAGAAAGGTCCGGGGTGAGGAGAGCCTAGGTCATGCACTAAGTCCAGCCAGGCCTCTGGTTTCCTTCCAAGGAGCTCAGAGGCCTTCTCTGCTTTCACCTTCCTGCAAGAAACTGAACTAAGCTGTTCTGGCAGAAGCCAACTTTACTGGGAGAGGAGAAATCCCTGCTCTGAGTGAGATCCTAAACCTTCTACTCTGCTCTGGCAGGAGGAGAAAGCCCAGGTAGGTGATCAAGGCAGCTTGACCTAAGGCCTGAGACTCTCAGGATGTAGTCACTCTTGACATGCTGCACTTTTTTCTCAGAAATTGGCTTTAGCATGGTATTTGTCTTTTGGCACCTGACATCCTTCAGGGAAAGCTGAGGCCAGGTTGCCGAGTCATAGGCATTGGTGAGGCTGTCCAGCGTTCAGGGTTTGAGAAAGCATGTATTCTATTCTGCCTGGTTCCTGGGGGCTGGTTCCGTCTTGGAGGAATTTTGCCTTTTCCTGGGCTTGAGCCATTCACTTCTGAGCCAGGACCTTGGCTGTAGATATTCTAGCCAGGAGCACAGCCCATGTGCATGAGAGGGCCAGATTACTTTGTGTGTGACTGCCGTTGCTGAGTACCAGTCCTCCTGCCAACAAATGGAATTAGAAGCCAAGGAGCCAGCCCATAACAGGGTCTGTAGGACATAGCCAGGCAAAGTGACCTTGAGGATGTCTGGAGGGAAGGAGTCTGAGCCTGGAGCTCGAGCTAGACCTTTGCGTTAGCTGTCCCTTCCCCCCACACTCAGAGACATGAGCCTTCCCTGTATTCTCCATCCATACTCTCTCCTCAGGAATTTTTAGTAGGCAGAAGTGTTTTTACCAAAAGACGTCGTCTTCCCTGGCACAAGACTGGATTGGTGAGAACAGCCCAGAGGCACCTTTGCACCCCTCAGGAGTCCGTTCTCAATCCCTCTGACCAGTCCTGACTGTAGTTTATTCCTTTCACCCATACCTTCTGTTAGAGCTAAGCTTCCCTCATCACTCACTCATTCAAGCTTCCTACTGAATTGGCAGCTCTCCATGACATCATAGACTTCCCTCCCAGACCAGATCAAGTTGTAGAACAGCTGTTATCCAGATTATCAGAGTGAACAGCCATTCCCTCTCCTAATCTCTCCTTTTTGCCCAACTCACTTCCTCTAACTTGATGTAGTGCCTCTTCCCCTAATTATCCTTGCCTTTGGTTCATGGTCTTATAAACTGAAGTCACATCAGGGCTGGCTATGGTAGTCCCTTCTTTTTGGAACCACAGAGATCCAAGGTTCCTAGAGTCAGTGGAAGTATGAATCCCCCCTCCCCCACCACAGAAAGTCAGAGGGAGGCATGGTTGGGGAGAGACCAGTCATCAGAACAAAAGATGAGGTTAGTTCTAGCCTAGTCTAGAAAGTGTCCCTTACACCCTAAGGCTGGGATGCCCAAAAGTTCGATCCAGGCAATGGATAGGAAGACTGAGTTGGCATTGAGAGATGAAAACAAGTGGCAGATGGTGCTGAGGAACATCCTGGGACTTAAAGAAATGTGGTTCCAAGAAAGGGAAAAGGAAGGAGACATTGGCAAAGTCTTACTCAGCAACTGTGACAACCTGGCCAGAGAAAGCTGCGGGATATGGCTGAGAACACATTTATGGTATCAGGATACTGGTGAGCTCTTATACTCACTGTTATGTCACCTCTTATGTTCTTTTACCATACCCAGAGTAAACAGCCTTGGTGGCCAGGCTGGACTGGTCAGGAAAAGTGGGGAATGGAAGAGATTAGAAAGTGGTCCCAGAAACCTAAGGAATTGCTCCCTGTGGCTAGGCTTTTTTATGGGTGATAAGTAGTGAGCAAAGTCTCCTGGGGAGTGTTTCCCTGGACTGAATCCAATTCAGTAGGGCAGCAGGAGGGATGTGGGGGCCAAGTGACCTAAGGTTTGCATGGCCTAAGCCCTGCCTGGCCCTTGACCTCCCCCAGGTGCTGGAGGTAGTGCGAGCCAACTATGATACCCTCACACTGAAGCTGCAGGATGGCCTGGACCAGTATGAGCGCTATTCGGAGCAGCACAAGGAAGCTGCCTTCTTCAAAGAGCTGGTGAGTCTGCCCCATCTCCATCTCTGCCTGTGTTTCCTAGGGGCCTTCTCTAGCCTCTGGGTTCTGCTGTGCAGGTGGGCATCTAGGGAACTACTGCAGTTTGCCGAAGGCTGATGAAATGAGACTTGAGGAGTCTGCTGGGATTGGCTGTGCAACTTCTCTCCCAAAGCAGTGCAGGAGCAGCCAGTGAGAGAAGAAGATATTCCCCAGGGTACTGGTGCCAGGCTGGGAAGTGTGAGAAGCCTGAGGCAGCATTGCCCACCTCTTTTCTGCAGCCATGGAGACAGCCCTTTCACAGCTCCAGCTGGGCCTGGGGTTTGACGTGTGTTCCCAAGGGCAGCTCTGGCTCATTACTCCTTATCCTGTCCTCGGAGCAACTAATGAGAGTACAGTCATGCGTCGCTTAACAACAGGAATACATTCTGAGAAATGTGTCGTTCGGCGATTTCATCATTGTACAAACATAGAGTGTACTTATACAAACCTACGTGGTACAGCCTACTACACACCTAGGCTATTTGGTACTCACCATATGGGACCGTTGTTGTATATGCAGTCCATCATTGACCAAAATGTTGTTATTTGGTGCATGACTGTAATTGATTCTCCTCCTTGTGTAGTCACTTCTTCCTAAATTCCTAACTGGCTCCTGGTCTGAATGCCCTCCCAGTCTAGTTCTCCAGTCTTCACTTCCTATCCCTGCTCTCACTTTTCAATCACTCAGCTTTCTACAGCCCCCACCCTTGGCCGCCTGCAGCCAGTGAGCATTTGCTCTGCCCCCTACTCCACCTCCAGGCCACATCTCCACAGAACTGGACTCTCCCTGTTGATGGTTCCCATCCTGCCCTGTGCTCAGAGCTGCTCAGGAAAAGCTCAGCCTCCTGGTAGTCCTGCCACTCTCCTTGCCTGGTTGTATGCCACCATCCTGGCTTCAGGCTGAGATCAGGACACACAGGCCTCTGTACCTACTGCCCACGTCCTCAGACCTCTCACTGCTGGGGCAGAACTTACATTAGCCCAGCTTCTACTTCCCCATGTGGAGTCGTAATGAAGGTGTTGGATTTAAATCATCTGTCTTTCGCTAAATACAGCCCAACTCTGACCCTGACATGAAATTCCCGGGATTTTGGACTTCCCCAGGGTGAGGAAGATGCTCTAGGGTGAGTTAGTTGGGAACAGGGAAGCCATTAGTGTAAGGAGACAGCAGAGTAGAGTATTTTTATCGGGTGGTCGGCAAGTCTTTTAAGTAGATGTGGGGCAATTACTGGGGGCCAAGACTTAATAAAGAGAGTAAGTTAGTGGAAGATGAAGAGGGTTGTGGAGGAGAGAATTAGAGGACGTCTGTCTCGAGGCTCTCTGGCACTAGCCTCTGCCTTGCTCAGTTCTCCTTATATCTGTACCTCTGAAACAGGGGAGCAAAGAGGATCTGGTCAGGTTTGGAGCTAATGAGCTTGAGCTGCCTGCTGTTTGCCATACTGCCCTTTTCTGCCTAGCGACTTCATTAAGTTTCCCATAGCAAAGCAGAAATTGAAGGAAAGCTCCCTGGACTGTGGGACCCAGGATAGATACACGTTATTTTTCTCATCCCTCCTCTTCTTTGTCTCTCTTACAACATTTACATCTATTTCTCATGAATGAATCTCCTTCTAGAATCTACTGGATTCCTCTTAGAACCCATTCAGAGTAGAGAGCTTGGCCCTCTGACCCCTTCTCCATAAGTCTTTTTCCCTGCTGACACAGGCAAGACTTCCTGCAAGGTTCTCTGTCTGTGGGTAGAAAGCATGTGAGGTGAGCAGTGGGGACACAAAAGAATATACCCGAGACTTTCCTCTAAATTGCGGAGGCATCTTTGTCGTATGGAAACAGTACTGGACTAGGAGTTACTAAACTTAGGTTTTGCCTGGGACTCACTAGCTGTGTGACCTGACCCTGGTCATTAGCCTCCTGGGACCATATTCCTGCCATGTACGCCAGACAAGGGCTACATCTCTAAACGTTCTTTCCAACCCAAAAAAGTAGATAAATACAAAGGGAAAGTGAGGAGACTAGAAACACATCTAAAGAGAGGTAGCTCCAGAGCATGAGTCCTCTGGCTTCAGCTTCTCCTCCTCCACCAGACCACTGACCAGACCAGTCCCCTTTCTGCATGGCCGAGGCAAGGACAAAGACCTTACCTCAGCCCGCTTTCCCTGTCTGTGTTTACTTCTGCCTCTTCAGGTGCTCAGATGCAGATTCTTCAGAAATCAGGGGCTAAGTTATCTCTGATCACTTGATGGATAGCTCTTCTCACATCCACTTTCTATCTCAGCCCCTCTTCTCTTTTTCCCACTATTTCAGAACTGTTTGCTTATTTGCCTACAGGGATGATAGCTGTTAAGGGTTCATTTTCTAAGAGAGAAACTTCTAGCACTGCATCTTGGCCTTATGCCTCAGGCACTGCCCTCTACTGTTTGTAACCAACTCTCTCTTGTTTTCTCTCTGCCTGTGCCCTCCCTCCTTCCTCCACCCTTTCCCAGGTTCGATCCATTAGCACCAATGTCCGGAGAAACCTGGCCTTCCACACACTCAGCCAGGAAGTCCTGCTCAAGGAGTTCTCCACTATCTCCTGAGGCCACACGTACCTGACCAGCCACTGACTGCCCTTACTCATGAGGCTCCTGGGCTGGAGGGACAGGGAGGGGAGAGGGGCCTGTCCCCCAGGTTGGAGAAAAACAGATACCAAGTTCTCTCGGTGATGGCTGCACTTCAGTGGAACTTGGACAGCAGGGGCCAGGAAGGGCAAGCCAGGGATAATCTTATTTGGGGGGATGGGGATGGGTGGGCACAGGGAGAAGCCTTCAAGAAGGGGACTTCCAGGGTGGGCTCCCTGGACACCTCCTCACATTTCCAATTGAGGTTATAAGTTGTGGCTGCTGACTAATTTTCAGGAACTGTTGGGGCAAGCCTTAGGGTGATGCCAACACCCTGAGGGTCAATGGCTCTCCTAGGCTTCTGAAAACAGACTCGGATGTAGCTGGAGCCAATTCTGCTTCCTTTGGGCCTGGGACTGAGCTGGGCTTGAAGTGTCCCCTTGTCGTTAGGACCCTTATCTCAGGCTTAGGGTAGGGTAGGAATGGGATACCTTTTTTCTATTTTCTAAATCCAGAGGTGACTTCTCTAGGAGACTGAAGATTAGAATCCACCCAATGCTCTGCTGTGCAGCCACCACTTTCTGGATTTGCTTCTTGGCACCAGGAGTACCTGTTAGCTTTCTCCTGCCTTCCAACCCATTGACTCGTCAGTACTTATAGAGTCACAACCTTAGCTTTTCATTTTCAATTTGGTTTAAATGGCTTTTGAGAGAGAGAGAGAGAGTGTGTGTGTGTGTGTGTGTGTGTGTGTGTGTGTGTGAAATAAACATTGACAGGTTTTCTGGAGCCCTCAGGTGCCTATTTTGCTGGTTCCCTTTCCAGCAGCTTCCCCACCTCCCCAGCCACCACCTCCTCTGGGAGCCTCTCCTGCCTGTGCTGAGCTCCCCTCCACGTGTTCCACCCCCTCACCCCGGCTGTTGTTTACATCCAGCCTGCCTGAGAATTTCCTCTGGGGTGGAATCTGTTCCTGCTGTGGTCTGGTGCCTGGGAGGGAGAGAACCTGCTGGAGGCAGGGTGCCCTCCATCTGAAAGAGGCCAGGTGAGCGTCATGGAGAGGCCGTTCTGTCTACCTATATTCTGGACGGAGACACAGGCAAGTCTCCTGACCTTTGGGAAGCTGGCCTGTGGTTCCTCCTCTGGACAGCCTCCATGGGACTACTGTAGGCTTTCCCAACCCCACAGCTGCCTCCTAAGTAGCTGCTGCTCTGAGATCCTCCCTTTCTAAAGCACTTTCTAAAGCCCTCAGGATGGCAGGGAGCAAGCAGCACAGGAAGAATCTGGGAGTAAGTGCAGGAATCCAGCAGTGAGAGCAGATCTGGAACCTCCCTGGCTGCTATCCACTTAGCTTCAAATCTCTTTGGGATACTTGCCCTCCTTGGGAACCAGAGTTCTGGCTCCAACATTGAGCAGATGTGCACTAGTTCCAGAGAATCCACTAACATGCTGCCATGTATAGATGTAGATTCTTAAGAAATCAGGGGCTGGGTCATCTCTGATCACTAGATGGATAGCTCAGCCTGG
This sequence comes from Equus quagga, assembly GCF_021613505.1. NCBI lineage: Eukaryota > Metazoa > Chordata > Mammalia > Perissodactyla > Equidae > Equus > Equus quagga. The sequence goes on along the minus strand of NC_060268.1, from coordinate 156,900,055 downwards.
GGCATTTAGTGTTTTCCACAGTGATAAACCTCACAGGAACTGGAGCTGGAAGCTGGTGGCAAGTTGAAGTTATTAAAAGTTGATTTGTATGGGACAGTCTTTTTAGTGTCTTTTTTTCTCCTCTTAATCACTGTTACCCAAGACTTTCTCAAAGACAGAGTTAAGGTAATTTCCTAGGTACTGGTCCTGTCTGGCTAGGGGACCCGTGCCTATCCTTATAGACTCTGCTCCTGACTCTCTTGGCCCTAATGGAAACCACTTCCTCTCAGAGAGTTGTAGCCTCCCTTCCTTCTAGGTGAAAGGAGGGAGAAGAGAGTTTGCTTATCTCCAGACTTGGTGTTGAGGAGGCCAGCCAGGCCATCTGGGCCATTTCTGGATTCCTGCCAGCCTTTCCTATGAAACGAACAAGGGCAGGTCTAGGGCATGCGGCAATAAGTAAAGAACTCCTTGCCCTTCATTTTAAAGGCCCATCTCTTGGCCCATTGACATATACCTATTCTAAGAACTCCAAACAGGAATCCCATCCTCTCCTAGAATTCAACCTCACAAGGAGCTGCCCGTTCTCTGTCCATGTCCCAGCATCTGTGCTAGGTCTGTGGAGGACCCTCTAGAGTCAGGGGAGAGCCAGGAATAGGGCATTGCTTCATAAGACAGTCCTTCAGCTGCTTGTACCCCTTTCATGCTTGAACTCCCACCACAATTCCTGCTGGGTTAATTGAATGAAGTCCTTGGGAAATTAAATGCAATTGAAGAGATTAAATATGCAGGTCAGTTTAGCTGGAGCTTTCAATCTCAGAGGAGCTGCTGGGCAGGCAGGATGACCTGTGACCTGCCACCATGCCTCCAGACCCACCAGTCATTGCTCACGTCCATTCTCATGGTGAGTGGGTGGGCTCTTGGGCTAGGAGCCCGGGAATCATCCTGGGGAAGGTTAGACAAGTAGACTCAGTCATTCAGTAGCCATTCCTGGGAGTCAGAGGTGGCTCAGCTCTATGCTAGCCCCTGGCTTCAGGAAAGGAGCTAATCTAAGAGAAGAGGGCCTCATAACAAGGACATGTCTTCCCCACTCTGTATCCTCACCTGGATGCTCAGATCTTCTGGAAAACAAGGAATCTAGGGCAGGGCAGGTGACAGAAGAGAGAAGGGCTGGACAGTTGAAAGAAAAAAACAAGGAACAAAAGAGCAAGAAAGTCTTAAGAAACAGACCTTGTTCACTTTCTTTTCCTTTTCTTCCCCGTTGGCCAATAGGGATCCTTAGATCAAGGAAGAAGTCACCCTGAGAGTGAATGGGACCCAGAGACAGGCCCTGGAGTGGGTGAGGGTGGGGGGGTCCTTCTGAGAGAAGAGAAAATGATAGCCCTCTGGCCTGAGATGAGCCTATGTTAGAGGCTGAGTTGACCTTTCTTCTGCATCCTCATTCCTCTTCAAGCAGGGTGGGCCCTGGCGGGGGCCACAGAGACAGATACATGAGAAGAGCACAACAGAGAAAATAGGGGCTGACCTGGAGACTTTCTGAACAGGGGACTCAGAGACATACCCGACCCGTGCTGACAGTGGGGGAAGGACTGCCTGAGAATTGGGGGCGGGGTTTCCTCACCGTAGGGCCTTCGGCTCCCTCTTCCACCCCTAAGACCCTTGGCTTCAGGTTTAGGGAGTAGTGTTTCTGGAGAGCCAGTCTCCCTTCCTGCACTTCCCAGCTCACCCTTTCACCGGGTGCCTCCCCCGAGCTGCAAAGAGGAGGGGGCGGGGGTAGGGGGAGCCAATCCCGGCAGCGCCAAAGGGGGGAGGCGCGGTGACAGCCTCGGGGAGGGGGCGGGAGGAGAAAGGCAGCTCGGCTCCGCTTTCAGCTCCGCTCTGCCTCCGGCTCTGCGCTCACCTACAGCCTAAACCTCCCGTTGCTGCCCCAGGACCCCCTGGTGGGCCCTAGACCCCGGCCTGGTCCCCAGACTCATCCCCAGTCCCGACTCTCCCGGCCCCCAGCCCTAGCAGCGCGCTACACCGCCAGGGGGCGCCGTGTGAGCGCCCTATCCCGGCCACCCGGCGCCCCCTCCCACAGCCCAGGCGGGACGGGAGGGGGGCGCCCGGGGCCATGCGGGGCCAGGGCCGTAAGGAGAGTTTGTCCGATTCTCGGGACCTGGACGGATCCTATGACCAGCTTACGGGTGAGTCGGTGGCTCAGGAGTCGCAGGAGGGAGGGCAGATTCCCCCCCCCACCCTCGCCCCTGCCAGACCCTTAACCCTCTCTAACTCCGGCCCGGCCCTTACCCGCACTCTACCCCATTTCCAGGCACCCTCCCCGCTGTTCTGGGCGGAAGAGACTAGGGTTCAAAGCTTTAGGTCCCTCGGGGGTGGGGGGAGAGCAGGCCGGCAGGTGGGAGAGGCAGCAGGTGTGGGCGTGTGTGACACAAGGCTGGGAGAGTGTCTGAAGTGGGAGGTGTTACGTGCGTGAGCGCCTGTCATTCCTTGTGTGTGTCTGTGTGTGTGTATGTGTGTGCACCTCCCACAGCTGATTGCCAAGTGCCCTAGGCTTGGTGACAGCCAGGGTGAATGTGATTGCGTGTGTGGCTATGCAATTGTATGATCTTGTCAGATGTTTGAGTGAGGTTATGTAGGACCCTGATTGTACTAATGAAGTTGTTTTAACCATGTGTCTCTGTTCTATATGCAACTCTGTGCTTTAAGTGTGTGATTCTGTATGAAGTGGCATATGACTACCAGAATGTGTCAGGGCTTCTCTTTATGGTGATATGTCTCTTTGTAACACTTTATGACTGTGAACCTCCTGGGACAGGCATTTGTTAAAGTGGGTTGTGTCGTTTTGTGATTGTGAGACTATGTGGGTTATACTGGCATTTGATGCTGATTGTGTACTTTTGTGTGGTGATGTCTGCAGTGGGGCTCTGTGAGTGTTTATGACACGTTTTACCCTTGCTGCCTCTCTGGCTTCCTGGTGCAGAAGAGGGTCATTAGTGCACACTGCTGCTTCCCCATGTTTTCTGCAAATAGCCCAGGTGGACCTAAGGAGGAACTCTAGTCTCCAGCTGCCCGGACTGGCTCCCAGGAGCAGCAGTTGGCCCCTGTGGGGAGGCTTTGGTTAGTGCTGGGTCAGCCCCCCCAAAAAGTACTCAGAGATCATTCTTACAATTGAAGCTCCTTCAGCCCCCAACAGCCCTCTCAGAACTTCACCCAAACCCAGAGAAAAACACCCTCTTGCCTCCCTTCCAGACCCAGATATAGAAGCTCTAGGCCTGGGAGGTACCATAGGGCCTCCCCAAACCACTTAGCTGCCCAGGCATCGTCTCTCTCCCACAGTAGGGAGGTATGTGAGACCAGTACATCTGTGCCTGTGCATATTTCTGGGTTTGGTAGGCAGATCCATGTGTTTGTGTGGGTGACTGTGTCACCTTGTGTACATTTCCATGTACGTGTGTTTCTGTCTCTCATTGTGCAGCCTGCTCAAGAACCTCAACAGAGAATGGGAGGAGGGAGACTGTCTCCCCTGTGTCTGAAATGAGCTGGGGAGGTGAAGGGAACTTTTGATCCTCTTCTGTCTTGAGAGAAGTGAGGTTAAGAATTGGGGAGAGGGAGAGGACTAGGCTGTAATGCCTTGAGAAAGTGTCTCCCCCACTCATTGACCCTAGAGAGGTCATAGTCCCTATGCCGAGACCCGCAGAAGGGGGAGCCCTTCCACTCAGGCAGGCCCTAGATGTGTCTCAAAACTGGCTGGAATTCAAAGGTCCAGCTGTCTGGCTCTGCTTTGAACTCTGTTCTCACCAACTGAGGATTTTGAGAGTAGTAAGGGCCCCGGGGCCCTCATTAACACCACATTAGTTACTGTTTACTTCCTGCTTTAATTGATTCTTCCTTTAGTGGAATCATCCCCTCCCCACTTCTATTCAAATAGCCATTTGAATCAGATTGGATGAAGGTGGGGAAACGCTCGTGTTGAAAGGTGCAGGAATGAAGTGTGAGTACCAGCTATGTATAACTTTTGCTCTCTGGGGCTCACTTTTCTCATCTGTAAAATGGGGAATACCACTGCCTGCCTCCCACGGGAAATAGGTCAAATCTTGAGCGTCAAGAATCGCGTTCCATATCATCAGCATCCTCGCTGTAGATAGCTCCACACACGACTAGGAAAGTAGAAATAGGGCTACCGGGAGCTCTCCTTTCCAAGGAGGTCTTACCTTACAGCGGGAGACAAATGGGGTTGGGACGCCGACGTTCAAGGCGCTGGATGGTTTGAGACGCCTGAGCTGAAGCCTGAAGGGGAGTCGTTGTCCGCGGTGCTGAAGATCGCGCAGGGCGAAGGTGCAGCCGGGCCGTCAGAGTTCCCAGATTGCCTTTCCCGTGCAGGCGGGATTCCTTGGATCAGACATGAGGGTAGTCTTTGGCTCCCGTCATCAGCCTGATGGGCTGACAGAGAGGGGGCCCTAAAGTCATACCTCAGGACATCCTGGGGGCCCTCGACCGCTTTCCTTCTCTACTCCCACCCCAGGCTCGAAACAAAACTGGGGAGACTTCTGGGGGAAAAAAATCCCAGCCCCGCCCTGCCTCTAACCCTTTCAGTCTTCCGAGCCGAGCAGGTCCGCTTGTTAGTGCGGGAGGGTGGGGAAAGGCAGCGATCAGCAGCGGTCCTGTCCTAGCCTTAAGTGAAGAAAGGACTGGAGATGAGAGAGTTGGGACCTGGCTGGCCAAGGCCTGAGCTTGGTCCTGGGATCTGCGGAGTCCCGTCCCTCTGGCCATAGATCTCGTTCCCCGGACAGGGGCGCCCCCGTGTGGTGTTAGAGGAGCCACGCTGCTGCTTCTGGCTTAGTGGAGCTGATTCCGAAAGGGAATGTCGCCAGATCAAGTGGTGAGATTTGCGTAGAGTTTGCAGTTGACTCTCGCCTCACCTATGTAGGATTTTTATCCAAAAATATGGAATCCCAGTCGGAGGAGTGGGACTATGTCTCCTGTAGGCTCTCCCAGCAGTTTGAAATCATTATTGGGTCCTGGAAAGGTTTACTTTGGGTATAATCCAGGAAAAAGGGGTCAGGGCCGGCTCTGAGGGGGGTTTCTTCTTCCTCCTCTCCTGATGCATTTGACTGGCTGTCAGCGTATGATGGGAAAATCTGTGAACCCGCTGCACCAGGACAGAGGGACACAAAACAGTTATGAGAGAAGTGGATTCAGAGCCAGGAGACAGAGACCAGCAGGGACACATCCCTGCTGCCTCTTCTTTACCATCCCAATACACTGGCCAATTCTTCCTTCTCCCTCCTGCTCTCTCTCCCATTGGTCTAGGAAGTCTGAAAGTGTGGGAAGTTACCATGACAACTGTGTCCTCTTACCCTTTCGCATCACCGTATCAAACTGAGAGGAGGAGGGGTGCGGCAGGCAGAGAAGGGGGAGCTGAAGAGGGGCAGTAAAAGATAAGGTTTATTCCCCTTCCAGCTCCCTTTTCAAAATCCGTGGGTGCCCCATTCCCCGTCAGAAATCCAGAAAACATTTCCAGAGAAGGCTGTGAGTAGAGTCCGTCCCCCCCTTACCGCTGTCGCCGCCTCGCACCATCAGAGGAACTTTGGGGACGGGTGCTTCAGATGATGGGGACATGGTGAGTTCCCCTCATGTGGCCCGGAGAAGATAGGGAACGGAATGAGGCTCTCATGTCTTAAGATCCTGGTCTTGCCGGTCCGCCCCTCCGGCGCCGCCCACTCAGGGCCCAATAGGATGGGGGCGGAGACTGGACCGCCCAGGGCCTTGGGGGCGGAGCTTGGCTACTGCGCTCTGTGCCGAACCATGAACCGATGCCCCCGCAGATGCCGGAGCCCGTTGGGGCAGGCAGCGCGATCCCTCTATCAGCTGGTGACTGGGTCACTGTCGCCAGGTATGAGGAAGGGAGAAGGGGGCTGGACCCCGTAAAAAATGAGTGAAGTGGGATAGGTGGCTTACAGAGGTGGGGAGGGAAAGGGCCCCTCGCAGAGATGGAGGGAGCATGATCCCTCAAAGAAAAGAGTTTAAAAGGCAAGACCCCTGACAGAAGTGGAGCTAGGGATAGGGTCCCATACAGAGAAGGTGGAGGAGATAGGGGGTCTTCAAAGAAGAAAGGAGAGGAGGCATTACGGGTCCTCACAAGGGTGGAGGAGGGGCCAGGGCTTTTCACTGAGGGCAGAGGAGGGGACCTCAAGCAGATGGATGTAAGGGGCAAGTCCCCTCACAAGGATAAAAGGAGGCAGCTTGCCACAGAGCAGGGAAAAGGCACAGCCCTTTGCTGAATTGCTTAGTTTAATGGGATGTTAAGATGACTGGGGTCAGTGTCCAGAAGGAAAAAATCCTGAGATAGGAATAGACCAACATGAACTCAGCTAGTGAGTTTGTGTATGATGGGATGGATAGACTCGTGTGGCATAAGGATTGTATGTCACCGTTTTTTCTATCTCTGGGAACCTGTATTAAGGAGGTTGTGCATCATTGGGGTTGTGATCACTGGGGCTGTGCATCCCTGGGGTTGCATATCCTTGAGAGTGAGACTGCATGTACCTGGAATTCTATGCTTTAGAGTTGGGTTGGGGATTCCTGAGTTAGTTGTGTAGCTTTCACAAGGTTGTACCTTGGTGTGAGATTTGTGGGATTTATGACATGTGGATTGTGGGTATCATGTCATGGCACTGCTGAGATTTACACACACCTCCACTTGGGTTTCTTAAGACTGCCTTGGCAGGGCCCACAAAATCCAGTATCTGCTCCCCACTTGGCCTGGGGAGATGAAAACAACCTAGCCCGGTGGCATTCTGGGATCTGTAGTTCTCTGGTTCTCTCCATGGTATCCACTTGAGTCCCTAGAGTATAGGTAGGGCTCTCCTTGCCATGTGCTCCCCAGAAGTGGGGGAGATGGGGCTGAGCCAGAGCCATGCTTGGAAGTCTCTTGGGGAGTGTGCATCTCCCAAGCCCCCTGCTTGGGCCTGTCTCCAATGACAGATGGCTGGAGCCAGGCAGGGCCAGCTCTCAATCATAGCAGGCATGACTTCCAGGCCCCAAAATAGCCCCAAGGCCTAGGGAGGTCATTAATCACCTGATGCAGCTGGGGGCTGCTATGTCTTTTGGCCTGGCTGGGGATGTAGTGGGGCTGGGGGACTGAGAGAAGAGCTCTGCGATCTTCACTGGCTGGAGTCTTCACTGGGGGAGCAAGTGCAGACAGGAAAGTGGGACAGTTGCATAGGGTGGGTCCCCCACCCGTAAGGCAGTATTACTCCAGGAGGTAAACGACTAAATGATAGGAATATTTCTGTGGTTAGATTTGAGGGACTGGAGAGGGCCCACTTAATGCTTCAAGATTCTTTTCTGTGAGCCCTCACTCTGCCTGAAGTGCTTCCATTAAGACTTCACTCCTTTGGGTGAAGAGCTAAGTCTCTGAAGGTTGAGGGTAGAGGTGAGAGAGGGAAGAGGAGAGTCCAGGGACAGGGCAACTGGGTGCAAAGTTGTCAGTCTTCCATCTGTGAATCACCAGCAGAGAGCAGGGAGATGTGCTGTGCTGCCTCTGTTGATCCACATAGTCTGGCATGGCATTCAAAGCTTCATGGAATCCGACCCTTTTTGGTCTTATCACTCATAGCTCCCCCAACATGAACTAAGCTATAGTCACCCAGGATTCCTTGATACTCCCACACAGATTGGAGAGACAGCCTGAGGGAGCTGGCAGATCATTGGTGTCGGTTCAAGTCTTGATCCATCCTTTATCATCTGTGTTATCTTGGGAAAATCACTTCTTTGAGCCTCAATTCCTTCATCTGCAAAATGGATATACTACTTCTGACTCTGACCACATCACCTGTAAACACAGGAATAATAGACTCTCTCTCTTAGGTTTATTATGAGGACTAAGTGAAATAATATATGTAAAGTATTCAGGACACAAAATGTACTCAATAAATGTTGATCCCTTTGTTAAGGTGAGCTGTTGACGTTTTAGCCATCTTTTAAGAACCACCTCAAAAAATACCCTCTCCAAATTTTTCCTGGCCTCCCAGTTAGAAAGCTTTTGCTATAGCTCATTTCATAGCTTGCCTAGAACAGTTTCTACCACGTGGTAGGCACACAACAAATATTTTTTGAATGAATAGATGCTTTATAGTTCTCTCAAAGGGCTGTCTCTGCCTGTCCAGTGGGAGCTAGAACCCTTTTGGTTCACCTTTGTTCCGTAGGCATCAGCTCAGAGCCTGGGATTCAATTTGTGTACATCCAATTTTTTAACATCTTTGCTCTCTAGGAGCTTAGAATCTAGTTGAGAAAACAGGACCGATCCAGAAAGATCTGGGTTCAAATCTGCTTTATCTCCTCTTAGCTAGGTGACCTTAAGCAAGTCCCTTTACCTCTCTGGGCCTCGTTTACGTCATCAGTGAAATGGGCACAATACTGTTCACTCTGTTTACCTCATGGGGTTGACATGAGAAGCCATCAAGATAACAATGTGGAAATCCTTTGGGAATTGCTAAGAGCTTATAGAAATGTAAAGGGGGGAGTGTCCTGTGATTAATAATGGTAGCAAACACTTCAGCTGTTACTCTGTGCCAGGAGTCTTTCTAATAGCTTTCCGTGTATTAATTCATTTACTCCTCCCAACAACCATATGAAGTGGGAAACTGAGGCACAGAGAGATTAAGAACTTGCCCAGTTAATTGCAAGTAGCAAAGCTGGGATTTGAACCCAGGAAGTCTGGCACCCTGGCCCATGCTGTTACCTACTATGCTATGCTGCCTCCTTTTACTGTTCCCACTAATAACATTACAGAAATAGATGCTGAGTTTTGAGGGCCCAAGAATGAGTTCAGGAGAAATTCAGGAAGCTGGGAGCCCGCTGAGGGCTGGAGGCTTTGAAGGGAAGAGAATTTAAGCTGCCTCTAAAGGATAGGTAAGAAGTGTAGGATAGAAGGAGAGCAGAAGGGAAGGCATTCCAGGTAGAGGGAATAGCAGGAGCAAAGACACAGAGATAGCACCGAGTTTGGTGTGTTTAGGGACAGAGAGGAGGCCAAGCTAGCTGAAAAAAGGGGATCTGCTGATGAGGATAGAAGGAAGGGTATTAAATGCCGGGTGTGGAATTTGGACAGTGATAGATATTTGCTGGTTTCATCTGTAAATCTGTAACTTTTCTAAAGTGTGAGAAACCAAAAGCAGTCCCTGAGTTGACTTCTTCCTGGGGGAGGGTGGAGGGGCAAGCCCAGGACCATGCCTGCCTGAGGCATACCCTCATTCTGAGTCCTCCTTTCCACTCCTTCCTGGGATGCTGGAGGGTGGGAGGAGAGGAAAGGGGTAAGGTATGGTCTGAGATGGATGCCTGACCCCATGTGGTGGCCATGTAGAACTGCAGATGAGTGAACCTCAAATTGAAGCAGTAGGGACCAGCCACCACCCCGACCGTCAGCCCACAGAGACACATTTATCCCAGAGCTGGACAAAAGAAGAGGGGTCCTTCTGGGTCAGTCCCCCTAAACTGGGCCTCCTGGGTGGGCAAGCTGTCTAAGAAGGGAGCCAATGTAGCGTGGTGGTTTAGAGCAAAGGCTCAGAGTCAGACTGGGTTAAAATTGAAGCTCTGACACTTAACTGATCTGGAAGATTTGCTTACTCTCCTTTTGCCTCTTATACCACCTATAATGTGGAGATAATAGTACCTCCTTCATAGGTTTATTGTGAAAAGTCAATGTAATAATGTCTGTAAGCACATAGCACATAGTGAGCGCTCAGTCAATGTTAGTCAGCTGTGGCAGTAACTCAGACTCTTCTGGCTCATTGGCTCTGCAGGCCTCTCCTCACCCCACTACACACTCACGCACTACCACCACCACCAGCAGCAGGAGCAGGTAAGATGGAGGAGGGGCTCCAGGAATGCTCTAGGGGCAGGGGACACCATCAGCATGGGGTGGGGGTGGCTCCCTTGGAGAGTTCAGATTTCCCTCCTACCCTGGGCTTCTCTACCAGCTCAATAATGGTTCCCAAGGAGCAGGCAGGGCTTTGATAGCTCCTGGGTAAGGCCCCAGCCAGGAGGAATGGAAGAGTATAGTCCCTTCTCTCCCAAGGATCTTGAGTCTCTTGGTCCCTAAGGCAGCCTCAGTAAGTCCCCTCCCCAGAGGGTCGTGATAAGGCTAAGCAGCCTTTTTCCTGCCCAGGCTATTGGACCTAATCCTCCTCCCTTGGGCCTCAGTTTCCCTGTCTGTGGCCTGTGGGAAGAGAGTGCTTCCTGCCTCACAGTCTCCATGGCAACCGCAATCAATATTGGTGGTGTCCTCCTGACTGAGAGAGGTCATTGCCTTCTCTCCCCTTATATTCTCATACAGTTCCGTGCAGATACAATTACACAAGCACTGTAGACCCATACTCCTAATTATAGGACACATTCATACTACCAATCTTCAGACCCACATCCCACAACCTTACTAAAACACAGACACCTCACATCCCATACACACTCAGAAATACTCTAATATACTCACACACATACCGTAGAAACCCAGGTCACATTTGCATATATACAAGGCACACACTTAATAGACAGGTGCACAATCATGTAAACACACACACACACACTTAAGAGGAGATACACATACTCTTCATTCAGACCAACACAGGAATATACAGACAAGAAAATACCCAGACACCCATAACATATTCTGGCCCAAATATCTATTACGTGTACATGTGCAGCTCATTGTTTCTCACACACATACATGCTGCCCTTCCCTGCTTTTCCCTAAGCATAGCTCCTCCCTCTGCCCCCTCCCTTTGGCACAGAGCAGCCACAGAGTATCTGGGGGAACTGTCCTCAGGGACAAGCAGGTCACTGCTTCCCTCCTCTGGCCTGGCCTTGCCATCTCCTTCATGCCAGAGTCTCCTGAGGAGATGCCAGTCCATAGGCTGAGGTGGCCCTCTTAAGAGGAAGAGGCTGTGGCTGGGAAGCTGTGGTTGGGAGGCGTGTGGGGCATAGGCGGGGTGAGGCGGGGGAGAGGGAGGAGATCCAGGGAGGGAGATGGGGAGGGACGCTGCAGGCAGTCCTACTCAGGCTGGGGAGCCTGAGGGGGAGATGTTGTAAGGAGGGCGGGCCAGCGTGTCTGAGCCTCAGCAGGTGGAGCCATGCCCCAGGCCCACCATGAACCTGGAAGGGCTGGAGATGGTTGCTGTGCTCGTGGTCCTCGCTCTGTTTGTCAAGGTCCTGGAGCAGTTTGGCCTCTTTGAGCCTGTCTCCTTGGAAGGTAACTCAGCTGTCTAGGCATGTCTGGGCTGCTGGCGGAGGGACAGCTGGCTGTAGCCTTGGGGAGGGGGTTACTCTGATTTCATGACTGGGGGCGGGAGTGAGTAGGTTAGTGATTGGATAGGGCATCTGGGGGAGATGAGGAGGGCTGCCTGGGGAATAGGACATCTGGGAGAGGTAAAGAGGGGGACTCAAGGAGTGGATCTGGGGGAGGTAAGGAGGGAGTCTGGGAGACTGGGTGTCTGAGGGAGGTGAAGAGAGAGGGACAGGGTGTTTGGGGAGGTGATGAGGGGTACAGCATATGAAGACTGGGGTATGGAGATGAGGGAATCTGGGACACATGAGGAGAGCTCTAGAGACAGGCAGAGGTATCTGGAGTAGAGAAAGGAGGTTCCAGGGATCCTGAGATAACACCAGCCTTCTGGGGATTCACTTTTGGGGCCAAACAGCACCTCTGAAGATACGTATGACTCTCCACGCCTCTATCCTTGCAGGTGTAGGTTACAGAGTGTGTGTGTGGACTCAGTGTGTGAGAGATATGGGGGGTGTGACTGTGTGTTCATGTGTGTAAAAAGGACAATTTGTGTGACTATGTGAGACTGTGTATGTGACAGGGTGTATGGCTTTCTGAGATGGTGGATATGACTGTGCCTGAGGGGTACAGGGTGTGTGGCTAAGCCTCTTTGGTTATTGGATTGCATTTGTGGCTATTCCCAGAGCTCCCTGAGGATATACCAGCTCCATACCCAAGGCTTGGAATGGGAGTGGGTTCTGGAGGGACACTAGTGGGAACACTGTGAATGAGACATTTATAGATCAGCTCTGGCATGAGGGTGAGGGTGGATCAGATCACGGATCCTGCTTCCCAAGCCCCCTTGCCTCTCCCAGTTCCTCTCAGGATCCAAAGGCAGAATGGTCTCCAAGGCCTAGATATTGGGAATGGGGAAATCAATTCTCCACCCCACCCCAAAGTCAAGTGGGGAGAGTGATATTGGAGGTAGAGAGAGGAGCCCGTTCTGCCTCCCCAGAGAGTTTCGACCTCTCTCCTCTCCACACAAAGAACTGTGCAGCTTCATAGCATGGTGACTATACCCAGTTTCACCAGAAACAGGAAAATGCTGGGTAGACACCTGGGAGAACTGAAAAGATGTGAATGAAGTTGGGGACAAGAGGAAGTCCATGAATTGCCTACTCTAGGGTTTAGTAAGAGCAGATTAACTGGGGTTCATCCAGTCTTGAAAAGATGAAGTCAGTTGGGCTCTAACTTGCCATCCCCTTTAGACTGGTGGGGAGAGGGGTCATCCAGAAAACCCAGGCGTCCTATAGGCTAAAGGCAGCCACTTTCACTTCCCACCTTCCAAGGAGCCTAGCAGAGACTGAGTCCTGGGAGCAGGCAGGGGACCAGATAAGGGGGGATATATAAGGAGGGGGAGGATGAGAGAGGTGAGGGAGCCGTCCTCTAGTCCGGCTACTACACCACTGGAGGCCCCAAGCTCAATCCGGCTTCGGGAAACCAAAGTCCAGGCTAATGGAGCCCTAGGCCGGGGGCCAGGCCACCATCGATCCCCTACCCTATCCACCGCCTCCCTCCCACCCCTCCCTAGCTCCTGTGGGGGAGGGGAGAGAGAGACCTATTGGAGGGGGAGAAGGCATTCACTGCAAGCAGTTACCTCCTGGGAGCACAGCCTTGTCCTAAGGGTGGAGCCTGGCTTGGGAGGGTGGCGCCTGCATGGGAGCTGGGGTGCCGGAGTAACCTACAACCAAAGGAAGTTGAGCCCCTCCAGGAATGGACTGAGGCCAACTTCAGTGTGCCAGATCCAGTGGACTTTGGCCCTGGAGTCTGGAGGTGTGTGCATCTGGGAGACAGACAGACACACCAAGGCAGAGGGTCTCCCTGGGATGCAATTAAAGCTGTGGGACATGTGTGTAAATAAGGGGACATGAGGTAAACTGTCATCAGTGGGCTCTGGCTAGTCTCACGTTACACCAAAATACTCATCTTCGAGGTCTGTTGTTGCCTCAAAGTTTGCTATCATTTCACCTTCAAAGACTAAGCCATACTGAAAGGGACTGGGAAGGGACATACTTTTAGGATGGGTAAGTTAGCTGATAAGGAACCTGGTTCCACTGGCAGGAAGATTCTAGGTGCCTTGGAATGAAGGGCTATAGGAGAGAAAGGTGAGTGTACCCAGGACGAATGAGGGTTCGGTGGGTGAGCTGCAGTCTTAGGTATCTGGGAGCCCTTGGCACCTAGGTCACAATATGATATGGGTGTGTGTCATGGTGACCTTGATATGTGTCATAATGTCATAAGGTCACAGAGTGTCATAGTGTCCTTAACACACTGTGCCATGATGTTCTAGGGTCATTGTGTGTTCTTGTGTGGTTTGATCATGCTGTATGAAAGATGGCCTGTATGGGTCCTCATATGTGTGTGTCATGTTTTTCCTAGGTCACACTTGTATATGTTTGTATTAAGGAGTACTAGGTCAAAGTGTGTGTGTGTGTGTGTCTGTGTGCATGTGTTGGAGCCTGCTTAATTAGGGCATTGGGTGTGAGTGAGTTATTGGGTATCAAGCTGTCACTGTATGGCATCCATTATTCTGTAATTTATCATTCTATGTGCACTATACACACCTGTCACTGTATGTGTGTGTGTGAGAGAGAGAGGTGTTCCTACCCAGGCAATCCTTGGGTTGGATATCACCCTCAGTGGTCAAGCCATAGCGCTGGAGCCAAGGGCACTGGTCAGCAGACACTAAGGCCAATGCCCCTCACCCCCCCGGCCGCCTGACTGTCCTCAGGCTGTGTCCCATTATACAAGGTGCTTGAGCCACCTCGGTGGACTTTCCAAACCTGTGAAACCCACTGGGGCTCCTCTAACCCTGCCACAGCTACTCTCACCAGTCCTCCCCCAACACCCACCCCCAGTCGGGGTCGAATTGTGATAGTGGGGGGAGGAGGGGACAGGGAATAGAGGAACTGTGGGGGTTAATGTGCCCTCCTGGGGTCTTCTTTCTCCCCAGGCCACCCACCAGGGCCCACTAAAAAAGCGCTGAAGCAGCGGTTCCTCAAGCTGCTGCCATGCTGCGGGCCCCAAGCTCTGCCCTCAGTCAGTGAAAGCAAGTGCCTCTCCTGTGCTTCTGGGGGCGGGGCCATATGTGTGGGGATGTGATCAGCGTGTGTGTGTGTGTGTGTGTGTGTGTGTGTGTGTGCGTGTGTGTGTGACCAATATGGCAGGGGTGGGGTGGGCGCTCGCTGACCCTAGTGTGAGGAAGTGGAATGCATGGGTCAGTTTTGGGGGCGGAGCTCGAGTGTCTATGGGCGCCATTCGTTGGCGAAATGGGCGGGATCCAGGTGTTTGGGCGTGGCCAGCGTGGCAGGGCCGTGGCCCGAACCTTGCTGGTGTGGCAAACGTGACGGGGGCGGGGCCAGGCGACTGGGAAGGTCTGTAAGTGGCTGAGATGGGTTAGTGTCTGTGCCTCTGGCCACGCGCCCTGCCCCTGGGCATGTTTTGGGCCTCGAGATGTATGTCAACTGTGCCATGACTGGCGTGGAGAGGATGGAGACCGCCATCTAGGTGCCGGTATACTTGGGTTTTTTAGTCACAGCCGGGTCCCCAGACTTCGTTTTGTCTCTAGGCTTCAGTTGGGTGGGCCTTGGCCACCTCATAGGATCATATTGCATTTTGCAAGCTATAAGGGCCCGTTTTGTAGTTATTTTTGAGAGTATCATCATGGTTGATTTCGCTGGGTCCCACATGGGGGTAGATTCCGGAAAAGGACAGGTGTGAGTCCCGCAAGCATGCGTGTGTGGGGTCCCTTTCATGTGTTTGTGCTCGTTCGTTACGTGTGCCTTTGCGCACGGGGCTGGGGTGTGTGCATTGTAACACGCAGGTCTGTGAGATTTGCTGTGAGTGTGAGGGGCGAGGTGTGTGTCTGCAGTTGGCCGGGTCTTCCGCTTTCTCGGTGACAGTTCCCTCCCTTCAGCATTAGCCGCCCCAGCCTCCCTCCGCCCCCACAGACCCCGCCCGCTGGACCCAGGTGACTTATTCTCCTGGTGGGGGCGGGGGCGGAGAGCTTCGGGATTTCGGGGTGGGGGCACTTGCCTGGGGAATGGATGTTGGGGCCTGGGGCGGGATTGAGATGGGGTCAGGGATGGGACCTTCACTAAGGCTTACGAGGGGTGGGGGCAGGGGTGGGATCTGGATGGGGCTTGCCTGGAGCTGGGTGGGGCATGGCTGGCATGGCTGGGATAGGCGGGACGGGCGGGACTTGGCTGGAGGGAAGGATCTGGGCGGGGCAAGGCCAACGCTGGGTGGATGTGAGTTGGTCTGGGAAGGCCTGGTCTGGGAATGCCGGGAGCTCCGACCCTAAGACGCCTCCTCTCAAACCCATTTTTCCTACTCCTCCCTTTCTGGGACGAATATGGGGCTGGAAGCCTTCCCCTCCAACCAGGGATCAAGGCCCAGGGGCCAGCGCCGAGTTGGACCCCTGGCTCTGGGGCCAGGCCTGGCCTTGGACGGGGCCCGCTGATAAACCTCAAAGCTGACCAGCGTTTTCTCTCCTAGCCTTGACGTCCTCGGCTTGGGGTCCAGGGAACTGTCAGGCTGGTCTCCAGCGTTGGAGATGGGGGGATGGATGGGTCGGTGATTTTGAATAGGGGTCGTGGGGGCCGGGCCTGAGGCGCGGCTGTCCCCCCCCCCCCCCCGCCCCCCCCAGCCAGTGTGGAGGATGAGTTTGAACTGTCCACCGTGTGTCACCGGCCTGAGGGCCTGGAGCAGCTGCAAGAGCAAACCAAGTTCACGCGCAAGGAGTTGCAGGTCCTGTACCGGGGCTTCAAGAACGTGAGTGCAAAGCGAGACCAAACAGGGCTAGGGGTGGGGCAGGAGGGGCGGGGCCTACCCAGGACTTCTCTGATAGGATGGCCTGGGTGCTTTGGGGACTGAGAGGGAAGAGGATGGGGAGGGAGAACCCCTTGCCCTCTAACGGGAGGTTCTGGTCGGTTTGAAAGGGGACGGAGCCTGTAGACTGGCCGGTTAGGTCTGTGTTTTTTGTTTGTGCACTGGGGAGAAGTCTTGCTTCCCATTAGAAGACCTCCATGGTGAGCCCGCTGAAGACATGAAAATTTTCCCTCTGGGAATCTCTGGGCATGGGGGGAGGGGGGTAATGAATGGAAGGAGATTTTGTCTCTGCCCTCAGTCTGCCCCCACCTTCCCCAGGAGTGTCCCAGCGGAATCGTCAATGAGGAGAACTTCAAGCAGATTTACTCCCAATTCTTTCCTCAAGGAGGTGAGAGGACAAGGCCGGAGAGGAAGCAGCTATCCATCTCTAGGCTGAGTGGGAAGAGGGTTCTGGAGGGACTGGAAATGCCAAGTGATAAGAAGGGTTTGGGGACCCCCATAGAGGTAGGAAGCCCTCCCGGGTCTGGAAGCCAAGCTTACTTAGCCACACTTATTCCACAGACTCCAGCACATATGCCACTTTTCTCTTCAATGCCTTTGACACCAACCATGATGGCTCGGTCAGTTTTGAGGTGAGCTGGAGGAGACGGGCCAGAGAGGCCTGTTTCCTGGGGCTTCAGGGTCAGGATCTACAGGCCAAACCCACAGAGGAGGTTGGGTGAAGGGTATCTGAAGACATGGTTACCCACCCCACCCCTGCCTCCTTCCCAGGACTTTGTGGCTGGTTTGTCAGTGATTCTTCGGGGAACCATAGACGACAGGCTGAACTGGGCCTTCAACCTGTATGACCTCAATAAGGATGGCTGCATCACCAAGGAGGTGCTGGGCAACTGAAGAGCTGGAGGGGCTGTATGTGTGGGGAGGTGCAAAGGGCCCATAGTAGGGAAACGTGACCCACATATGCATCACCAGCAAGGGGTGAGCCTGCCCTAGGCCCTAGGCCTCCTGGTTTGGAGGCTAGAGGCTCTGAGGAGGGATTCTCTTCTCTCTTGGCCTAACAGGAAATGCTTGATATCATGAAATCCATCTATGACATGATGGGCAAGTATACGTATCCTGCACTCCGAGAGGAGGCTCCAAGGGAACATGTGGAGAGCTTCTTCCAGGTGCCTGGGACTGGGTAGGCTGGAGGGTGCTGGAGTGAAGGGAAGGAGGTGAAGTCTCAGAAGGGAACTTACCCTAGTTCTGCCTGCCTCTCTCCTGCCATCCCTCCTGTTCTCCCTATCTGACTACATTTTTGCAGAAGATGGACAGGAACAAGGATGGCGTGGTGACCATTGAGGAATTCATTGAGTCTTGTCAAAAGGTACAGGTCCTCGCCCTTCATATTTCCCTGGTCTGGACTCAGGGCCTGATTCAGTGATGTAGGGGAATGCTCCTCTGGGCAAAGTACTATCTCCCTAACTCACCTCCACTCCAGAATTCTGTTCCTTCACAACTCGGGGAGGCTCTGGGTGTCTCCTTCCTCACTGTCTCTCTCTGTCTCTGAATGTCCCATTTCTGACTCAGTGTCCCTCTCCCTGTTCTGACAAGCTCTTTTTCTTTCTCTTTCTCTCCAATCTGCCTCTCTCACACCATGGCTACAGGACGAGAACATCATGAGGTCCATGAAGCTCTTTGACAATGTCATCTAGCTCCCCAGGAGAGGGGATCAGTGATCCTGGGGGGACCATCCTATAGTCCTAGTGCAGGTGGACTGCACCCTTTTCTTCCCAGGTCTGTCCTCATCCTAGCCCTGCCCTGGGGGCTGTAGGAATCCAAGAGCCTGGGGATTCAGTGGTCCAGATCTGTGGAGCTGAAGGGGTCAGGGAATGGGGAGAGCATATCTGCGGGGTGTTCCCAGCTCCCAACAGCTCTTACTCCCTTCCTGCCTGACACTCAGTGTTGAGGGTGCCCCTGCTATAGAAGTTGAGTGGTTCTCCACCTTCCACCCCAACTCTAGAAACCACAACACTAGACAAAATGTCTCCTGCTATGGTGCTTCCCCATCCCTGATCTCATAAACATTTCCCCTAAGACTCCCTTCTCAGAGAGGCTGCTCTGTCCTTGGCACTGACTGGCCTTTCAGACCAGGGCCTTTGAGAGCCCTGTAGGAGGGGGACAAGAATGTAGAGGGAGAAATCCTGGGCCTGAGCCAGTGGTCCTAGGAGGTGGCTGGGGTAGAGAGCAGAAAGTCCTGGAGATTGTCAGTGAGAGCTCAGGCATGCCAGGCTGTGGAACTCTGAGCTCCATAGGTCTGCTGTCCCAAGCCATGAGGATATGAGTTTCCAGGTTCTTCAGAAAACCTTGTCTTCTTGGAAACACCACAGAAATTTTCCATACCATTTTCAGTATCCCAGGAGAGCCTGGGATCCTAATGTCTCACTCATCCCTGGAAATCCTTCCTCTCCTTCCTTCCTGTTTGTATGGTGGTGGTGGCAGCAGGGGAAATATGGGTGGGAGATGTCCTGGCTGATACCTGCCAAAGTCTCAGCCTACCCTCTCTGATGGCTACAGTTTAAGTTTTCATTTGCCATTTCCTCTGGAGGCATAGAGTAAGTCAGGGACTATCCAGTGGATACCCTAGAAGGAGGGAGGCAGGCATAGCATCTGAACCCAGTGTGGGGGCATTCATTAGAATCTTTGATTTACCCAGGCTCTATTCCAAGCCCCCACATAACCTCCTCAGTTCCCACTTAGAGTCTCCTTTTGCTCTATTGAATCAACCCAGAGATGCCCCTGAGCACACCTAGAAGGCAGGGACCATAGGACCCAGGTCCCACCTCATTGTCAGCACCCCTACCATGCTGCCACCCCTTAATACACTTGCTTGTCCCATTTAGCTGACCCTCCCAGTCAGCCAGGATCTGAGGGGAAGGGCCCCCAGAGAACCCCTTTTCTCATCAGAACACTGTTGACTGCTTTGCATTTTTGGCTCCTCTGTATATTTTGTAAAATAAGAAATACACCAGATCCAATAAAACACAATGGCTATGCACAGGCTGTTGTCTCTGCCTTTTTGTCCCTCTCACCCCGTAACTCGTGCTCCTACAGCCTTTTAGATACCAAAGAAAGTGGCTCTCTTTTCCATAGCATGGTCAACCCTTGGCAGGGGACCGAGATAGAGGTTCTGGAAGGGTTGGAAACCTACCTGACCTCAGAGAGGCCCCCATGTGCATCTCCCTCTCATATCCTTAGAGGAGACAATGAAGAGACAGGATATTGATGTCCGAAAGACTATGCCAAGCCAGCTGTCTTTTGGCTGGACATTCTTACAAGTTGAATCAAGATTTTCTAATTTACAGACATCTTAGTTAATCTCAAAGTACTTTCTTTTTGAGGAGGGAATTCCCTTTAGTTTCCTTTGTGTGAATATCCCAATCTTGCCTCTAGTATGGACATACATTTGTGTCTATACTCCAGCCAAGAATGATAGGGGATCAGAGGGAGTAGACCCAGGGCAGGTTACCGTGGAGCAGGTGACACAAAAGGTAATAGCGACTTCCTGTGTGCAGTGGGAACCTTTCTTTGTTATGCTCCTGGAGAGGGGCTGCCAAAGGTAGTTTCCTTTCTCGAGGGCACCATTATGTGGATTATGTGGTGACTAAGCTTCACCATCCACAGAAGGAGGATCATGCCTTCTCTTCCATCACTGTACACATTGAGAAGGTTAAGGAAGGGGTATGGTGTCCAAGAAACAAAAACTTACTTCCAAAGTCCATCATTTTGTCATCTGTGTTCCCTGCTCACATCATCACACAACTATCTGCTCCTTAGGTCCTTGAGTTTCTTTGGGTCAAAAGCCCTCTGAAGGATCTGATGGAAGTTGTGGGCCCACTGTCCAGAAGAAAAAAATGCATACTTTTCCATATATTTTTGTATCCCTGAAGCCCATCCGTTTACCCTAAGTTAAGAACCTGTGATCTAGTCTACCTCTCAGTCTTCCATTGTACAGAACAGCAAACAGGCCCAAAGAGGGGAGAGGGCCTGCTCAAGGTCACTCAGCAAGTTTATAGGAGGATCAAGACTAGACCCAGTTCCCCAGGTCTCTGTCCAGGGTGGCGCTGGGGCACAGTAAAGATTTGTGCGTGTAAGATGGAGATGCTGTGCATATCATGCATAATCTAAACAAGGTGATACTGTGACAGGCTCTCATGATGCCCTATACTTTTTTGTGGGTGGCATTTCTCAGTTTGTCACCATGTATTTATTTGAGTGATTATTTGTCTTCTCCAATACACTATAAGCTCCTGAGGGCTTCTTGAGTGCCTTGACTAGATTTTTTTCCTTCACCACCCTATGCTTGGGGCCTGGCACATAATAGGCATTCAGTAATTGTATGAATAATTGTGTGATTGGATGGACGAGCATGGTGAGCGTGTGTATATAACTGGGTTGGGTATGGAGACAGTCTCTGTATCTTAGGGTAGACCTAAGTTTAAGGGAAGTTGAAGTCTGAAGCTGAGAATTTCTAGTAAGGTGAGAAGTGCCCCAAAGCAAGGGCACACAAATGGCATCCAGAAAAAAACAGCAGGTTGGCATTATAATCATTTTTTCTGGCCATAGGTTGGATTCTGAATGTTGTTAGCTGCTCCATCCCAAAACGCTCTCCTTTCCTGCCCTCTGGTGTTTCATACTCTCCTGGTTTTCCTCTTCCCTTTCTGGCCACCCCTTCTCAACCCTCCCTTGCAGACTCATCCTCAACTGGAATTCCAAATGTTGAACCCCACAGCTCAGACCTGAGTCTCTTCTCCAATCATATCCAATCCCATGGGTTTAAATACCATGTAGATGCAGAGGACTCCTAAGTTTATATCCCCAGAATTTTCCTGTGAGCTCCAAGACCCATATATCCAATTGCCTATTTGATATATTCATGTGGACTTGTAATGGTCAAACTTTAACATGTTCAAAATGGAGCTTTGATTCATGCCTTCCAAGTCTTCTTCATCTCAATAAATGACACCATCTACCTAGTTGCTCAGGTCAAATTTAGAAGTCTTCATTTGTTCCTCTCTGTCTACCCTCGTTTAATCAATCATCAGTTCTACCACCAAAGGTGCACAACTTCTCTCTGCCTCCTCTGATGTCCCATAGTCCAAGCCACTGTCATCCTCAGCTAGATTACTGCTTATTCTTCCATTGGAAGTAGCCTCTCTTTGCTGTAGTTACTTTTCCACATTACTCAATTTCCTCCCTTTGTAGCACTTATTACAAACTGAGTTCCTGTATATGTACTGAATTTGTTATTGTCTGTTTCCTCAACCAGAATGTAAACTCTATGAGGGCAGGGCCCTATCTTTGCTAGGAGTTGCCACAGCATGAGGTGTTAGGCAAAGAAGAAAGTGTCATGAGACTAAGGGCTGGAGTCAGTTGGTCACATACCCTAAGGGACCACAATACCCAGTGAAGCTGTTTATGGCCCCCCAACTGTCATCACAGGAGGTTCCCTAAGAAAATGCTTATCCATAATCCTCATCTCAACACTCCAGGGTTAAAAAGAAGAGGGACTCTAAGAATCCCTGGAGCTACAGCTGGAGGAGTTGGGGTACTGCTCGAGGAGTTGAATACGAAGATGGAAAATCTTAATCAGAATGGGATTGAGATGCTCATTTCACATTTATACCTCACAAGTTCAGAGAGATCTTTCAACCAACATACATGTAAAGTGCATTATGACTGGATTACAGGAAGCTCTGAGAACATGTAGCAATGGGACCCAAGCTCATCTAAGGCTCAGGGAAGGCTTCCCCAAGGAAATGATGTTTATGCTGAGCCAGAGGGATCTCACTTCTCCCTTATACACACTTCACACTCCCCCTTCCCAACAAGCCAGGCTTTTTCACCCCTCCCTACATTTGTGTTCTGGTCCAGTTGCTTGGCTAGCTGTCCTCTCTTCCCCGCTACTCAGTCTTGCTAACTCCTACTCATCCTTTATGATCCAGCTCAAAAGTGAAGCCACGACTCTCCCCAAAGGAGGATTAAGTAAGCCTCTTCCCTGAGCTCCTGCAACACTTAGGTATACCGTGTAGGGACTGTGTGTGTACTCGCTTGTCTCCACCACCATACTGTGAGCTCATAGTGACCCAAGAGCCCAATACAAGGTAAGCTCAATAGGTGTCTGCTGAATGAAGAAATGAATGAATGACTTAATTTTTAAAAGGGGTTAGCGCCAAGCTGGGGGTAGGGGAAAATGATTCAAGGCAGAGGGGTGAGCTGAGCTCCTTGGAATGGAGCTCCTTGGGGGAAGCAGCCTCCTTCACAGAACCAAGCCTGGATCAGCCAACCTATTAGAAGAACCTCAATAGAAAGTAGGTCAGGTTCTTTCTATCTCTTTAAGAACTAGGGGGCTTCGTTTCCGCGCCTGCGCTTTGAGAGAGAAAACGCCTCTCTTTTTCACCCTCCCCCTCCTTAGCCCTATAGCCCCAGTCGGCTGCCGCCTCCTCCCATACTCCCCTTCTTCGGGTGGAGTAATGGTCCGTTCCAGGGCATTTGGCTTGTTCAGGAGGGTGGCGAGCATAAATGGTACATTCCATTGCCTTCATTACCTTCCGCTTTTCGCGGCTCCTCGGTTCTAATTCCCCCTACCGAATGAAGCTCAATAGGCTAGCCCAGAAGAAGGAGGGGGAGCCGGGCTGAGGGGACCGGTCTGAGCCGGTCTCCGGCGCAGGCGCAGTGCGGATAAACAGGAAGCGGGCGGTAGAGGCAGCGATAGAAGAGAGCTAGGGGCTTCGGCAGGAAACAGCGAGACAACTGATTCTTGGGAGGGCAACAGAGTCTAACGGAGAACCAGAGAAGAGGCCTTGGCCATCTGCCTCCGGGGACTGAGAGCCCTCGCTCTCCGCTTAGGCTTCCAGCTCCCCAGCTTTAGGCTAAGGCAGAGGCTGACAAAGGGCTCGCTCCAGTGCCGCCGCCCTTCTCATCCGGGCATTTGGGTCCCTGCGGAGAGGGTGGGGGAAGGGCAGAGAGGGAGGGGAAGGAGCAAGAGGGGCGCGCGTTTGGAGCCAAGGTCCTCTCCAGGGCTCCGGGCCGGCAGCCCGACGGACGGAGGCCGAGGAGGACCCGCAGAGGTGGCGGTAGCCGGGGGCAGGAGGATGGTGCAGAAGGAGAGCCAGGCGGCGCTGGAGGAGCGGGAGAGCGAGCTCAACTCCAACCCTGCCGCCTCCGCGGGGGCATCTTTGGAGCCTCCGGCAGCTCCGGCCCCTGGAGAAGACAACGCAACCGGGGCCGGGGGAGCAGCGGTGGCCGGGGCAGCAGGAGGGGCTCGGAGGTTCCTGTGTGGCGTGGTGGAAGGTGAGCGCTCTGGCGCGGGCTGAGGAAGTGTCCTTCCTCTCGCCCCAATACTAACACATTCTCGTCTCGGGGTGGGGGGCGGGGTGTGCGGAGAGGTGGCGGCGGTGCTTTAGGGGACTCTAAAAGAGTGTCGCACTCCCTTGGGTCTGAAATTTGACCTTGCTAAAATGGGAGGAGAGGTGGAACGGTGGGCAAGTCTCCCCTCTGGTTCTTGAACGGTGTCGAATTCCTTTCTGGCTATTAACAAGTCTGACCCCACCCGCTTTGGGCTTTGAGCCAGGCATGCTCCTGCGGAGGCGTTGGTAAGGATCCTAGTGTTAGGCTCTGCGTTGTGTATCTGTGTACCTTGGGATCTTATTCCCTAGGGTGGTCTTTGTTCAAATGGAAAAACGTGTGTAGTGCTGCTGTTTCCACCCGTTGGAAAAAATCAACCCACACAGATGTGATTGTTGGCTTGTTGTAGTCCCGGAGTGAAGAGAAGCACAGTTAGTCTATAGTTTCACAGATTTTTCTTAGCTTAGTTTTTTTGGTGGCCAGTCCCCACCCCTCACCATTTGAAGATTCATTTGCAGCCTAGTAAATTGCCCTTTGCCAATTACTGTGCTTTACCTCTGAGGAATGAAGCTTTGGCTTTAACAGTATCTGCGATACGGAATTTTAATTTAGTGACTGCAGAACAGGTTTAAAAATGCCCTTTTCACCTTCTCCCTTCCTATTTCCATTTAAAAGGGATGATAAACTTTTTTCGTAGTTGGGGAAAATGACCAGAAGATTGTATCACAATTTATGAATATAATGGACAAGTATTCGGCCGTGCATTCTATGGAAGCATGACTCAGTTACATTATTGCTCTTTCCTCGAGTACAGCATATATTTGAACTTTCTGAGTATTTTGCCCGACCCGAGGGTTTCCTGGCTGTCTACTTTATTGATTCTATCTTTCTATATGTAATGGTATGCATAGGCGTAATACTGCATAAAAATTAGTCTTTATAAAAGACCAAAAAAGTATGGAAAAGGAAAGAAGGGTTGCCCTCTTGGATGAGAGCTTCAGCTTTTCCAGTCTTGTCAGCATATATGGAGTATTCATTTGAGAGATGGGTGGTGGTTATGGTATTTTAGATAAAGTTTAATTGTAGGGGAGAACAGACTAATTTGCAGCTACAATAAGGATTGAAACAGTTCAGCAAAGTTAACTGTCTCTCAGAATTGGAAGATAGAGTGGAAAACTACTTAGGTATTTGGAGTCAATTTTTATAAAAACATAATTGCTTTGTGTAACTTATCTGTTGATATATTTATTGGATTGGTTTGAGTGCAGGGAGATGTTAGAAAAAGAGTCTGTATTTTGTCATCAAAGATCCTGGGGTGGAGGGTGGGGAAAAAGTGTTTGGGATATAGAAATTTTAGAGCTAGGCTAGAGTGAGTCTAAGGAAACTTGCCTGTCCGTTACACCTTCGTAATTGTGGAGAAAAACTGGTTGTGGTTTAAATAAGTTGGTTTGTTTTTCAGAATAGCATTAAAAGGGAACTACTCTTAGAGAATTAAGTTGTCTCTTAGCTGTTGTTCTTCCTCCTTGCCATTCCCTTATATATTTTCTTAGTGACTGAGCACCAGATTTTTTTTTTTTTAATTTCTAAGTTGGCACCATTCCTAAAGTGGAGGGCAGGAAATACAGTAGATATTACTGGGATTCCTTTTTATTTGTTTTCTTTCCCTCAAAAACCTTTGTTGGTTTTAACTCACGTGTAACAGCACTGCTTCCTCTTTGTGGTGCCACTTACCCGAAACCATGAACCTGACCCTCAAAGAGCAAAGTTAGGGTTACTGAAGATTAAAGTGTTGAAATTAGACACTTGAAAAATGTTTCTTTTTTGTATTGAAGCAGCTCTAAAGGGAAGTTTAATACCTACTCCTATAAGAGGAAAATGATAATGCTGTGTTCTGAGAAAGCTATAAAGACTGGTATAAAATTTACTTAATATTTTAAATTGCCCAGGAGAGGGTAACATTGAATGGTCACGATTGAAAGTGCTACAGCTTCATACATTGGTATGTAATGAATTTTTCTTTGGTCTGTCATTGTGGTGCAGAGTAAACCATACTATATAGAAATTGGAACTTAATACATTTCAGAAATTTCAGTTTTAGATTAGTCCCGTGGGTAGACTTTGTGTTTGTGTGTGTAGAGCATTTTGTATTCAAAATGTAATTTTAACCATCTTCATGGTACTTCTAAGAGATCGTCCTTATCTCCCGCAGATGATTAGACTGAGACAGGTGGAGAATGAAGGTTAGGCAAGCTGTGATTAGCACATGAGGGCGCTCCAAATACCCGTTTGGTGCTTATACCACTACTTAAATAAGCAGTCTGCAGGTTTGTTTCCTGCAATGTGCCTTACTAGTGCTTTGCCCCCATCTAGAACACTCTGGAGCAAGTCACCTTCTGAATTTTGACTTGTTGAAATCTTTGCTCTGGAATTGAGATTACTTGAGAGTTTCCTGTTTGGCCAGTTCCACTGTTGAATTTGTTGTGAATGTGTTTAAGCCATTTTTTTTTGGTCTCTTTTATTATATCAGGAACTTAAAAAAAAAAGTCATCATAAAATTAAGTCAATCAGATTCTTTTTTACTCTGTTCCTGATTTTTTCCCTGCCTTACTTGTTTATTTTCCCCCCCCCCCCCCCCCCAAAGCAGTTTGACTCCCCTCCTAGGTAGTAATTGTTGTTATTAGAAGTTTTGGATTACTTTGTTTCTGCTTCTCCCATTGTAAGATTGAGATAATCTTTTAAAAAGTCAGATTTAAGGGACCAGCCTGGTAGTGTAGTGGTTAAGTCTGATGCGCTCACATTGGCGGCCCAGGTTCGTGGGTTTGGATCCTGGGTGCTGACCTACACCCCTCGTCAGCGATGCTGTGGTGGTGACCCACATGCAAAATAGAGGAAAGTTAACACAGACGTTAGCTCAGGGTGAATCTTCCTCAGCAAATAAATAAATAAATAATAAAAAGTTAGATGTAAATATATTTGGTGTTTTTTGGCAGTGAAAAGAGATGATGTTTAGCTGTTTTTAAATAACTGTTACATAAGTAATAAGTGTTCATGGTAGAAAAATCAGAAAATTTACCTAAGCGAAAGGGGAATAAAAATCACCTTATAATATCACTACCCAAAGACACCTTAATGTTTTGCTAAATATCCTTCAGATTTTGGTGTATTGTGCTTTTTTTTTTTTTTTTTTTTTTACAAAACGAGGATTGAATTGTTTAGTAACCTGGTTTTCTCAATAAACAGTTGACCACATTTTGAAACTTGAAAATAACTTCATTCTTACTTTGAATCTAGGGTTTTATGGAAGACCTTGGGTTATGGAACAGAGAAAAGAACTCTTTAGAAGGTAAATTTTTATTATATGAAAGGAGAGTCTTTAAACCATTAACATTTCCTGTTGGAAGAAACACTAACACTGCATGGGCCAGGTGCAGTTTGATGGTTCTCAGCTGCAGAAGTTATTTTACCTTGGCATTTTACCTCTTCTTCACCTGGGCCAGTGGTTTTCAGGCTCTGCTGGGGAGGTTGAATAGGTTTTGGGCTTCACCTGCCTTACCCAGAGCTGTTGTGTTTTTACCTAAGACTGTTTAACATGTTGACATTCCTTGTAATATTTAATTACAAAAAGGTTAAAAGCTACTGCCTCAGAATATATTTAGCTTTTTAAGAGATGGAGGTGCTCCAAGAAAAAGAAGAAATTGAGATTTACAGCCTGTATATGTTGCCTGCTTATACATTTGTAATTTTCTTTCCCCTTAAGGCTCCAGAAATGGGAATTAAATACATACTTGTATGCCCCCAAAGATGACTACAAGCATAGGATGTTTTGGCGAGAGATGTATTCAGTGGAGGAAGCTGGTAATCTTTTTCTTTTTCATCCATAAATTCAGAATATGTGAAGAAAACAGCTTTATTTTGAATGTAATTGTACAAGAATTTTATTAAGTATTTAATTTTTCACTTTGTAGATAGTTTCCTTTTCTTATATCTGGTAACTGAGTTAGTGCAGATTGAAAGAATAGTGCTAACAATGCATTGTTAGGGTGTGATTCATGGCTATGCTAGTCTGACTGTTCTGTGGTCGTAAATTGTGCTTTCTGACTTTTGCAGTGGTCTGAACAGTAGGCCACTGGACGAAGGTGCTGAAGCAGGGCTAGGCCTAGGGCAGGGCAAGTGAGGCACCTGCCTTGGATGCAAATTTTAAGGGACTCCAAAAAATCAATAATCAAGATAAGTAATGTTTTATGCAATTTTTAAGCCAAAATTAATGCAATAAATTCATGAACAAAATTCCAAAATTTTAAATCAGTATGGGATTGGTATTAACTGATCCTCTTGCTTCAGGGTCAAGTATGGCTTGGTCATGACCGCTTGATTACTTGATTTTATTTAAAATAAAAAAGACCTCACTAGTCCAGGCCCGTACTGAAGTGAAAAGCCATCACAAACCATCCTTGTGTTCTTATGTTGGGTTAGTTACATAAAATTTGTAAATAAGGTAGTACATCACAGAACCTCTTTGTAAATTAGACATGAGGTGCTTTTCTTTGGGGACTTCAGTGAATGGGGAAACATTTTCATACTTGGAATTAAATAGTATAGACATGTAGCTAACAAGATATTTTGTTACAGAGCCCAGCCAAGGCACTGAAGGCAAAAAGTTTCCTTATACTGTGAAGAAGCAATTAAAACTTAGCCCATCTCCATTTAGTGTTATTGTTTACTACTCTATATAATTTAAGTATGTCTTCAACTTAATTATTTCCTGGTGATTCTGGTAATGAAATTTAATGTGGTCAATAATCAAAATATAGTCAAATGACTATCTTGAGATACCACTGAAAGTTATTTAAAGATATATCCTGTGGTAGGAATAGTATTTCACTTAGGAAAATTGTCTATCACATTTTAAAAACTTAAAATCTGTAGTGAATATTTTTCCTGTAGTTAGAAAGATGAGGGGTCAGGATTGTTAAGGCCATCACTTAACCCTGGTTCTTAAGAATGTCTTTTTCTTTTCTTCCAAATTATAAAGTAGTTATACATAGATTGATTTATTTAGGAATTTCAGTTGTTCAGAGACAGCAAAAACATACCTCTCAAATACTATAGGAAATAAAAATAGTTTATGTTCTGTAAGAAAATTGATGATTAATTCAATATTTTTGAGAAATGATAATGAAAGGAAGAGAATGCGTTATTGATTTTAGGGTGACATTAAATCACATCAGGTTTGTGCCATTTTGTACAGCCTATTGTCACATTGGACATGACACTTGTAAAATTTATGGGACTTTTTCTTTCTCGACTCATTGTAATGGAGAAAATGACCTCTTACCTTCAGTTGAATGGTGAAGGTTCTTTTAGTTTTCTGTGCTGCTTTCTAAAAACATGGACTCTGTTCTTTAGAGCAACTTATGACTCTCATCTCTGCTGCACGGGAGTATGAGATAGAGTTCATCTATGCTATCTCACCTGGATTGGATATTACCTTTTCTAACCCCAAGGAAGTATCTACATTGAAACGCAAACTGGACCAGGTAATTTCCTTACTTTTTTGTTATTTTTTTTGAATCAGTCCTTGCAACTAAAGGTTTTCTGAGTTGCTTTTATGATGTTAAAAAGAAACCAAAGTCATACTTCTTTGTTTCTATACAAACTTTTTACTTTAATGCTTTTGATAGAGGGATACTAGGTGGAGGTACTAGTGCTTCTCAAACCAGTTTGCATAAGAACTGCCTTAAAAGAATACCTAGATATGATACTTAATGCTAATAAGCTCCATTCCCAGAAAGTCGTCTTTTTTTTTTTTTTTTTCTTTAAGATTTTATTTTTTTCCTTTTTCTCCCCAAAGCCCCCGGTACATAGTTGTATATTCTTCGTTGTGGGTCCTTCTAGTTGTGGTATGTGGGACGCTGCCTCAGCGTGGTTTGACGAGCAGTGCCATGCCCAGGATTCGAACCAATGAAACACTGGGCCGCCTGCAGCGGAGTGCGCGAACTTAACCACTCCGCCACGGTGCCAGCCCCCCCAGAGATTCTTATACTGACCTGGGGTGAGGACTTATCTCAGAGTCCAGGTGATAAGTGGATCAGAATCACATTCTGAAAAACTATATATTATTGGGTGCTTGACTGAATTTGTGACTGAGGTTATAGAAACAGAGGGTTTTACCTGTTAGATATCAATTCTCTCAGTTAAATGGACAAGAAAGATAATTCAGTCTGGAAATGATTGGCTAGTTCCCCAGGATGAGAAGAAAAACCTAGTAGGTAAACATGTAAGCTATTGGTGAACCTGATTGGAGTCTAAATTCTGCTTAACACAAATGCTGCACGTCTTTTTTGGTAAAGTAAGTTTGCTGATTTTTATATACATAATGTTTCTTTAGGCAAAGGTTTATATTATTGGTGGCATTAAAATGGCTGGTAAAAATTTTAAGGTAGGTAAATTTCCATGAATAAGCTTTTAATGGGTTATTTTTCTGTTTGGTTAAGTTCTACTATGTTGTTCTTTCTGATTCATTGCCTAGTTAGGTTTATGTGCAAAGGGATTAATTAGGATCAACGTGCCTTTTGGGACTAGAACAGGCCTGGGTTTTTCATATCTTGAGTTTACTTATCATTCATGTTTTTGTATTTTTCTGACTGTACTTCTATAATCAACAACCAAGAAAGTAGGATAGGCCACATTGAGGAAACTGCTGGAACATATTGGTGTATTACATTCAAACCCAAATGAAAAATGGATCCCATACTTTCTAGATGTAAAAACAATAGGTTAGGCTTTGAACATTCTACTGAGGAAAATATTTGACTTTTTGAGTATCACTGTTAAGTATATACTTCAATATTTGGAATGCTGTATTTTTTACTCTTAAAATGAGCTGGTAAAGGATCTTGTTTTCAAGATAATTCTCTTGTTTTTTTTCTTTTCCTAGGTTTCTCAGTTTGGGTGCAGGTCATTTGCCTTGCTTTTTGATGATATTGACCATAATATGTGTGCAGCAGACAAAGAGGTATTCAGTTCTTTTGCTCATGCCCAGGTCTCCATCACAAATGAAATTTATCAGTACCTAGGAGAGCCAGAAACTTTCCTCTTCTGTCCCACAGGTATTGTATATAATGGCTTTATATTTAGTCAGTCTTCTTGAAGTATATAACTTTCAGTTCACCATGTATGGGCTTTATTGTGCTGTCCCCCCCTCCCTTTGCTGTATAAAGGTAGGAATTCTTTTTCCAGAAGACATTTCTCAAGATCTTAAACTGGAGAAATTTTAGGGACTGGAAGTATATGAGCATTACATTTTTAAGATGAAAAGAGGGATAGTATAATCAAAATGAAAACTAGAAAAAAGCAAATTTACACTGCTTTTAACTTAGTCCCTGCTCATTTCCTCCTGCTTGTTCCTTTTTTCTGCCCCTGCATATCTGTATTCTTTTCACTCCTCTCACTCCCATCTGGGATCTTAATTCCAGCAGTCAGCATAGACAGCTTAATTCCCACTCCCTCACTTCCTTTTTTCCTCTTCCCTTCCTGGTTTCTTTCAGTGAAAATGTCTTAGTCTCTTTTAGTTACCTCTCAAAATTCACCTTTAAGAAATTTTCCTCAGACTTCTTGTTCAGGAAAACATAAATAAGCTATAGTTGTAAGAAATTTTAGACTGAATTTATTTAACTTTGTGTGTACGTCTGTCTTAGAGTATTGTGAGTCATGAACCTTGTCTCAGTGGTCTGATACTACATGAGTGCTCAAATAATGTTTAATAAGATTATGCTGGGAATTAATTCACTGTAAATTATAATTTAGTTGCAGTTGAGTACTAATAGCCACGGGCATACTGTTGCCTTCTTTATGTTACGATGTTAACTCATTCTACATTCTGGTAAATTTAGGCAATTCAGAATTATGTAGAATTATGCTAAAAATTCCAGTTATTGGGGCTGGCCCCGTGGCCGAGTGGTTAAGTTCGCGCGCTCCGCTGCAGGCGGCCCAGTGTTTCGTTGGTTCGAATCCTGGGCGCGGACATGGCACTGCTCGTCAGACCACGCTGGGGCAGCGTCCCATGTGCCACAACTAGAAGAACCCACAACGAAGAATATACAACTACGTACCGGGGGGCTTTGGGGAGAAAAAGGAAATAATAAAATCTTTAAAAAAAAAAAAAAAATTCCAGTTATTTCTTTAGTAAACTTGTATTTCTAATGACTGTACGATCATAAGGATTGATATGTACTACTATTGGAGGAAGAACTATCAGATTGTATGCATTGATTTTTTTAATGGATTGATTCTTGAATGAACTATCCACTTGAGTTTACTTCCTTTGGGGCATGCCATGGAGGCCTTTTTGGATGAAAAGAATTTAGAATTGGTAGACATTTTTTTCCCCGTTCAAAAATTGATAACCATTTTACTTCTGATTATTGTACTTAATTTTCCCCTCTACATTCAGAATATTGTGGCACTTTCTGTTATCCAAATGTGTCTCAGTCACCTTATTTAAGGACTGTGGGTGAAAAGCTTCTACCTGGAATTGAGGTGCTTTGGACAGGTAAGTCTTTAAGATTTATATGGTAAAACTTTAATTAACTAGGACCTAGAGAAATTGGTTGTTCCAGTTAATTGGATACTTTTTTTTTTTACTTTACAAAGTATACAATCTTCACTTAGTATAAAAAACATCTTTGAGGATTTTGCAGTGAATCTGAATATTAGTTACTGCTAAATAATAAATCTGGACAAAACTGGTCTGAAGGGTATTGATCCTAGCCCTTACAAGACTGTTCTGTTTTATAAAATGAAAGCTGTCATGCTAGATTGACAGCTAGTAATCAACAAGCTGTCTTAACTTTTATTCTAAGAATTAAGGGCAGAACCCTTTCCAGAGTTGAGGTTAATTGGGATTTGTCTTATTGAGGATATGCTTTATATTATAATGGAAAAAGAAATTGTTTGCATGAAAACTTGTTTCTTATTAACATGTCAGTTTGAGGAAGCTTGCCCAAACCATAAATATTCATACCTTTTGACTACTAAGTCTGTTTCTAGAAATCTGATCTAAGGGAATATGGCGGGGGGAAGGGCAGTAAAAACTGAGTAAAAAGACATGTTGCTGTGTTATTTAAAAAAAAGTTGTTAGAAAGTATGCCTATAACAAGGAAAGTACAATAAAAAATTATATGCAGTATATTTTGAAGAATGATGTGAGGGTCTTTTAACAAATGGTGGTTATTATTTCTAGGTCCCAAAGTTGTTTCTAAAGAAATTCCAGTAGAGTCCATTGAAGAGGTTTCTAAGATTATTAAGAGAGCTCCAGTAATCTGGGATAATATTCATGCTAATGATTATGATCAGAAGAGACTATTTTTGGGCCCATACAAAGGAAGATCCACAGAACTCATCCCACGGTTAAAAGGAGTCTTGACTAATCCAAATTGTGAATTTGAAGCCAACTATGTTGCTATCCACACCCTTGCCACTTGGTACAAATCAAACATGAATGGAGTGAGAAAAGATGTAGTGATGAGTAAGTAGACTACTTAACCAGCAACCTTGGGAGGGGAGCTGGGGTTAACTAGAGCATTGGCAACTGCACATTTCTTTGTCGTTACAATTTAAGAGGTTTTTTTAAGGTGTGTTGTTTAGGCCTATGAATGAGATATGTGTATGATAGAAGAAGGGCTGAGTGACTTTGGACAATAATAACCTCTTGGCCTCAGTTGTTTGTTTTTAAAATGTGTCTTAGCCTTTGAAGTCTAAGTACTAGACAAGGTAGTCTTTTAGTGTTCCCATTATCCCTAGAATTATTTTGATTCAGTTTATGTTTTCAGGTGATTTTATTAAATGAGATATTTTGGTTGATTAAATATTCTTATATGAGTCACTTCATGTATCATTTAGATTCAGCTTACATTTATGGAACATTTTCTCATTTTAGACATTGGCTTACTGATTTTTTATTTATGAAAAAGTATTAATTTAGGGGCCAGCCCGGTGGCGCTGTGGTTAAGTACACATGTTCCGCTTTGGCGGCCTGGAGTTCGTCGGTTCGGATCCCGGGTGTGGACATGGCACTGCTTGGCATGCCATTCTGTGGTAGGCGTCTCACATATAAAGTAGAGGAAGATGGGCATGGATATTAGCTCAGGGCCAGGCTTCCTCAGCAAAAAAGAGGAGGACTGGCAGTAGTTAGCTCAGGGCTAATCTTCCTCAAAAAAAAAAAAAAAGTACTAATTTAGTTCTAAGTAAGAGAATGCTAGCTAGTTGTTTATTTATTAACATTTAAACACCTACTGTGTGGCAAGTGCATCTTCCTGGGTGCTAAGGATGCAAAGAATAATGTAGACCCTACTGGAAAAACATAGTCTGGTGTTAGATAAAGCATACAGGCAGCTATACTATAGTAATGATAAGTGCTGAGATAATTATGTAAAGTGCTGCAGGAACACAGAGGAGGATTGATTACTTTTGCTAAGCAAAAGTGGTGAGAAATGATAGAGGAGGGGATACCTAAACTGGGTCAAAGTATGAGTAAAGTTTGCTGGGCATTAAAGAGTTGGTGGGCTGGAGGTGAAAACACTGGACACTGAAAATTTGAAGTTAATCTGAATTTTGGCCCATTTAGGAGAATTGAAATGTCACATTATTACGCTTGGTGATATATAGTTGTATAATTGTCTTCTGTTTCAATTCTGTATCCCTACTTGAAATTCTGTTTATTGAGTTATTGCCTCTCTTTAAGGCTCAGTCATTGTCACCCATCTCTCCCCAATAAAAAACACAAAATTAGGGATATAATCTCGAGTCCCCTCTGTGTACATAGTACTTAGCTTCTGCCTCTTTTGAGGCAGAGCATAAGGCACATTAAAGAGGAGTAGACATTAGCCAAACTGGGCTGTGTGCAGGGAAATAAGAAGGGAAACTAAGTAATAGAGGGTTTTGAATACCAAGCTCAAGAATTCAGGCTTGGGCTGGCCCAGTGGCGCAGCAGTTACGTTTGCACGTACCACTTGGCGAGCAATGCTGTGGTAGGCACCCCACATATAAAGTGGAGGAAGATGGGCATGGATGTTAGCTCAGGGCCAGTCTTCCTCAGCAAAAAAGAGCAGGATTGGTGGCAGATGTTGTTAGCTCAGGGCTAATCTTCCTCAGAAGAAAAAAGAGACTTCAGGCTTGATTTTGTCTACCAGTATCCTGGTTTAGAACTTCATTATGTGCTTATTACCTGTGCTCTTATGCGGGATTTCTGTTGATTTTTCCCTTCCTCCCCTCAAGGCGTTTATTAATTTGTCCATTAGATTTTCATAATTAGGCCCATTAAGTTATAAGTCCCTGAACGGTAGGAAATGTTTCTTGTTTTTTGTGGGTTTTTTGCTGAAGAAGATTCACCCTGTGCTGACATCCATTGCCAATTCTCCTCTTTTTTTGCTTGAGGAAGATTAGCCTTGAGCTAACATCTGTGTCCATTTTTTTGTATGTGGGACACTGCCACAGCATGGCTGGTGAGTGGAGTAGGTCCACGTGTGGTATCTGGTCCCACGAACCTGGACTGCCGACTCAGAGCATGTAGAACTTTAACCACTTAGCCATGGGGCCAGGCCTGGGAATGTTTTGTTTTCTTTTTTCTTTGTTTTTGGTGAGGAAGTTTGGCCCTGAGCTAACATCTGTGCCAGTCTTTCTCTATTTTGTATGTAGGATGCCACCACAGCATGGCTTGATGAGTGGTGTGTAGGTCCATGCCCAGGATCCGAACCTGTAAACCCTGGGCTGCTGAAGAGGAGCATATGAACTTAACCACTAAGCTGCCAGGCTGGCACCCGGAATGTTTTCTTTATGGAAAGCATAGTGCCTTTAACCTTGCATTCCCAATAATTGCTACTCAGTGGACATTTATGAATAACTTTTCCAGTGATTGTGAAATTAGTGGTTTTTATTTCACTTGGGATTTTACATTTAGCATGACATTTAGATGACTATTCTAGGTGAAGTGATGCAGTTAAGGGTCTTGGTCATGTTTCCATTTTTATGTTTAAGGTTTGTTCTTGTTCCAGTTCTCTGCTTCTCTGGTTGTACTGTAACAACTAGTGTTTTGCACTTGTTCCTCTCACTTGTCAGGAGGCTTTTGTAATCGAAACTGTTTTTGTGCTGTTTCTCTTTTGCAGCTGACAGTGAAGACAGTACTGTATCTATCCAGATAAAGTTAGAAAATGAAGGCAGTGATGAAGATATTGAAACTGATGTACTCTATAGTCCACAGATGGCTCTAAAGTTAGCTTTAACAGAATGGTTGCAGGAATTTGGCGTGCCTCATCAGTACAGCAGTGAGTTTGGCCTTTCTTTCTCAGGGGGTTGGATCACATGGTTGAGTCATAAAGAACATTTGTGATGTGCTTTACCTCAGGTCCACCAAGCAAAATGAAACGTAGGGACCTAGAGAATAGGGTTTTTAAAATCTTACTTTAGGTCTTTAAATAGCTTTTCTTTTGATGGAATGCTAATTTTTAAAAAAAATATCTTTTGAAATAATTATTTAAGTATTTTTAAATGTAGATCTTCAAAAGAGAATATAATAATAGGTGTTGGCATGTTTAGGGATGTTCATCATTTGTTTCTTCTCTGTTCCTTCCCCGTCTCCCCAGTGGTTTAGAGAAAGTGCATTTTTCCTCAGGGCTCAAATTATTTGGAATCTCAAATTGAGGTTCTGCT
Organism: Equus quagga; assembly: GCF_021613505.1. NCBI lineage: Eukaryota > Metazoa > Chordata > Mammalia > Perissodactyla > Equidae > Equus > Equus quagga. The sequence continues at coordinate 156,863,841 of NC_060268.1, read as the reverse complement.
TAGAGATATAAGAAGAAGAAAACATTTCTGGAATTTGTTCTATTTCTAATTCTGATTACCTTTGTGGCAATTTGTTTTTGTAGGTAGGCAGGTCGCACACAGTGGAGCTAAAGCAAGTGTAGTTGATGGGACACCCTTAGTTGCAGCACCCTCTTTAAATGCTACAACTGTAGTTACAACAGTTTACCAGGAGCCCATTATGAGCCAGGGTGCAGCCTTGAGTGGTGACCCTACAGCTCTGACAAAGGAAGAAGAAAAGAAACAGCCAGATGAGGAACCCATGGACATGGTAGTAGAAAAACAAGAAGAAACAGACCACAAGAATGACAATCAAATACTAACTGAAATTGTTGAAGCTAAAATGGCAGAAGAACTGAAACCAATGGATACTGATAAAGAGAGCATAGCTGAATCAAAATCCCCAGAGATGTCTATGCAGGAAGATTGTATTAGTGATATTGCCCCGATGCAGACTGATGAACAGACAAACAAGGAGCAATTTGTGCCAGGTCCGAATGAAAAGCCTTTGTACACTGCAGAACCAGTGACTCTGGAGGATTTGCAGTTACTTGCTGACCTATTCTACCTTCCTTATGAGCATGGACCCAAAGGAGCACAGATGTTACGGGAGTTCCAGTGGCTTAGAGCAAATAGCAGTGTTGTCAGCGTCAATTGCAAAGGAAAAGACTCGGAAAAAGTGAGTATGCTTGATTTACCCACTTCTGTAGCCTGGATGGGTCCCCTTGCTGATGATATGGAGGAGGTCTTAAATGAGTTCACTGGTAACTGGCAGAAAATAGATCATATCTTAGAATGTGTTCTGTAAAGTGGATGTGGACTTCTCTGAATCTGGTACATACAGTTCCACAGTTTGACTGTATAGTTAGGAATGAAAGAAAGAGAAAGTTGATTTTTTAAGGAACGTTTGTCAGTTTGGGGAGACCGACTTTCATTGCTAGTTTACAGAGTTTGAGCGTGGTGATTCTTTAATGTTTAGGATAAATTGCAGGTACCTGACAACATAAACAGCTTAGTCTACAACTGTGTTTTAGATTATTTTGTTAAGCTTGCAATTTTTTGAGTCTTTTTATTGATGTTCAATAGATTGAAGAATGGCGATCACGAGCAGCCAAGTTTGAAGAGATGTGCGGACTAGTGATGGGAATGTTCACTCGGCTCTCCAATTGTGCCAACAGGACAATCCTTTATGACATGTACTCCTATGTTTGGGATATCAAGAGTATAATGTCTATGGTGAAGTCTTTTGTACAGTGGTTAGGTAGGTGCACCAGGAATAATCTCTTCTCCTCAGATGTATTGTCACTTAAAACAAAAGACAGATTATCCCACAGGGAGAAAAACATTTAGGGAATTGGTGAATTTCCAACTCTGTTTAAATTCTTTGCCTAGATTTCTTTCAGACGGGTAGCCATTGTTGCAGAGTTGAAATGCAAGTCTCAGTAAATACATCGAGCTTATTGATTTTTCTCCCTTGGGCTAATTCAGCATAAATATCTTGAAAATGTGTTAGAAAGTACTGACTTTAACTTGCTCTGACTGAATGCTTCCTGGATGGAACCCTGTATACCACTTTTGTCTGATTTGGAGATGAGACACTATGAATTGTGACTCTGTAAGCTCTCTGCTGCTTGCTGTGTTTCGATAACATTAATACTGTGTTTAACAGAATAATTGCCGAAATGACCTAAGGGGCCTGGCAAGAGGAAGCCATCCTCCCAGCCCTGTGCGCATGCGAGCTTTAGCGGTAGGCTATTCTGGTGCTACTTGGTATTATTTCACATGATTTTTTCTTTATTCCTCTACCAAGTAATTGGTTTTAGCAGGGGATGGAAATTGTAGTCCCCTAAAAACTCTGCTTCGTTAAATGGACTTCTGTATGTCTCCTTTGAAAACAGTGATTTTTTGTGGAAATTCTCAGACTTGGTAAAAAGCACCAGCATGGCCAAGTTTCTCCAGGGACCTCATTTTATTTTCAGGTTTTCAATCCAGCTATAAGGAATATGTAATGGACTGACTTGCACACAGCAGGCAGCAAGGCTAACTGACATGTCATAGTTTTCATAGTAGTCACAAATACTATGATGGGTTACATGGTCTTGGTTGTGAAATAGATGTGCAAAACACTGTGAGCTTAGATTTAGGAGTAGTAGCAATGAGATTTCTCACTTTCAGCCTATATATTTTTGGACTCATATACTAAAAAATAATCATTTTCCTGTGATACAACTAAGTAGCAGTTTTAGTAGAGTCTCTGATTGTTAATTTGAAAATGTGGAACTTTGAGTTCCTGTATATATAGCACAAGAGGTAGAAGAGAGGTTTTAACCTCCTCTTGTTAAAAGGCTCCAAGATACCTCTTCTCTGTGATGAATGTCTGCTCTTAGGCTCAGGAATAACCTCTGCATTGGTTGTTGGATGACAGCATTTGCCTTCCAGGCTCCCGGCCAGGGAATTATAATTAACCTTTATACAGATTTAAATCTTAAATTTCCAAAAAGAAATCTGGATTATTGAGCTTGATCAAGTATCGCTTAAAACATTTGATATCCAGTTTTTAATTCAAGAATTATTAAAAGTTAAATTCTTGATTATATACAGTATTGTTCCTTTTTCCTCTCAAGCTGTGCCTCTGTACTGTGCAATTATGGAGGTAGTTTTCCCAAATTGTGTTAGACAGCGGTTATACAATCTCAAGGTCAGAGCATTTTAAAAGTTTTAAGTAATCATCTTAGCATACACATAGCTTTACACAAAGCTCACAACAAGGAGAATATTTTCATGGTTCCATAGTAATTTCAGGGAGTTACTGATTAGGACTCTGTTTTCCTCCTCTCTCCAGTCCAGCTGGCATTCAGTCCTTTAAAGAATGTGGCTATGCAGTACTTTTGGTTACTAATGACTTCTATTATCTTCTTCCCCATTGTGTACAGATGGGAGAATCCTCAGCACAAGTGTCTACTACTATTGGATGGACAGCGGCAGATGTTCACAGCGCGTCATGATTAATTAGTTTAAATTGAAAGGTTCTATCTGTGGGGTAGCTCAGGTAGATTTGAGGGCAGTAGGCATGAACTGAAGTCACGTTTGCGCAGCGACTGAGGCATTAACCATGTTTTCATTTACACAGCTCTTCGTACATGCAGCTTTTTATTGTATAGTTGGAAGTGCTAGTTATGTTGTAGTCTCAAAGTAGGGGGTAGGGGAAATTGGCTGATCTTAAAGTTTGAGAAGTATAGTTTTTTCTGCAGTGTAAATTTACACTGAGCTATGGAATGGGGCAGGTTCTCTTCATAGCCTAAATTGTGACCCTACTGCATATTTATTTTACAAATATTACATTATATATGTTTTCTAAAAGTACCCCTACCCCTAAAAAATGACAAACCTGGATATAATCTCTTAATGGGCCTGAATTGTCAACAAAAAAAATTGGTTTGCTTTGGGACTGTCTGACTAGCACACTATATCTTGTACTGATGAGACTGTTAACTTGAACAGGAGGTAGAATGCTGTCTTCAAATGGAAAAGAACTATATTGCGCTGCTTTATCTTGTCAGAAGACTAGACAGGTGATTTTGATTTGGCCTCCAAATATTTGCCTTTATCTCTTATTGTTAACTGCCTTTATTGCCTGTGAAGTTGGTTAGTGGTGACCTTAATGCTGACTTCTGGACCTTGAGGCATGCTGCTCCATTCATGTGTTCATTGCACTGCTGAGATGATAATGGTCCATCAGAGGAGCCAAATACTGTCATACTTTTAAGAACAGTATGTCTTAGCTTTGGACAAATTAGGAGCATCAGTCTGCGCTCCTTAATTCTCAGAAATCTGTCAGACTGGTATTATTAATAACCAAGTCTGAATTTGGATTTTCCTTGTCAGAAAAAAAATGTAGGTCTCATTGTGTTTTTGTTGTCAGCTTGTTGAACAATTTCTATTTATTCTTCTGATCTTAGTTTTCTGACAAGATTAACCCTTTCCCCCTACTTTTTCCCTTTCCTGTACCCCTCCTCAAAATGTAAAATGTGACTTCAGAGAGGTTTAATTCCTTCATGGGCTGTGATAATAAAATGTCTCATTTTCTATCATTCATTTCACTTTATACTTACTGTAATTTCACTACAGAGCAAGCAGCTGGCTTGATTTTTATAGCTATATCTAGGGAATATATAAACTTGACCCAGAAAACTTGAGACTTACTTTCCTTTCAGTAATTAAAGAAAGGGTTAGAACTCTTAACAGTGATTATTCATTAATCAGAGGAAGGAACATTAGTATTGAAATTCCATTATGAATTTAAAAATATTATTATCACAGCCTTGTCCTGAAACCCTGGATTATTATTGTTAGAGAGCTATTTCCACAAAGTGTTTGTTAGTTTGTTGGACGTTTGAGACCCCAGGAAATCCCCTTTCTCGTAACGTTCTCCGCTTGGATCTGATCTCAACAGGGTGTCGTAGTCATTCTTCAGCACAGTTCTTAATTGGAGACCAAGAACCCTGGGCCTTTAGAGGTGGTCTAGCAGGAGAGTTCCAGGTATCAATATGAATTCACAACTGAATTGACATTTTCTTTGTTTTATGAGAATCCTTATGTTGCGCATCAGATGGCTGGAAGGATTGGTCTGCCGAAGGCTTTCTAGTCCCAAATTCAATTTAGTTAACATAGCTGGATTTTAAATCAAATTTTCCTCCTCTTTCACAGTAATTTCTGAAGGAGATGCTGCCAATTCCCCCCGCGCCTGCGAAGCGCAGCGGCTCTAGGTATACACTTCACATTGTTTCTTTGCAGGTCGCACAGCATTTTAATCTGCGCCCGCAATGCACAATGCGCGCATGCTTGTCTGCCAGTGGAAACTCCATGAGCAAAAAGGATGAATAATAATGCAAGTGAATGGTGAAAGGGCTTTTAGATATTTTCCTAATTACTTATAAATAAAACTTGAAAGAACGGTCCATTAGTGAACATTTGAACAAAATATGAAGCTTTTTTTGATGTTGGAATTTGTTCATGGACTTTTCAGGTGCTCTACTTTTCTCCCCCCAACAGGTGCTCTGCTGCGCACAGCAAACTGAAGCGCATTGCTTTGGGGATAAAGCTTCTCCTGGACAGATAACCCTCTTCAGACCAAACCTCTCCTCCTGACATTCTGTTCTGCCATCTTTTAGTAGAGAGATGGTCTATATAAGATTGGTTTAAGAAAAAAGTAGATTTGTCATAATTCGAATAGATTTTTTTTTACTGTAAACTTAAATCCCCATTAATATGCCACTAAATCTGTGTAACTCAGTTTGGGTAATTTCTATTCAGAAGCACTCCCCTCCCCCAGCAAAGAGGTGTTTATGTTAGTAAAGCATAGTCCACCCCTCTTCTTTAGGTCTGCCTGCAGTAGCCAGTTAATGTTAAGTTGGTAATCTGCAGTGCACACCCATTTAAAGAAATGGATATCTTCCCAACCCTAATCCATCTCCTTTTCTTTTCTTTCCACAGCGTTTGCTGCCAATTGATGGGGCAAATGATCTCTTTTTTCAACCACCCCCATTGACTCCTACCTCCAAAGTTTATACTATCAGACCATATTTTCCTAAAGATGAGGTAATTGTCTACCTACCGACTTGGTGTATAGTTATGGTGCACACTTACTACATTCCTTTGACCTCCCTGGTTAAAAAAATCAGTTCTGTGTCTTAAAATACGAACTTAGATGGAGGAAATTAACTAAAATACTGAACACAGAAGAAGATATATTTAAGGAAAAGCATAAGGCATTTAGACTCATAATATCTTGTGCTAAGTTCTTTGGTTCCTCCCTTAAAAAAATCGCGGGGGGCGGGTGTTGTGTGTATACACACAATGGAATGTACTCAGCCATAAAAAAAAGACAAAATCGTCCCATTTGCAACAACATGGATGGCCCTTGAGGGTATTATGTTAAGCAAAACAAGCCAGATAGAGAAAGACAAACACCATATGATTTCACTCATGTGGAAGATGAACAAACGTGGACAGAGAACCATTCAGTGGTCAGTAGGGGGAGGGGCTTTAGGGAGCAGGCATGGGGTGAAAGGGAGCTCTTACATGGTGACCGACAAATCATAATGTACAACTGAAACTTCACATTGCTGTAAACTGTTACGACCTCAATAATAAAAAAAATGCTGAGTGAAAAATGAAGAAATAGAAAAAAAAATCAGATGAAATATATTCAGAGTTAGAATTACTAGTCTATGTGTCTAAGTGATATGTTGTCCTTGACTGATTTTCTCCAATATATTAGTATTTTGTAATTTTTGGTTGTGAAGTGTCTACAGGCTGTTGACAATCAGCTACAGTAAAAAGCAACACTGTTTAAGACAATAGCATGTTTAAAACATTTTGAATACATAGGAAATAGAGACTTAACCTCATAATTTGCTGGATTTTGAATCCACTACTTAGTGCCTAAAACTATCCCCTGGAAAGTACTTCTCAGTGTTTACTATAACCATACTGTTGTGTACTGGTTTTACAAATATGACTCAGTAAATCTTTGTTTAACAAAGCAGAGGTGATATTTATGACAGGCCAGACATTTTGTTACTCCTCCTCTTAGAAGTCCCTTGTGACTTATGAGTCATGTTGTTAAATTCTGTTGTCATTTTTTTTGATGTATCGCTTAACTAGATTGTATTTTCAGGCTTCCGTGTACAAGATTTGCAGAGAAATGTATGACGATGGAGTGGGTTTACCTTTTCAAAGTCAGCCTGACCTTATTGGAGACAAGTATGTGATGAAGTGTTTGAATTTGTTGGATTTGGGAGTAGACATTTCATAGCCAGGTTTATCAGGTTGAGGGGAGGTGATGACTGGAAATACAGTCTTTTAGAAATCCTGCTTTAGTTTTAATAAAATTGGAGTATTAATATGTGTGTATATTTTTAGTTTTTTCTTACAACCTATGTAGTTTCCATAGGTTGTGATTCAAGTGCATTGGTCCTTACCTCACTGAAATCTGAAGTTTTGTGTTAGTAACATAAACTCACTCTAGCCTCTTTTCTTCTGAGCAGGTTAGTAGGAGGGCTGCTTTCCCTCAGCCTGGATTACTGCTTTGTCCTAGAAGATGAAGATGGCATATGTGGTTATGCCCTGGGCACTGTAGATGTGACCCCTTTCATTAAAAAATGTAAAATTTCCTGGATTCCCTTCATGCAGGAGAAGTATACCAAGCCAAATGGTGACAAAGAACTCTCTGAGGCTGAGGTAATACACAAGTTTAGAGTTATACTATGGAAATTTTTAAAATAAAGTACTTAATTGAAAAATTAAGCAGATCATCTTAAAATCTCTGCTTTCTAAATTTCTTACAGAAAAAAATTCTTAGGGCTTATTCTTTTCTGTTTGTTTTGGTGTCCCTGAGTGGTCATAAATTAGGGCTTTTTCTTTCTTTCTTTCTTTCTTTTCTTTTTTGCTGAGGAAGATTCACCCTGATCTAACATCTGTTGTTAGTCTTCTTTTTGCTTGAGGAAGATTCGCCCTGAGCCAAATGTCTGTGCCAACCTTACTCTCTTTTGTATGTGGGTCGCCTGCCACAGCCTGGCCACCAACAAGTGGTGTAGGTCTGAGCCCAGGAAGTGAACCTGGGCCACCGAAGCAGAGTGCACTGAACTTAACTACTAGGCCATGGGGCCGGTCCCTGGGCTTTACTCTTAGCATGACATTTTCCAGTGTTCCCTCTGTTAGGACAGTTTTTGATTTGGAAGCGTTGTTTTAATACTTATTAAGTAAAAACACAATAGGGGCTGGCCCCGTGGCCGAGTGGTTGGGTTCGTGCGCTCCACTTCGGTGGCTCAGGGTTTTGCAGGTTCAGATCCTGGGCGCAGACATGGCGCCACTCATCCAGCCGTGCTGAGGCGGCATCCCACATGCCACAAGTAGAAGGACCCACACGTAAAAATGCACAACTATGTACCGGGAGGCTTAGGGGTAGAAAGAGGAAGAATAAAATCTTTAAAAACAACAAAAAACACAATATAGACAATTAAGCTTTTTTTCCTTCCCTGTTTCAAAGCACCAGACTTAAGGATGTTGTAGTCTCTTCTTTGGGTACTCAGGGAAATTTTAGGTAGTTAAAATCTCTCATTTACTTGGTTGTCAGGAGGCTAACTTGCTTTCTCAGTAATGCATTTCTCATTATAATTAAAAAATTACAGAGGTGAGCCTCTCTGAGAGTCAGTTTTCTGATAGGAGCACTTGTTATATGTCTGTCCTATCCCAACTTCAGTGAATTTTTCCTCTAAAAAAAGTGTTGTGCTCCACATTGGTCAGTTTATGATTATTTTGGTTTCTATGTCAGCATACGCATTTTTTAAAATAGTTCCTCCTTGAGGATAATTTTTGTGCTCAATAAATATTTTGAGATACAGTCATGCACCTCATAATGATGTTTGTTCAACAACAGACTATGTATACAATGGTGATCCCATAAGATTAGTACCATATGGCCTGGGAGTGTAGTAGGCTATGCCTTCTAGGTTTGTGTAAGTACACTCTTTCATTTTTGCACAATGACGAAATCACCTGACACATTTCCCAGAATTTATATCCTCGTTTTTAAGTGATGCATGACTACATATATTTGGACTCTTATTTGTGACATTGTCTTTTTCTTCCATGTTGCTCCTCTTCCCCCTTTTCTGAAATTCTCTACCCCTCTCTGTCACACCAGTGTATACTCAGATTCTGTCTATAGTTTATTACTTTTTTTTTTTTTTTTTAACCTTCTGTCCCTAGCCAGATAACCTGGTAATAAAAGGCTAGTTTGGAAGGCCTCACTTACTTGGAATTACATTGACACTGACTGCAAGATGCTGATGATTGAGCTGTTGATGTGTTGCTGTTCCATATGTGACAATTACAGTTTTCAGCCTAGGAACATAACTGTTTAAAAAATTACCAGTGTGTCTTTACAAACATTTAACCTAAAATTTACCATTTTACCCATTTTTAAGTGTGCAGTTCAGTAGTTTGAGGTACATTCACATTTTTGTGCAAGCAGTACAAACTTAAAAACATTTTGTTTTGAACAATTTTAGATTTGCAGAAGTTACAGAGAGAATACTGTATGTCCCTCACCCATCATTACTATAAATTCCACACTTCACTCACCAGTTTTTCCACTAATGTCCTTTTTCTGTTCCTGGATCCAATCCAGGATCCCCCATTACATTTAAAGAAACTGCTTTTAAAAGTGAAAACACTTCAGCTAGAATTTATAAGCTAATTAATTTTGCATGTGATAATTATATAATGACTGAAGTTATTAAATATTGCTTTCTTTTTCCTGTTGCTGAGTTGTCTAGTTGGGATATAGATATATAATGAGTAGCTACTACCAGTCAAGAGAGTCTTTCTAATTTTTACAGAAAATAATGTTGAGTTTCCATGAAGAGCAGGAAGTGTTGCCAGAAACTTTCCTTGCCAACTTTCCTTCTCTGATAAAGATGGATATTCACAAAAAAGTAACTGACCCAAGTGTAGCCAAAAGCATGATGGCTTGCCTCCTGTCTTCACTGAAGGCTAATGGTGAGTACCTATTTGTGGAGCTGCTGGTGTTTGGGCTAGGTGGGGGACGGGACTATATTTTAGTATAAAAAGAAAAGTGAATTTACATTCCCTTCCCCACCATTTATGGTTTGGCTTCTGAATTATTAGTGGTGCAAGAATTACATGTATATTAATCATTGAAAAATGCTGCTCTTTTACACTATGAATGCTTATTTTGAGCCCCAGTTAAATGTGAAATGAATACATGAGGTTATATTTATCTTGCCAGGAGACTCATAAATGATAGTTGAAAGGTAAATGAACCTTGGGGAGAAATCTCATTTAGGAATTCAGAGTCGCTGACTTTTTTGAGTTTATCATCTAAATTCACTCTTCAAAAATACTTTGCTTTGACATTAATGGTATAAAAACTTTTTTTGTGAAGAGCCAGCTAGTAAGTATTCTAGGCTTTAAGGGTCACATACAGTTTCTGTTGCATATTCTTTTTTTAAAGAATCTTTTAAAAATGTAAAAAAAAACCTTTTTAGCCCATGGGCAATACAAAAATGGGCAGCTTGTTGAGCCCTCATTAGAGGGTTGTCGATCATGAGAATGCACTTACTGTTGCATCTTTATATCATTTGAGTCACTGGTGTCCCTTTTGTGGGATAATTTAAACAACTTTGAAGAAAGCATAATTCTCAGTGTTGTGCTTGGAACTGAATCATGCAGGTATATGAGATATGTCTTAGAATATACAACACATTCTGGTTATACTGGCTGGTGACATAGGCTGTGATCGACTCTGCCCTGTGCAAAAGATTTTCTTTCTTGGAAGAGTTTTACTCACTGTTGAGTCTTTTTTAATTGAGGTATATTTGACAATTAAGAATTGTGTATATTTAGGGCTGGCCCCGTGGCCGAGTGGTTAAGTTCGCGCGCTCCGCTGCAGGCGGCTCAGTGTTTCGTCAGTTCGAATCCTGGGCGCGGACATGGCACTGCTCATCAAACCACGCTGAGGCAGCGTCCCACATGCCACAACTAGAAGGACCCACAACTAAGAATATGCAACTATGTACCTGAGGGCTTTGGGGAGAAAAAGGAAAAAAATAAAATCTTAAAAAAAAAAAAAAAAAAAAGAATTGTGTATATTTAAAGGTGTACAGTTTGATGATTTGAAATACATTCTGTAATACTCACCATATTCAAGCTAGTTAACATATCTATCACTTAAGATAGTACCACTGCAATATTCAATGTTGATGAATATTAATATTCATTGAATAGGAATATGAATTTTTCAATTGTAAGAAATTTAGGGGCTAGTATACACAAGCTCCTATGATCTATTTGAAATATATTAAAGATTAATCATAATTCATATCCATAATTCTACGAATTAAGTGACATTTACATTTTTTAATATTTGTTTTATTTCTAGGCTCCCGGGGGGCTTTCTGTGAAGTGAGACCAGATGATAAAAGAATTCTGGAATTTTACAGCAAGTTAGGCTGTTTTGAAATTGCAAAAATGGAAGGATTTCCAAAGGATGTGGTTATACTTGGTCGGAGCCTGTGACATTTGTCGGTGGCTATGAACTGTCCGAAAGTCTCTTAACTTCACCTGGTGGGTGGTGGGGTCTTCATACACTTCGGCCTCTGGAGTGGCAACAGATCAGCCAGTTGGGATTGGAAACGAAGACGACTGTGGAAAACTCATCTGTCACACTTTGAAACTACTCGCTGGCTGGAAGAAGATAGCATTGCTGCACATCCTTTAGGACACAGATGTGGGCCTCTTTAGTGGGTCTTGTGTTAGGTGCCAAGACCTCTTACATGGGCTTATGGGGGGGGGGGTCTTCAATAAATGTAGTCAGCACTGTTTTCTGCATCCAGTGTGGTTGCATTTCTCACCTAAGAGTAATCAAAATTGTTTGTCATCCTCCTTGGCTTATTGGATGAAATGTCTCATTCTTTTGGGACATGACAGAGAGGAGAAAGATTTAGTGAGTTTTAGAGGCTTCAGGGTAGAGATTCCAAGTGGAATGGTTGTGGCATAGTTTAAGCTGAATAAATGACTTCGGTTTGGGGCAGTTTTCCTGCTTTTTGTAAAGCCATGGCCAATTGTCTCCTGTAGTGACCATTGGTTCAGGCATATTGTGCTTTGTAGGGACAAATGTGCAGTTGTTTGTGTCAAAAGCCTAAAAATTACAAACTTGTAAATTTTGTGTATATAAACTAGCTGTAACCTGACTATCCTTTGTGTTTACTGTTTTTATAATTTTTTTCCTTTTGAAAATGAAAGTGTGGTTCAGGATGGCACTTTGAATAATGTAAATCAGTGGGAGGTGGACTTTCTTTACTCCGGTCTTTTTTTTTTTTTTAGAAGTTTTATTATTTTTAAAGTGCCTCCCACCTAGGGCTAGGCCATGACCCTTTGGGTACGAGAGCCTAACTTCATAGGACTCAATCTGTTGCAAAGTGCAGTCACTTCTGGAAATTAACCTTAATGCAGGTCAGCATGTGAAATATATGTCAAGTAGCATTCAGGGACTGATTGGTCCCGTTTGCCCTCAGATCAGTTGTCCTTGAATTTCAAGACCTGCTACTACTGGTTTTATTAAATCAGAGTATTTAATTCTTGCATGTTTGTATCTAATTTTTAAAAGAATGAGCACACTTTAACCAATGACTTACGGTTACCCTTTTTCCTTTAACCATAGATTCTGAAAGCTTCATGTATTTTAATTTAGATTTGGTGTTTTTAAGGGTTCTGAGCATGAGGCTAGCAGGTAATCTGCAGGAATCATTTGTTCATCATGGCTGGCTGACTTTTCCATAGATTCATAACGGTATTTTTTATCTTACTTCCCTGCAATTTGTATCAGCTGTTTAACTTTGAGCTGAGGGGGGAGGAGCAAGGAGAAGGAAACTTGAAACATTTTCCCTCATAGTTCCATCAGTGTGGGCTTTGAGAGAGTCTTGAAGCATTGTACCCAGTGGTATAATGACTTTCAACCGAGGCCGAAGAAAGGCAAAACCTTTAACTGATAGAAGGATATATATGGAATGTTGGAAAGCTGGAACCAAGTGTATGTTTTCAAGGGCTGAGGTGAAGGGAAGATTTGTACAAGATAGTGTTTAAAACAGCTTAATGTCATTTGATTTTCTCTTTACGTTTTGTACACTAATGGACAATTCTGGCATTTTATCTGGAAAATTTCAGGGTCAACCTCCTATGGAATCAGGATTTTTAGCAAGTTTGCTTGTGACTTTATCTTGGCTTTTAGTAATCACTTTAGCTGGTCTTCTGGTCACAGATACTATGCTGTCCAGGCTATACCTTCATCACTCTAGGATCTTAAAGTGCTATGTTACCTTCTGGTTATGAATATTTATTAAGGTTGGAATTACACTTCATTGATTGTTTAGATCACAGTTCAGCTCCTGTAGAAAACAACTGTAAAGCTGTCTGAAGACCATGCAAGAGGCAAAATAAAACTTGAAGTGAATGTGTGTAGTGGTGTACTGTGTAAACCTGGTGTCCTGTTTCTGCCTCCTACCTTTTCTCCTGCTCTTCATGCCTCACCTACAAGCAAGGATTCCTCCTTTTTACAGCTGTTCCAAGTTAGGGACTGGATCTTGAAGGCAAAAGATAAAAGCAGACTCGTTTTTGGCCATGGTTATCAGTTGAGTGTGGATTAGTGCAGCTAGTTTGAGTGAGTTCCAGCCAACTAATAGGATGAGTGACACAGTTTGCTTGATTCTTTGGTCAAAAGGCGAAAGATGGGGGGAGTAACCCAAATGATGAGACAGAGGAGTCCAAGGCAGAAGGATGTTCTTGGGCCGATTGAGAATGACAAGCTCGAAAGTGTGCGTCAGCCAGAATGTGCGGTTAGCTCTACACCTGAGCTACCGTCCTCTGCTAGCAAGCGCCAGCATCCAGCCAGGATCTGAAGCTCGATGAAGGTAGGCCATTCGGATAGTAAGATGCAGGGTGGTTAGAGCAGGAAGCATACATATCTAGGAGAGAACGGAGTGGTTTGGGTAGAAAATACTCGGAATTCGAAGTCTTCCTTCAGGCTTCTTGACTCTCTTGGAGCAAAGGCAAATCTGAGCACATTTCCTTTGCTTTTATAAGAAAAACGCTGCCCTGAAATGCCTTTGCTGGGGCAGTTGGAAGCATTCCCATTTTTATATCCAGTCTCCTTTAATGAAAGCTTACCCTGGGTTGTGAATGTGGATACATACACTAGAGGGTAAGAGGAACGAGAGAAAATGGAGGCAGGAGCCGCCCTCATGCCGTGGTCATGGCAATGAGCAAGGACGTTTACATAAATCCCCAAATCCATGCTTCTGTGATGTTACGTCCTCCTTTTGCGGTCTGGACACACAGGTCTGAGCAGAGGCCGCGGGCTCCTGGACGAAGAAGCCCTGGACCGGTCACGTCTCGGTCCCTCTTCCCTTTGTCGCGAACGTCTCCTTTAATAGGCGGGTCGGAACCGGCCGAGAGTCCCTCGCTTCGTACGTGTCGGGGGCGGAGTTCCCGGACGGCCCTTGCAGCATGGCCGCCGGCGCCGCCGCCGCCTTGGCCTTCTTGAGTCAGGAGAGCCGAGCCCGCGCCGGGGCGGGCGGGGGTCTGCGGGCCCCAGCTCCGGTCACGATGGACAGTTTTTTTTTCGGTATTGAAGAAAGGAGGGGATGAGGGTGGTGCGGGGACGGTAAGAGGTAGGGCTAAGGTACAGGAATGCAGATAGGTGCATGACTTGGGTAGGGGCGGAGGGGGCCTCGCACGCGGCAGCTCGCGCGGAAGCGGGTGGCCAGACCCCCGCCCCAGATGTGCCGGGCGGGGCCCAGGGCCGAGAGCCCCAGGTGTTCCTGAGAAGTGGGCGTGTAAATGGCCGGTCAGTCCATCGTTGCACGTGACAGAGGTTTGGTGAAACGTGCTCCCCCCCCCCCCCCCTTCCGGTTATCTCTTCCAGGCTGTGAGCTCTCCGGCCACACCCGCTCTTTCACCTTCAAAGTAGAGGAAGAGGATGATGCGGAGCACGTGCTGGCTTTGACCATGGTGAGGGGTAGGGAAGGGGGCTGGTGGTGAATAACTTGAGCAGGCAACTGGTGGGCGTCTACCCGTCCCCCCACCCCCTTTACTGGGAGTCACCCCCTCTGCCTCCCCCCCACATGGGTGGCTCCCCTGGCTATGTGATTCAGGGACCTCAGAGGCTGGGCAAGTTCTCGGGTAGATGCCTCCATTTGTGGTGTCAACCTTCGCCTGGAGAGACCCCGAGGTCCTGTGTACCCTTCCCAGCTCTGCCTCACCGAGGGAGCCAAAGATGAGTGTAATGTGGTGGAAGTCGTGGCCCAGAACCATGACCACCAGGAGATTGCAGTCCCCGTAGCCAACCTCAAGTTGTCCTGCCAACCCATGGTGAGTTCTCTGGACATACCTGGTGGGGGAGGGTAGGAATTGAGGACTTTACGACTCATCACAAGATGGGGTAGGCCAGGCCTTCATCCTTGTCTTCCTCGCAGCTCAGCTTGGATGACTTCCAGCTCCAACCACCAGTAACCTTCCGCCTGAAGTCAGGTTCTGGCCCTGTGCGGATCACTGGGCGGCACCAGATTGGTGAGAGCCTTCTCCTTTGCCTCCGGTGGACTATCCATCAGGGCTCCCCCTACGGGACCCTCCTGCCCCATCCCAACTTTATCTCCCAGTGCAGCTCTCATAGAGGCCCTGCCTGATGTGCCCTCCACTTTCTGTCCTACTCAAGCCTGCCTCCTCCATGGAACCTGTCCCAGCTTCTCCAGCTCCAGTGATGTGGGGTCCTTTGGCTCTTTGTCACCCAGTTTAGTCTCTGAGGTTCTTCCCACCTAGATCATAAGCTCTGAGAAGTCAGGGTCAATACAAGCCTACCACCACAGGGCATGAATAAATGACGTGGTATGAAGGGGGTCTGGCTTTAAGTTTCTCCTCCCCACCCTTTCTTTACTGCTTGTGTGCCCACCAGTTACGATAAGCAATGACGTTTCTGAGGAAGAAGAGAGCGAAGAAGAAGGGAGTGAGGAGGAGGAGGTTGAGTTGTGCCCCATCCTGCCTGCCAAGAAGCAAGGGGCCAGGCGCTAGCCCTCCTTGGTGAGTGGAGGAAGGGGTGCCCAGCAGAGTCTGGGAGGGGACAAGAGGAGCAGGTGAGGGCCTAGCTGCTAACTCCTTGTTTGCTCTCCTCAGGTCAGCTAGCTGCTTGCCACATGCGCCATGCACCATGTTCCTGTACAAGTTTCAAGAATTTTAAATGTCTTTTCCATTGAAGAGGAGGAGTGGGAGTGGGGGGTCTCGGGCTGGTGCTAGTGACAGGGGGTCCCATTCTCCATAGGGTCCTGGTGTTCCCTATACCATGCCTGGGCTTTTCTCTAGGAGTGGGAGGACCTGAACTTCTACCCTGACCCTCTCTCCCCATTTGCCTTTGAGGTTGGAGGTCAGCATCTGAAGCTCAGGACTGCACATTTTTAACACTTTTTACATTTTTGGATAAAGGTTGAAATAAAGTGATGTGGAGTTTTTTTGCAACTCATTTGTTTGGCTTCTTTCCCAGCTGGGATTCATTTTGCAACTCATTTGAGTGGCATTCCCCAAGGGACCACCAGGTGGCACTGTGGCAGCACCGAGGGTGGCCCTGGGCCTGGGGGAGGGCGAGGAAATGCGGGTCCCGCTATCCCCAGGGCCCCAGGGCTAGGCCGGGTTGGGCCCCAACTGCCTCCCAACACCCAGCCCATTCCCAGTCCCTACAGGTGGGGGTGGGCCATTCCAGGAGGTTATCAGCGTCCAAACAAGGGGTCTGAGCCTCTGTCAGCACTCAGGCTGATGGGCAGGGGGGCAGATAAGGTGGCTTAAGCAGCCCAAGGAATGTGCATCCCTAGCCCCATGAGGGGGCTCAGGCCCTGAGAGGACCTGTGAGGGGTAGGGCAGAGGCCAGTCTCTGCTCCGCCTTCCAGTCTTGCAGGCTGTCTCTGAGCCAGTCTGGGCCCTTAGAAATTTGATTCCGGGGGCCAGATGGAGGGGGCTGCCCAGATTGGGTGACAGGGAAACCAGAATCCGGGTGGCCTGGCATATGGGGGCAGAGAGGAGCCCCTGGGATTTAGCCTCCCGGGCTAAGGGGTTCCTGCCCCCCACCACACCGCCTGGTCTGAGGGGGTCTCTGGTGCCTGGAGTCAGGTGGTTCTGGGGCTTGGCGGCTGCTGCTGTGCCAGGAAGAGAAAGGGATGTACCTGGTGTGAGCCTGAATGTGTATATGACCAACTCTGGGGTCAGTAGTTCAGCAGCTGTGTTGATGGGGGATGGGGGGCTCGGTGCCCCACAAACAAACAAACAAACAAAAGGTTACCTCCTGAGACGGCCTGGGGCCAGACATACTGAGGATGGACAGAGAACAGTGTCTGGTGGGGCCAGGCCCACTCCCTTCCACACCCGCTGCTGGGCAAATGAATGAACAAGTGGGAGGGGTCCCTAGGTAACCTAAGGGGGCTGGTATCCGGGCAGGTGAGATAAACTTTGGGAAGAGTGTCCTCACAACACGGAAAAGCACTCCTTCAACATCCCTAGAGGAGGTTCCCATCTGCCTATGGTTAGGAGCAAAGAGGTCCGATGTTTAACCTCCCTTTTTCCTCAAGTTGAGGATAAAGGAAGATGATCCCTCTCTGTGTTACAGTGATCAGAGTCACAGGCGTCTTTCTCCTCTCCAGGAGGAATTTCCCGAAGTGCTTCCACGGGGAACCAGGGTGGAGGGGGCAGCCGGGCTTGGAATCATTCAGCTTCCCTGTGGCTAAGGTCGGGAGGGAGGGGGAAGGTGGGGCTGGCGCCCCCTGGTGGGTGAGGTTGAAACCGCCTGCGGCAGTGCTGCTGCCCCTGCCGCTTCCCTCCCTAGGCGCTCTAGGCGTGCGGCGCGGCGCAGGAACCTACGCGCCCTGCGAGTGGTTTGGCCAGCCGAAGTTTAGGCGGAAAGCGAGGAATAAGTCACTAAGGCTGACGTCATTCGTTCGTTCATTTATTCATTCACTGGAAGCGCTCCTGTTAGAGCCCTTCCCTTCCTCCTCTCGCCTATATTGCCTCCAAAGTCCTCCGCACGTGCTTGGTTGGTGGCGCGGGAGATTGGCTGAGCGCAGCGCAGTCATCTCTCCGGGGAAGCCTCCCCGGCAGACCCGGCTACCGCCTGCGCGTGGCCCCGCCCCAATATTTACCCCCCGCCACGCCGCTGATCGCTCATTGTAAGCCTTAACTGTTTTCTTGGTGGGTCTTCTCGCGGCCCGGGCCGGCGCCGAGCACTCCTGCCCACAGTGGGGGCCCAATCCACATCTGCCCTTTCGTCCAGGAGTTTCCCGGCCCGATGGGGCGCCCCGCGGACAGAGCTGGGAATTGTTTTTTCTCCTTCCCCATCCCCGCCTCTCCTGGATCCCCCTTTTTGCCCCTTCAGCGCACAGTAGGAGTGCTGCCAATTCACTTTGGCCTCAGAGCGCTAAGGGATGAGGGCGTACGCAGGGGTTTGCAGACCGCTGGAGGAGGGGCAGTCGTGTATTTGGGGGCGAAAGGGGGACAACTCCCAGACGGGGGCCCAAGTGCTTAACGCGGTCTCGGCGATTTGCATTTGAACGGTCGGCTGAGAGTCCGCGGCGCTTTGAACGCCGGGCGCAGGAGGCGCGCGTTGGAGCGAGCGGCAGTCCCGGCTGGTGTGGATTTGAGGGGCCCGGGGTGGGCCGGGCGGGGGGTGGCGAGGGATGCGTTTAGAAAGAGGCTGAAGGTGTGTGTTTGGGTTCCCGCGAGGGCGTATTTGCGAAGAGGGGCTGTTTGTGTTGGCGAGAAGTGTGTGTTTGTGTTTGCAGGAGGCGAGGGAGTGTGTGTGTGTGTTTGTGTGTGTGTATTTGTGTTTTCAGAGTGTAGGGGCGGCCGGGAAAGGTGGCCGGGCTGTCACTCAGCGATCAGGTTGACAGCGCTCCCTCATCAGGGCCAGGGAGCTCTGATTGCAGATTCGAGGAAACAAAATAGCAATTGTAATTACGGGGCTTTGATAAGATAAAGGAAGGAGCGAGCTGGCCGGGAGGCGAGCAAGCGAGGGAGGGAGAGTGGCCTGCTGGGGCCCCGATGGAGTATTTGCATCTGTCACTCACGGGGTCGGGGTGCCCGGACAGTACCAGGAGCCCCCTCCAGAGACACGGACTTTTGGGGAGATGAGAAGAGTCCCTCCAAATTGACGAAGGTCCAGTTCAAGATAAGTTCTCCAAATGTAAAGGAATTCTGGTCTTGTAGAGGGTCCTTGGTGGAGGATAACATGTGGGATTAAAATCCTGACCTCCACACTGTTAGGCCCTAGGGTGCCCATCTCCTCTGGGGGACAGGGGAGAGGTTGGGTTAAGATCATTGAGGTTCTGCCCAGGGATTTCAGACCCTTATGGGGGCTCTAAAACCAGGGTTGGACCAGGTGCTCTGGCCTCCACTCCCACTCCAGGGAAAGGCAGGTGCCCAGAGGAACTCTAATGTGCACAGACCTGGAGTCACAACCAAAGATGGCCTGGATGCCCTCAGCCCTGCCTGGGTCCTGCTGCCTGCTGTTCTCATCAGACTATTTTGAGAGGGCTGGGTCCTTGGTGGGGAGAAGGCCCTTCCCATCCCCTGTGCTCCATCTCTCCACTCATTCGCTCATTAATGCTGACAAATACACATTTTCTAGTGCCTACTATGTGCAGGGTATGAGGTTAAGATGGTGAGCATCTTCCCTGCTTGAAGAAGTGCATCTGGGGAGGCAGACATTCAGCAAGTGGCCCACAGGCCTCTAAGACAGAGGAGCACAATAAAGGAAAAGGGCTGGGCTCGGCTGTGCTGTGGGCACTGGAGCCTGCTTCACCTGTCTGTCCCATAATGGGCCCACCTTCCAGCAGGGTTGAGGGGAGACAGTGCAAGCCTAGCCTTTAGCAAATCCAAGTTATCAATAAATGGTGGTGCTTATGGTTATTATCTATTGAGGGAGGTGGTGAGGGTAAGTCTGCCTGGGGAAGCTGCGCGTGGGCTGAGGTCTAAGTGCTGAGCCAGTTTCCCCATTCATTGAATACTAACTGCAGAACCACCCTGCCCAGTTATGTGCCATGAGCAGCAAGTTCCCAGCTCATAAGACATGATCCTCACCTGGAGGTCTGTATGGGCAAGAGCCAGCTGAGTGAACAGACTTTGGGGGGGGGGGGGGGGGGGGGGGAGGCACAAATGGGTTCAGGAAGTCTGCTTCTCTGAGGAGGGATGAGATCTTGGGACAAGTCCCCTGACCCTGTTTTCCCATCTATATTTTGTTCAGTGTTAGCATTATGGCTGGGAGTGGGGAAGATGGAGCACAGGCAAAGGGGAGGTAGGCAGAACTTGGCTGTGCTGCTGGACAAGGGCCTGACTACTGCCTCTGGCCTAATCGTTTCCTGGGACCACCTCATCCCCCCCAGCCCAACCCCAAGGACATGGGGGGCCAGCAGGGCAGGGGAGGTCATGGGCGAAGGCAGCAGCTGGGTAGGGCATCAGTGGCTCCATCTGCTCCTCAGAAGTATCTATCCCAGGGCACCTCTGCCCATCCAGGCTTCTCCCAAAGATGCACCATGGCTCAGGGTCTCCAGAGTCCCTAGAGGAAAGCAATGAGGGGCTGGGGAAGGCTTAGACAAATCCCTGCCTCCTTTGACACTCCCCTCCTCCCCCTGTTAATGCAAAGCACTAGTCCATGTCTAGTGTACTGTAGGTGTGTAAATACCTGTTAAGTGCACAAACAATGGGACTCAGAGGGAAATGCTGGCTGACCTGTATCTAAGTCTCTTCCCCAGGAAAAACAGCTGAGAGTAGTTATTTTTGCCCCCTCTGCCTGCTGCTTTGGAGGGGTGGCAGAGGGACCTCTGGGCTCTGCCACATAGGTGGCTCGTGGTTCCTCTTAAACTTCAGGCTAGTGTGGGTATGGGGCAGAGGGGGCATAGTGGCAGGGGTGATGGTGATAATGGGGGCGGGGGGTGGGGGAAAGGAGACATTTCTCTCTCTCAGGGCCTTCTTGAAAGACTGAGGGAGACACGGGAGACCGGTAAGGCGGGGTACTCAGCAGAAAGATGGGGGGGTCGGGTCCCCATCGCACACCCACGCACTGCCGGGGAGACGAGCGCACAGCCTTTCATTCCAGAGTTAGCGGCCACTTCCAGGGAGCAGGCCCAGCCGAAGCACACAGTAGGTGGCTCAGAGACCCTCCATATAGCCTAAGGCGTAAGCAGACCGGGCCCCACGCTGGAGACCTGGGCCCTTCCGACTCTGGAGCACCGGCGGTCCAGGAAACCCCAGCCGAGGGTCTCGGGACCCCACGGAGCCCGCGGCCCGAGGCGCCCCCCATCCCCGCGTGCCCAGACCCCAAGAGCGCGCGAAGGGACCGGCCCAGGATGGGGGGAGGCGCCCACACTCGTCGCCCCCGCCCCTCCCGCGGGTCCCCAGACCCCTCCCCTAGCCTGGACCCCCAATCCCAGACCCGCCGGCCGCCCCGCCCCGGTCCGCCCCGCCCCCGCCCCGGGCTGCGTCCCGGCCCCAGCTCCCAGCCGGGGGCTGCGGGCTCCGGCCGCCCGCCCCGCGCTCCCCCC
Source organism: Equus quagga (assembly GCF_021613505.1). Classification (NCBI taxonomy): domain Eukaryota; kingdom Metazoa; phylum Chordata; class Mammalia; order Perissodactyla; family Equidae; genus Equus; species Equus quagga. Next base: position 156,842,671 of record NC_060268.1, on the reverse strand, counting down.
TCGCGCCCGGTGCGGCGCCCCCCGCCCCCACCCCTCCCCCTCCCTTCCCACCTACCCACCCACCCTGCCGGCCCGTTACCCTCCCGCCTGCTCCGGCTCCTGAGCAGCCAGCGGCCACCGGCTCCGCCAGCGGCGCAGAGCGACTCAGCGCGGCGCGGCGCGGCGAGCTCGACATTCCACGGTACCCGCGGAACCGCGTCGGGATCGCCGCTGGTCTCCCGCACCCGAGCCTTCCTCGGTCGCCGCTGCCCTCGGCTCGTCCGTCCGCGGCCGCCCGCGGGCCGGCGTGATCCCGCCGGGGCTCTCCGTGCTCCCCGGGCCGCGCGCCATGGGCAGCCCCCGCTCCGCGCTGAGCTGCCTGTGAGTACCGCCGCCACCCCCGCGGCCCCGCCGGCCAGCTCCGCGCCCTCTCCGCTCACACCGGCCCCTCTCTCTCCCGCCCGCTTTTGTCTCCCACAGGCTATTGCACTTGCTGGTTCTCTGCCTTCAAGCCCAGGTAAGGCGCACTGCGCGGAGGCGGGGGCCGGGGGGCCGGCGGGGGACGCCAGTTGACAATGTCGGGCAGGGGCACGAGGACGGACCCTGCGGCCGGCGCGGCAGGGCTGGAAGGAACCTTAGCAGTCCAGCCCCGAACTACCCCGAGGAGGGAGCTAAGGAACAGAGAGGTAGCGCCCTGCCTAAGGTCACACAGCCAGGGAGTGGCAAGTCTAGAACCCGAGGTCTCGGAGTCCAGCGCTGTCTCGCACGCAGCCTAGCCAGGTTGGGGTGGATGGGGAACTCTACAGGCAGCCACACCTGGCCGCCGAGGAAGGGGGCATCCGGGGCCAGGGGGCGTTCGTTGTCAGAAGTCCCGGTGACTGCCGCAGGGACCCTCTCCGCGGCTCTCTGGGGAGACTTGCGGCGGGTCTGGCCGAAAGATCAGGTACCCAGGCCCTCTACGCTCTCAACATTTGCTCCGTAAATTTGTCTTTATAAATGTCAGGGGTCGGGCAGCGCTGCCTCTCTACTTAAAAGCGCCCTGCTCTTCTAGGAAGGCCCGGGCGGGGGGCCTGCGCTGGGCAGGGAGCTCGCTTCCCTGTTCCGAGCTGGCCGGGAGTCCCAGGGTGTTTCCCAACAGGTGGGTCCAGATCCTTTCCCATCGCGGGCTCATCCATGCTAGGTTGGGTCTGTTCGACTTTCCCGGGTCGGGGGTGGTGGCCCGACCTGTTGGTGGGATCCCCAGCCCCTGCCGGCTGCCTGGGGCAGTGGAGGGGGGTGCAGGGCGATGGGGGCCACTTGGGCCCCTGGGCGGAGTAGCATTATAATGGCGTGTTGTGTATTTTTCAATTTCCTAAAGGTAACTGTTCAGTCCTCACCTAATTTTACACAGCATGTGAGGGAGCAGAGCCTGGTGACGGATCAGCTCAGCCGCCGCCTCATCCGGACCTACCAGCTCTACAGCCGCACCAGCGGGAAGCACGTGCAGGTCCTGGCCAACAAGCGCATCAACGCCATGGCGGAAGACGGGGACCCCTTCGGTAAGGCGCGCAGCACCGCGGCGGGGTAAAGGGAGCTTGTGGAACACGCCTTCCGGCCCCGGCTGGCCTGCCGTGACTGCACCCGCCAGGCCCCGTCTGCGCTGGCCAGAGGCCTGCAGGCGTCCCAGCTCAGAACGGAAGGAGTTAAGACAACCGAGCGTCTGGGGGGTCAGCTGAAGGGAGGGCTGGGCAAGGGACCTCGGGGAGTAGTTGGCCCACAGGTGCCCCTTCCCTGCCCAGCAGATGACTGAATCCAGGAATCTCCCTTTACACCTCCCCCTCTGTACACCCCTCCCCTGCTGCAGGTGGAGGCAAAGGGTTCAGGGGAGGGGGCCCAGGTTTGAGGGAAGCTCTTGAAAGAGGATATGTCGCCAGGGCCCACAAAAGGAGAGTGGGAAAGAGAAGGGAGAGAAATCCCCCCAACTCTCCCAGCTTGAGGGGTGCTGTGAACCTTAAACACTTTGATCAGAAGGGTCAATTACACAGGGGAACTAGGCTTGGAAAGGGGCCCTCCCTGCCGCACTTACCCAGGGACCCAGGCTGCCGGTCAGAGCGGGCTCGCGCCTCCCCGCGGGCTGCTGAGGACAGGGAGCTACTGCCGGCCGAGAGGCTGAGGACTGATTGATTTCTAAAACATTCAATATTCCTGCCTTGAAACAAGGCCAATTTCCAGAGTCCTGGATGTACCAGGAGAAAAGCAAGCCCTCTGGGCGGCTGGTGTTGTTTTTAGAGAGCGATTATTGTGAGTTTAAAAACCTTTAAATAATGACCAAGTTAAACAAGCATGAAAGGAGAGGGGAAGACTCTATTAAAATGTAATAAAAAGGTGAGGCATTTTAAGAGCTAAGAAGAAAAATGAAGAATGATATAAAACAGAAAAAGAACGAGCCTTTTTTTCAGATGTGGAGTTTGAAAGGAGTTGCAAGTCTGTAAATGTTAAAAAAGAGGCTCAAGATTGTTCTCTATGAATCTCTGGAGAGACCCCCGCGTCTGGCAGAGCGATTAAAACTCTTCTTACTTTCACCTTTTTTAACATTTCCTGAATACTTTCTCCTCTTCTCGAGCCAGTTTGGGGGATCGAGTATGTCTCGCTGCATTTTTTCTGCATCGACGTAGCTGACTTCCCTTCAAAGCTGGAGAAGGAGACATAATTTTCCCGGGATAAATCTGTCACTGGGGTGGAAGAAGAGGTTTGAAAATGTTAAGCTTTCCAAAAGCCCGGGCGGGAAAGCCGCTGTAAACTGCGGCCCCAGCTCCCCAGATCGGTCCAGGAAGGAGAGTGGGGGACTCTCGGCAGTGGGGGTGGGGGCGGCCTGCCTGGTGGCCGAGCTCCCCCACTGGGCTGGCAGGGCCAGCCTCCCATCCCTTTGTCCCTCTAAACTGGCTGCTTGCTGCCCTTCTCAGCTTCCAAGGAAAGGGGATGAAGGCCTGGCCCCTCCTGGGTTTGCTCCATTGGAGCAAATGGTTCAGCATCCTTGGGTTTGGAGGAGGAGGAAGAGGTTAAGCTGGCCATGGAGAAACTCGTCTTCAGACATCAGAGGTCTGATGCCCACTTCTCTCTTTACGAGTATAGGAGGCTTCCCACGTTCCTGCCTGCTGGGCAGGAGTAGGAGCTGGAGGGCCCCAGAGCAGAGGCTTAGGGTGGGCAGCCAGGATGGGAAGAGTCTGGGAGAGAATGGCAGAGAGGTCCCAGTTGCTTCCTTACAGGCCCCAGGAAGGAAGAGAGGGGCCTACTCCACCCCAATCTGCCCCATTTGGTCAGAATCTTCAGAGTGGGATCCTCTTGTCCATTCTCCAGTCAGCGTCCTTCCTGGCCCTTAGAAGCAGCCACTCCTTGCTCTGGAAGGCAGACCAGGAGAGGGATGAGCAGACTGTCTGGGTCCAAGAGGAGGTGGGTGGGAGGGGAGGTGACAGATGCCTTTCCCTGGCTGACTTGGAGCCAGACTGGGGACTTGGCCACTGGGTCCCAACTCTGTGCTTGTGTGAAGTGGGGGTGGTAGGCACAGGCTGGGCAGTAAGGGCTACGTTGCTAACCTGGATGCCCATCCCCAGCCCCCACCCCCATTAGTTTCAGGGACAGAAAAGGTGCCACCTTGTCCGAGCAGGCTGGGAAGCAGCTCTGAAGTCCTAGCCCCTTCTGTCCCATCCCAAACAGATACGTCAGCCCTCACTCCCTTCTTGCGGACAGGCTCCAAGGGTGGCTGGCATTATGCAGAGAGTGGACAGGGACCTTGGCTTCTGTGGCAAGTTGGCTGTCTAAGGGGTGGGGGAGGGGGAAGAAGGCAGAGAATCCAGCTCCCTGTCTCCTGGCTGTCCAGACTGAGAGGCCAGCACACCTGATTTTCTCCCCTCCTCACCCGCAGAAAGTCTTTGGTCACTAGGGTGAGAAACCCAGCTGTGATGGAGTCTGAAACAGACATGGCTATTGAGGTGTTGATTTCTGGACACTGGGACTGGGGACTGTAGGGAAGAGGCAGAAACCTCCTGGCTGGGGGGTTCTGGGAAAGAAGCTGGCTATAGGCTATGTGTAGGGAGAGCTGTCCCCATCCCCGTCGCCTTCTCAGCAGAGCAGGGGTAGGGGTGTGGGAGTGGCCAAGGCTGTGAGTTAGAACTAGAGGTGCCAGAAACAGGAGAGAGTGCTTTCACGCTTGGACTGGAGGTCACCACTGCACCCCAAGGTTTATAATGATCTGTGAGGCATGTGCACATAATATTTTGAGTTGGAAGGATCCTCAGAGATCTTTTGATTAGTAGTAAAACTCTGGTCATGAAGCCTTGACATAAAAGTCATTACTGTCTGGTTTTTAAAGAGGGTCTTTTCAATTTGCTGGTCCCAAGACCCCTTTGCAGAACCCAGTTTGTATGCCATGATCTTGTCTATCCCCCTTGGTAAACCCAGGTGAGGGGCCTGAGGCCCAGAAAGGGAACTTGATGTTTCCTGGGGTTGCCCAGCATATTAGTAGCTGGGCTGGGACTGGAGCCCACGTCTTGGGTATCTGGCCCTTGGAGCAGTTGCTGCTGGGATGTGATAAGTCTGTGGGCCAGCTGGGGTGAGGACATGGAACAGTGGGGGTCAGGGAGCTTCCAATAACCGTCCCCTCACCTTCCTCGACAGCAAAGCTCATTGTGGAGACAGATACCTTTGGGAGCCGGGTTCGAGTCCGAGGAGCTGAGACGGGCCTCTACATCTGCATGAACAAGAAGGGGAAGCTGATTGCCAAGGTGAGGCCCCAGAAGGAAGGGGGCCCTGGGGCCTGGGAGGTGGGCTGGACTGGCTGAGCTCCTCCAGGATCCCAACATGGTGGGCAGAGAGACACAGGGCCACCTTGGGGTTACCTAATGATTCAGTGGGGGGTTCAAGGAGGTGAGGGAGAAGGAAACTGCTTGAGAGATGAAAAGCTATAAAGGCAAAGGAGGAAGAAGGAAGGCTAGGGAAGGGGCTGGGGGGGTTGGTAAATTCCATATATCTTTTTAACAAATCGCCAAATTGCTTTGCTATTATGTCCAATTACATGGTACCAGCAATTGGAATGTTCAGTAAGCCGCAGGCCCAGCCCCTAGGCCGAGCTCTGAAATGGCCCCATTAGTCACGGCTCCTCTCCAGCCTCGAGCTCCCTGCTTCCTGGGCTTCGGGGCCTTGGGGCGCTGCAACTCTTGGAAGGCCTCCCCTCCCCCATAGGGTGGCTGCCCTGGGGGCGGGAGGCCCAGTCCTGAGGGCCTGAGGAGGGCAGGTGGGGAAATGCATTCTAGCAGCTCAGGCCAGACTGATGGGCAGGAGGCCAGGGCAGGCAGGGTCTGGGCCCCATCTCTGCCTCTCTGTCCTGGGGCCCAGCCCCTCGGTAGACAACCATGTGTCGCTGCTGCCCAGGAGGACAGGAAGTTGCCGGGTGGGCTGCGGGTTGTGAGGGATTAGAGAGCCGGTGCCCGGGCAGGGGGTGGGGCCGCAGCTCCTGCCCACCCTGCCATCTGCTGGGGTGCCCACCTGCTGTCTGGGGCCGCCTGCCCTCTGCCTCTGGCTGGCGGGGGAGGGCGGGGGCTCAGAGAGAGCCCAGTAACGCCGTGTCTGGCCCCCATGCCTGCAGAGCAACGGCAAGGGCAAGGATTGTGTCTTCACGGAGATCGTGCTGGAGAACAACTACACGGCCCTGCAGAACGCCAAGTACGAGGGCTGGTACATGGCCTTCACCCGCAAGGGCCGGCCCCGCAAGGGCTCCAAGACGCGGCAGCACCAGCGCGAGGTCCACTTCATGAAGCGGCTGCCGCGCGGCCACCACACCACCGAGCAGAGCCTGCGCTTCGAGTTCCTCAACTACCCGCCCTTCACGCGCAGCCTGCGCGGCAGCCAGAGGACTTGGGCCCCCGAGCCCCGATAGGGCCTGCCCGGCCCCTCCCCGCGGCCCCAGCGCAGAGATTTTCGTCTGATGGGAGCACAGACAGAGAAACTCGAGCAAGACGAGGTCTGCGCTACTGAAGGCTGGGGAGGAGCTGGGGGAGCCCCGGGTTCTCGTTGTTGATAATTGTTTGCTGTTGGGTTTTTTTGTTTTTCTTGTTTTGTTTTTGTTTGTTTTTTTAAAAAACAAAAGAGAGGCTCTATTTTTGTATTCCACTTGGCTGTGGTGTCTGTCTTCTTAACTCTCAGGAAGGTCTGTTAGTGGCCCGGACTGGGGTTCCAGAGGGGGTTCCCTGGCCGTGGGGGGCTTTTTCCAGTCCAGCAGAGGTGCTCCTGAGACCCCAGCACCTGCGGGGCAAGCTGGCCAGGCAGCCAGGGACTCCACTGCACCCCAGGTGGGGGCGGGGAGGAAAGGGTTGGGGCTGAGGTCTGTCAAGGGTGTCAGTGAAGGTGGTTGTTGTGTATTAGTTGCTATTAAATGACTGAAGTATTTATTTAACTTGCATGTGAAAAATGTATGTTGGAGAGTGAGTCTGCTGGGGTCAGCCCCTCTTCCCCTGCCCTGCCCCAGCTAGTGGGCGGCTGGGAGATACAGCAAATGGGACACCAGCTCTGACTCTAGCCTGCTTTCAGCCTAAGGACCCATGCCTGTCAGCCATCCCCATCACTGTCTCGGGAGGGGTTTTCCTGGGAGGACAGAAGCAGGGAAAGGGGCAAGAAGAGGCTCTTAGCTGGTCCTCGGAGCTCTCAGACATGGAGCTCATAGCTCTTAACAAGAGTCATTGGTAACACTTCCCCAGGCCACCTCTGGGCCAGAAATGATGACTCTGCCAGGTCCAGAGCTGCAATCATAGATTCAATGAGTCTTTGAAAAAGTACCTCTCTGTGTGTGCCTAGGTCTGTGTGGGAGACAGATCAGGGATGCCAGAGCTGGTTCTCCGAGTATCAAGCTCCAGAAAATGAAAGAAAAGAGCAGCTGCCAGGGTGCAATGTGGGGGTATGTTGGTGGGGGGACTGCCAAGGCTGGTGTTGACAATTGTGACATGAAACAAGTGTTAACTTTGGGAGATCTGGGTAGAGAGCTGTGAGCAGAAGGTGCTGAGCTCAGGTGCTGCAGAGAGCCCAGGGGGCTGTGGTCCAGGGAGAGACTGCTGACCTTGGAGAGATGGGGCCCAGGGAGAGGAACTGGGTGTGGGATGGGAGGGGAAGCTCAGGGGCCAAGAGCTGAACTCAAACTCTGGACTGGAGGAGAAGCAGCGGGTCGTGTCAGAAGGACTAGGCCGTGAGGGAGAACTGCAACGGAGGAAGGAAGACCAGGCCCGCTGTGGCTGTGGTAGAGCAGGTCATGGTGTCGGCAAGAGGACTGGCCCACGGTGGGTGGAGGGGTATGTGTTTGGATGTGGACTGGTGACATTGGCATCACACTACACTGAGGGAGAGCCCAAGCCTGCAGGAAGCAGGTCTCCTGAAGGCAGAGCTGGCCCAGTCTTCATAACTGAAGCCTTCCATTCTGACTGCTTCTGCTGCCTCCTTTGAGGGTGCCCCTGGGCTGGTCCCTGACCCAATCCAGAAACTCTTCCCTCAGGGCCTCTGTTCTTTGCCACCTCCTTTGAGTGAGGGTGACCCTAAGGCTTCCTAACCACGTGGACCTCCCAGAGTTGCAGCCACAAGTCCCAGGCTTGGGACATCCAGGCAGATCAGGAATTCCAGGGCTCAGTGAGAAGTCTTGGAGTAGAGAGGTTGGGGATACCCTGGGGTCTGTCTATGCCGCCTCTTCTGGCCTGCTATCGGGGGCAGGGGCTCTGGATAGAGTAGGTTTCTCCTGGTGCATAGACACTGGGGATGTGGGGAGGGGGCTCTAGATCTCTCTCTTCCAGCTCCCCAGCTCTTAGTGCCTCCTCCTCTGCTCCATCCCCTCCCCTCCCCCTTTAATTAATTCTGGGTGAGCAGCCTGGCTTTATTGTGCAAGGAGCTGGGGTCTCACTGTGGGAAAAGTCACACCTTCTGAGCAGCTTCTGATGCCATGCAAATGAAGAGACCGTCCAGGAAACTCTTTCATCTGCACGGCCGCCTGTCCAGCCCCCAGCCCAGTAATTACCCACATTTCATTTGTTTGAGAGCAATTCTTAGGGGATGCCAGAGGATAGGAGGGAGTCTGAGGGGGGGAATGTCAGGCTCTCCCTGCCTGTGATCCTGGCCACAAAGTAGGGCCAGCCTGGGCCAAGGATGGTCACCGGCTAGGCCAAAGCTAATCCTGCAGGCCCGAGACTGGGGATGCCTGCGTACTCCAGGGTGGTGGGGTGGAACTGTGCCATGGTTGTGTTGAGGGAGAAGAGGTGGGCTGTCCAGAGAGCTGGGCCTGCATTATAGGAGAGAGATGACTGATGGGGGCAGCAGAGTAGAGGCGGACAGGAAGGTGGATATCTGGTCCTTGAGGCAGCCTGAGGCTTTGGGAAGGGGCTGACACCCAGCAGGACCCCAGGCCAGGGACCCATGGGGGCAGAGCCCAGAGTGGTGGGGCCAGGCTGGGCAAGGGCACCCACCACCTTGTTTATCTTTGCGTTGCTGCCTCCACAGAGCCCTCGCTAATGGGGTTTTACAGCCCACTCAAGCTGCAACTGGCCAAGAATCAATCATTACCGGCACTTAGTGGTTTGATAGTTAACAGCCTGAACTGAAGCCAAACTGGTTGTTAACTGTGATAACAACTGATTTCAAGGGGTTATTGCCGGCCCAATATGCTCAGCCCATTTATTTCAGGGAAAACAAGCAGGGAGCTGTTGCAAGTTTCAGAAAAAGGAAGAAGGCTGGGCTTTGCTCAGCCAAAAGGCCTGCCACTCTGTCTCGGAGTGGGTGCCGGCTGTGAGGGCCCTGGGGACCGGCTGAGGTGTGCATGGAGGCACAACCTCGCAGAACGCATGGAGGACCTGTGTGTGGGCCCAGGTGGTCCACGCAGAAGGCCCTCTCCAGTCCTCCCTTCTCCTCAGTGCTTAGCTTGTCCTGATTCCCCACCTCCCCTCCTCTTTCTCTTAGAGCAGCACTCCCCAGGAGGGCTTCACAGGGACCAACTCCCCATGAGGAGAAGCCCAGGCCTAGCGGCCAGGCCTCTACTTGTCTCCACTCAGCAGGTGGGGCTGGACCCCCTCTCCCATTCCTCCCTCACCCAGGGCTCCCGGAGCCCTGCCAAGTCCAAGCCAGAAGCTTGCCCTTCCTTTCAAAGCCAGCGAAGATGCCACCAAGCCTTGACTAGAAAGAATGAGCAAGAGTTCTCTCCTCTCCCTTCACCAGGTCCTGTCCATCCCTACCTTCTACCCTCAGCCAAATGACAGCAGGTAAGGCTATGTGGCCAAGCATCATTCTAGAATGCTGCTGCAGCAAAGGAACTCAGGAGTTCTCCACCACCTACAGATAGACAACCTGAGGCCTGGAAGTCACACAGCTAGTGTCAAAGCTAGTACCAGAAACCAGGTCTTAATTCCCAGACTCAGGCTGCCTCTTGAGGACTGGAGGTCTTCCCCTAATTCCGTTCATTCCTTCACTATTTATTGACTGCCTATTATGTGCCAGGCTCTGTTCAGGGTAGAGGGGACAAAGCAGGAAATACGAGACAAAACCTTGTCATTATGGAGCTCATATTCTTTTCGGGGAGGGGGCGGGACGCAGAGCAAACAGTGTGTAGTAAAGCAGACACGGACAACCACTAAGGGGAAAATGCAGAGGGGAAGGAGTGTGAAAGGGCGGGTAGACCTGTAGCAGCTTTATACAGGGTGGTCAAAGGAGGCCTCACTGAAAACTTAATCTTTGAGCACACCCCTGACCTAAGGCACTCAGATATCTGGGGACGGAGCCATCCCAGGCAGAGGGAACAGCAAGTGCAAAGGCCTGTTGCAGCAGAGGAAGAGGAAGGAGACCAGTGTGGCTGCAGCAAAGCGAGGGGAGGATGGGGGCAGGGGGTGAATGATAGAAGCTGAGGTGAGGCCAGAGAGACAGAAGGGGTGGCGGTGGAGGGTGGATCATGTTGGGCCATTGAGAAGACTTTAATTTTAACCCTGATAAGACAGCAGACCATGGGGCATTTTGAGCAGTAGAATGACGTGATCTCAAGTTTTAACAAGATTGCTTTGGCTGCTGTGTTGAGAAGAGACAGCAGTGGGGCAAGGGAGACCAGTCGTGAAGTTATTGCAATAATCTAGGCCAGAGATATTAGCGGATTAGAGGTGGTGAGAAGAGATTGGAATTTTGGACATTTTTTGCCAGTAGAGACGGCGGGGAATTGTTGATGGACTTGAATGCGAGTTGTGAGAGAAAGAGAGGAGTCGAGGGGTTTCCAAGGATTTTAGCCTGAGCAATCGAAAGGGTGGAGGGGCCATTTACAGAGATGGAGAGGATTCTGGGAGGGGCAGATTTTGAGGGGAAGAGTAGGAGTTTAATTTTGAACATGTTAAGTCTGGACTCACAAAAGAAACATTCAAGTGGAGACATGGAGTAGGCAGATGCGTATGAGTCTGGAATTCAGGGGAGAGGTCTGGTGTGAAGATATAAATTTGGGAGTATTGAGCACACAGATGATTTCTAAAACCAGGAGATAGAACAGATTCGCTAGAGAGCGAGCACAGATGGAGAAGAGAAGAGCTCTAGGCCTGACGCCGAACATTTAGAGGTTAAGGGGAAGGGGGAACCAGCAAAGATGGATCAAGTGCGGCCCATGAGGTAGATGAGAGGGAGACCAGGAGAGTGCGATGTCCTGGTGATAGAGGAAAAAGACAGAACAATTTCTGAACTTGAAGCTCTAAGTGGGGTTTGAGAAGAGTTTTACCATCATCAACTGTCTCCCTTCCCTCTACCCGCACCAGCCCCAGGGCCAAGAGGAGGTGGCCAACAGGCAGGGTTGGTTTAACCTGGTTTCACTTGGGAGTCTCTTTGACTCTCCTCTCAGCCTCCTCCTGCCTCTCATCTGGGTGCCTTTACCTCCGCAACGTATCTCAGATCCAATCTGTCTGTTCTTCTCGTCATCTACTGTCACCAGCCTGCTCCAAGCTGCCGTCAGCTCTTGTCTGGCTCATGGCAACAGGCCCCTAACTGCTCTCCCTGAGTCCTCTCCTCTCCCCCAATCCTCTCTCTATTCAGTAGCCACAATTTTCCAAACACAAATCTCATCGTGTTGTCACCATATTTACAGGGGCTGAAGGGTGTGTCTTCTAGAATGGAATTCAAACTTCTTACTATGGCCCACATGGTCCCCTGTCTGCCTATCCAACCTATGGCTTAATCCCACTCCCTCTCCCCTACTGCACTCTGGCCACACCTCCTCCCAGCTTCTCAAACAAGCCAGGCTCCTATCTGCCTCAGGGCCTTTGCACTTGTGTTCTCTCTGCTCAGAATGCTTTCCCTCTAGATCGTTGGATGGCTGACTGCTCATTATGTAGCTCTCTGCTGTCACTTCCTGCTTTATTTTGTTTATTATACTTATCGCTATCTGATATTATGTTGTTATTTATTTGTTTACTTGCTTTTGGTCTTTCTGTCCCTTCTAAGAGAACAGGGACTTTGACTTGATCATTGATGAATATCCAGTGCCTAGAACAGTGCCTGGCACTTCATGGGTGTTCAGTAAACATTGGTTCAAGCAATCAACTAATAAAATGAGAGTAGACTTGGAGGCTGTGAGTAGACAGGGGGGTTGGGAATTCTCTGTATCCGGGACTTGGGTCAAGCTTTAGGAAATGCCAGAAGGTCAGGGAGACTTGAAGATGGTCCTGGATGGGTGACCCTCTGGGCCCATCCAGACATGCACAGTCTTACTAAAAGAAGGTCCAAGGCTGTCTGACACAGGCTCACCCCCCTTTTCTCAAGCTGCAGGAAGTGTCTCCAAAACCTGGACAAATGAGCATCTAAGCAGGGCCTGCTGGGATGGACATCTCAAAACCTCCCAAAATTCTGGTTCCTTCCTCACAACTGGGTTTCCATAGCAACCAGGGGACTTCAAAGGAGAGAGTGAAGGGGAATTAAGAGCCAGAGAGCAAGAGGAGAGAGGAGGAGTAAGTGGTAGCAAGACAGATGGGGAGCTGGCAGGAACTCCCGGGCGATCCCCACGTCCCACGTTACTGTGGAGGGTTGTGCAAATAAGGTCCCTTTGGTCATCCCCTTCTGCATATGGATCTCTGCTGAACCTCAAGAACTAACTCTCCATCTGGGAAGGCTGCAGAACTGACCCTCATGCATGCCCCGTCCTATAGGCTGGCAGATGCTGAGAAGGACTCAGGCTCAGTCCTGCAGTCCATCTCCCCTCCCTCAGCCCCTCTCTCAGCAATAGTGAAACAAGCTGGGGCACTGGATCAGCTTGGGAAGCTGTGTTTCTTTTCTCTTCCTTCCTTGGCTGTAGGTGGGGGGGGCGAGGTGATAGTAGGGAGGGGGGTAGTCAGGACATTATCCTATGCCAAGTGAGGTCCCTGGCTTTGGTACTTAGAGACTAAGGGCCCCAAGCATGAAGGATCAGATGGTCTCCAGCTTGGGGCCTGGCTGGAGGTGCTCAGAACAAGGGGCCAGGACTGGACACTGCTTTGGGGGAGCAACGAGAGCTCTGCATGGTTTGTAGCTTCCTGCTACCTTGACCTCAGAGGATGAGAAAATGCCTGGGCCTGGGGCCTGGGAGGGGCAGAATGGCAAGCCCTCAAAGAGCCAGGGCACTAGGCCCTGAGACCCAAGCCAACTGCCCAGAGAGCCAGCCAGTGACTTTCAAGGGTGGGAGGGGCCGGATTGACAACCAAATTCCAGCTGTTTCTCTGTTCACCCACAGGCGCACAGCTCCCAAACCCCCAGGCTCAAAGCCTCTACCTTCTTGGATTCCTCCCTGTTTCCAGCCTCCGACATTTAATCATTTCAATTTGACAAACATCATCAATTCTTGCTAAGTCTTTCTTCACAGAGAAATCCCCCTGTCCTGGCACAACCTACTCCTGGCCATTTCTCGCCCTCCCACCTCACCTCGTCTCCCTGCCCGGTCTCTCCCTGGGCTTCTTTGTCTGCTCTCCCCCTCCTTGCCTCCCGTAGCCCTCAGTAATGAAGAGCAAACTCATAAAACATTCATCGTGGGTAATACACCATGTAGGATCTGCTTGATCCCAGTTCCGATAGGAGAGGCCAGGTCAGTAGGATGCTGGGTCTCAGGCTTCGAGATGGTTGGGGTGACTTCTCTACCTTGGGCTCAAGTTCCAGCCACTTCCATGAAGCCAGGCCTGATCCTCCCTGGTGGGGTGGAGGGTGGGGGGTCCCGGTAGAGTAGAAGACGAGATTCCTGAGAAGAGGTGCTAACAGTCCAGGGAGGGAGAGGTGGCTTCTGGGGGTGCTCCTAAGTGAGGCATGATTGGCAGCTGGGGCTCTGAATAAAAGCTGGAAGAAGGTGAGCCGTGACCAAAAGGCTAAAGGCAGAGGTTTGTGCTGAGAGTGAGGAGGGTTTAGAGCCTAAGCATGCGGGGTCTGGAATTGTTATTTCTGCCCCAGGGAGCCTGGTAAGACGGAGTGTGCCCAGATGCGTGAGGGAGGGGAGGGTCTGATGCCGGGGGCAGGCCCTCTGCAGGAGGCTACCCGGGGTGGCAGGCCTCCATGTGGGGGCACTTTCATCAAATCAGTGGGGTGGGGAGAGAGAGAGAAGGGAAGGGAAAGGGAATCTTTTCTTACTCTCCCAGCGCTCCTGGAATCTGCCCTGACACTGATGTGTCCCCTCGTCCCCCACTCCAGGCCTAAGTGAAGTCAGAGAAGGGCTTCAGAGAAATGTCTGCAGGAGCAGCCAGAAGTCAGATATGGCTTGGTGTGGTGGTTAGGAGTGAGCGCTTTGGAGTTACACAGAACTGACCTTGAATCCCGGCTCTGTCGCTCCCTAACTGTGTAAACTGCATGAGTCATTTCACCTCTCTGAGCTTCAATGTCCTCACCTGCAAAATGGGGGACATACCCCACCTTAGAGAGTTGTCATGAGGATTGGAGCTTACAGATGTGTGTAAGGTGTCTAGCAGAGTGCCTTAACAAGGGCTCCTGACAAATAGGGGCTACGTGGGAAGGGGTCTCTGGGAGAGGTTGGGCCAGCTGAGCTAAGTCCCTGCAGAGCCCAGGTTTACAGAGTGATGTCATTCAAGAGGCACCATGAGGGAGAACGGCAGCATCTCCAGGGAGGCTGTTTTCCAGGGGAAACAGCTCTGGCAGCCCAAGGGCTAGAGGTAGCCAGCAAGCTGGGCAAGATAAAGGGCAAGGTCATTCGTGCATGTAAAGCCTGAGCTGGCCCTCTCCCTTCCACTCCTCTGAGCAGGTGTGCCGGCCAAAGACCGGGGCCCCTGAAGGTCTGGGCGAACTGAGGGGCCAGGTACAGTGGTGTCCCGCAAGGGCGATGGTCTTCCTGCTTCCTCTCAGAGGCCGCTGTGCATGTCTTTACCACCCTGCTGCTCAGACCTGGCCCTGTCTCCCCTCTCCCAACCCCCAAAGCAGCCCACGTGAACCAGGAAGAGAGTCAAGTCTGAGTCTGCAGTTGGAAAGAATGGAAGAAGAGAGGAGCACAGAGAACACAGAGAATCAACATTCAAGGTTTCTTATCTCTCCTCCAATCGATGCCAACTCTTCCTTCCCCAGGGCCTTGCACTGATACATGACAAATTTACTGGGTGCGTCCTCTATGCCAGGCATTAAAGCAAGAGTTGGGAAGCAGCGGTGAGCAAGTCAGATAGACCCCTGACTCCCAAAGCTTCCCTTTTGGCAGATGGCCACCGTTAGACAGTTAATTCCGATGAGGCGTGGGGAAGGTGTTTCTGTTCCTGAGACAGAGGAAGAGCAGAGGTTGTGCTAGGAGGACGGCAGGTTGATCGTTGTTGAGGCCATGCTGGCTCTGAGGCAGCCTCGTGGGAGAAAAGACCCTGGGCTGGTTCTGCTGGAGTTCAGCTCAACACAGCTCAGTCCCAACTCAATTCGGTGCACGCTGCGTATTGAGTTGCTGGAGATAAAGGGGTAGACAAGGCAAGGTCCCTGCCCTCAGGCTGCCCCCACGTCTTGGGGATCCCAGAGTAGCAAACCTGTAGTTGCCCTACCACGTGGTGGGGCAATAAGTGGGTTAGCACCAGGTATTCCACTTGACTGAATCATAAAAGTAACCACAGAAAAGATAGGAGTTGAGAGTGAGTAGCTGTGGAATCCTCAGGGAAATTAATCTTTCCTGAACCTTAATTTCCGCATCTAGAAGGAGAAAGGTTTGGACTAGATTATTTGTTTTCAAAAAAATTTTTTAGCAGAAGAACCTTATTTCCTGAGGAAACCTGTATAGAAGCCTATTTCATAAAATAGACGTAAATGATATTTGCTTTGGTCAGCTCAGGGATGGGGGTCCCCTCAGTTTCATCCTTCGTGCCTGACAGCTCAACTGGGGCAGGTGGTGAAGGAGATGGAGGGTCTGAGCCCTTCACTGTTCTCTTGGGCATCCAGGGGAAGATGAAGGCAAGGACCCTCCAGAGAGGAAGGGCTGGGTGGGCTCCAGGCCTGCTGTCCGGGGCCACCCCCTCAGCCCCGCTGAGAAGATGCCTCCAGGATGAGCAGCCAAGCCTGCTCCCTCCTCGGAGCACCTGGACAAGCAGGCTGTTCCCACAGCCTCTCAGAGAGACTCCCGTCTCTTCCTGCACTGACCACTCACACCCAGGGATTATCCCAACCAGAAACTTCCATTCAGGACAAAGCTCCCAGGAATGAAACCCGAGCTGCCACTGAGAGGCTCCCAGGCTAACTGGGAAGTGGCTGGGAAAGGGAGGGAAAGCTTGCAAAGCACTGGGAGCCTCAGGGAGGCCGTGAAACCCGAAGACAAACGACCAGCCAGTGGACTGGTGCTGTGGAGCTGCCACTGCCTTCTGCAGACCCAAAGGTCAGGGCTGAGCGGAGTGGGAAAGGGAGGGGGAAGTGCACCCCCAGGCTTTTCAAGGGGAGAGTAATTGGTGCACCTGTGGCTAGGGCCAATATCCCCTGTGAGGCCCTCAGGGCTGGCCTGCAGTCACTCAAGCTGCCCCCTCTCTTCCCCTCTTCCCCTCCACCCTGCTCCCAGCTGCTTCCACTTACTCCAGTGGGCTGCTGGATTGGTCAGTGACAGGGGCCCGCCAGCACACCCAAGGGAGGGGAGAGAAGAGTAATAACCATAGTCACCATTTATTGAGCACCCATTAGGTGCCAGGCGTGCTGCATATGTTATTTCTAATCCTCACGATAGCCCTGGCAGATCAGTGCTGCTAGCCCCATTTTACTGGTAGGGAAACTAAGGCTAAGAGAAGTTAAGCAGTTTTCCGCAAGTGATGGAGCTGGTTAGTGGTTGACCGAGGATCTGAAGCCAGGGCTTCAGACTCCGACGTACTCAAGCACCTTTTGCCCGCCACACTCTGCACTCTTAAAATCCTGCATTAGAGCCCAAGAACCCTAGTTCATTTCAAAATAAACTCTTTCTTCCCCTTCAAGCCCTGGGGTGGGACAAGGGAAATGCTGCGAGTGGTCATTTCTCTCACATGGATCCTCATGACCTTGTGAAGTGATTTCACTTCTCTGGGGCTCAGTCTCCTCATTTGAAAAATAGGATTCATAATAGTGCCTGCTTCTAGGTGGAGGGTAAATGATCACACATATAAAGAATTTAGAACAGTGCTGGGCACGGAGGCAGCTCTCACTATATGTTATTATTATTGCTGGAAGAATTCCTTTTCCCCTTTGCCTAGGCAGCCCAGAGCCCTGAGGAAGAAGCATTCAGCAGGCTGAACGGATTCTCCTGCACTCAGCCCCTCCCTGCCTGCCTCCAAGGATTCAGATGTAGGCTAGAAGACACCTCAGAGGGCTAAGACCTTTGAGCGATGCCGGGAGCCAACATGAAACCTTCTGCTCCCACCTCCAGAGGAGCTCCAGGCCCTGCAGGGGCCGAGCCACCTGGTCTTCTCCATAAGTAAGGTGCTCAGCTGAGCTGCCAGTCCACCCTCGTGTGGCTCTGAAGGTTGAGTGCGAAGCCCAGTCCAGCAGAATGCTCCGGTTCGGAGAATCCTTAGAATCAAGCAGACCTGGAAAAGGGTCAAAAGTGAGTTGGTCGGGCTGTGTCCCCGGGTCCCCGGGACTGGGCTGTTGTCTAGGGGACTCCCTGTGGTACTGCTGAGTGGCAGGCAGCCTTGGGCTCTGGGAAGGGGTAATTTTGTTGTGCTAAAGGCCAGGAGCTTAGCTAGAGGCTGTGGCCTTGCTGACTAGCCTTTCACCTGCAGCCTCCCTAGCTCAGGCCTCCTGGACCGATATCCTCTGGGGACGGCACTGAGGGCACCAAGGACTGGTTCTGCCCCGCAGGTAGAGAGACACCCCACTGGTCCCTGTTCACTTCTCCAACATCTGGGCATCTCGAGGCCTGGCTTCTGGCTGCCATTAGTGGCTGGGGCTTGGACTAAGAAACTAAGGATCCGTGTTCAAGGACAAAGTTGAAGTCAACTTTTGTGATGCCTATGCTTGAGCCTGTGCAGTCAGTAGAAGGTGACAGCAGAGAATGGGTAGTGGACTGGGCAGGAGGACACCTTCTAGCTTGGGGACTGTGGAATGTGGGGCTTAAAAATGATTCTTTCTGGGGGCCAGCCCTGTGGCTGAGTGGTTAAGTTTGCGTGCTCCACTTTGGTTGCCTGGGTTCGCAGGTTCGGATTCTGGGCATAGACCTACTCCACTCACTAGCCATGCTGTGGGTGGTGTCCCACATACGAAATAGAGGAAGATTGGCACAGATGTTAGCTCAGGGATAATCTTCCTCAAGCTGAAAAAAGAGGAGGATTGGCAATGGATGTTAGTTCAGGGCAAATCTTCCTCAGCAAAAAAAGAAAAAAAAAATTCTTTCCACAGCCATACACCAAGCTCTAAGCTCCACTCCACTTCTCATCTACAGGGAAAGCAATGATTTTGTACCTATTCCCAGGGAGTTTATAGTCTAGTAAGAGAAACTACCTGTACAAGTAATGGTCAGCAATTACAAATATTAACTATTAGCAATTAATTAAATATTAGCAATTATAAATGGGTATGCTTTTCAATTTTATTCCAACTATTCAGTCCAGATGAGTCAGATAGTACCATTACCTTTTAAAGATAAGAAAATAAAGGCATAAGTGCAATATCAATATTAATACTGAGTCCGTACTCATAAATGCTTTAAGCTAAGTCCTTAGGTACGAAGACTACAGTGTGTGTGTGTGTGTGTGAGTCTGTAGTATGTTCACATAAATATTTGTTAGTGAGTGCCTTATGTTTCAGGCACTGTGTTTACGTACTTTATGTCTATTACTCCTTTTATTGACCTTCTAACTACTCAGTGTGTTAGGCATCAGTATTCCAAATTTACAGAGGAGGAAATTAGAGTTCCGCAGGGTTAAATAATGTCTCCAAGCCACACGGCTGGTAAGTGGCTGAGTCAAGATTTGAAGCCAGATCTGGACTCTAGTCTTTCCACTCTGCAAAGCACATAGGTGACTAATAATTCCGAGCAGAATGTAATGGAAAAAGTGACCTAAGACAGGTACCAACATGGTGCTAGGGAATTTCTGGGAGGGAAGAGTTCCCAGCTGGCTGAAGGGAAGAAGCATGAGGAACAGAGACTGACTTGCCCGAGGTCATTCAGCTGATCAGTCAGGAGTTAGAGGTAAAATTCAGGTGTCTAGACTCTAAGATCAATATCAGTTTTGAACACTACCAACAATGAGAACTTTGAGAGGAATTCACCTCAGCTCTGTTTTGTTGAAGAAAAATTCTGAAGTCTTTGAAAGTCCCCCAGAATCTGTGTGAACTGTGGGTGAACTAAAAGCCCATGCAAAAGGCAGAGAGGAAATGGGCTTCTCTCCCGGAGGCTGTCTCTGCAGCAGCGTTTCCGCCACTGATGCCCTTCTCTGCCCCCAGAGGCTGGGGTTCGTTCTGCCACTTTTCCCGCTACAAAGCAGCCAGAACAAAAATTTCTAAGCAAAGCCAAAGATGGTTTCAAGTCACCCGTATGCTCACAACCTCCCCTGTCTCCCCCTGCCCGCAGGATAAAATTCAAATTCCTCAGCCGGGAATATGAGGCCCTTCACAACCTGGCAGCAACTTTCCAAACTTACGTCCTTCCACTTTCATGGCAGAGTCGAGTGATGCAGATCTTTCTACCATTTCCCAAATACTCCAGCACGCATCTGTCTTTTCTCGTGCTGTTCCCTCTGCCTGGATGAACCCCTACATACCTTTCAAAACCTAAAATTGTCTCCTTCCCCATTGTGTCTCCCAGGCAATCCTCTGTGGTTTCATACATTATTCTGTTTATAACACAGAGTTATAACTACTTACTTACAACTATAGTTCTTCAAGTAGTCTTGGACTATAGTAGGGACTTCATAAATTCTGGTGAGTGAATGGATGAAGTCCAATCTGGATGCCTGAAGGCTGGGTCTTGCCTTCTGGGGCATAAGAGAGCTGCATGCATGCTCTGAGGAGACTTGACCAACTCCCTCCAGAGTTTTGGACCCTTCAAAGATTAGAGATAGTTTTCAAAAAGAAAAGAATAATAGCTCCCCTTTCTTAGGTGCTCACTATCTACCAGGGATGGTGCTAAGCTCTTAAACGCCTCATCCCACTCCATCCTTAATAATGTCCTGCAGTAATTGTTATCCTCATGAGGGTATTATCCCCGAAATGAACTGTTATTCCCATTTTACAATTGGAGAAACTGAGGTTCAGAAAAGTAAAGGAATGTCTGCCTTCCAAAATTATCCTGCGAGAATTTAAATCCAGATCTGTGGGCCTTTAAAACCCAAGCTCTTAACTTCCAAGATTTTCTGTCTCTGACTCCTCCAAGTGTGAACTTCTTCTTCTGTATTAAGAGGGAACCAAATCCCATTGCTCCTCCTGCCTCGTGAGAGACACCATTGGCGTGTGGGTTCTGAGCTGTATGGCATAGGGACTGGGGTTGCACATGCAGCCTGTGACAGACCAGAAGTTCCAGCCTGATGTTTGTGCTAAGACCTTGACATGCACCCTTTGGGGCGGGGGGGTCACTAATCATTTACTTCTGATTACCTGCCGCCCCTGGAATGGCCTAGGCTGACAGCTAAAGCAAAAAAATAGAAGACAAAACAAAACAAAAAACTGACTTAGGATTGACCGGGGTTTCCCTCTTCAGGTTACAGACACTTTGTTAGGAAAATAAAACCCCTCGTTGGAAGCTCAGAAGGACTTCGCTTTGAGGACTGAACCTGGGTTCTAGCCTGGCTTTTGTTACTAACCAGCTGTGTGACCTTGGTCAAGGGGCTTAACCTTATAAGCCTTCATGAGTGGGCAGGAAAATGGGCAAGAACACAATGCACTTAGAAAGGAAGGATCCAGATGACTTCCAGAGAAGGGGAGTCTGAGTTGGAGTATAGATCACACCCGGGAAAGAGGCTCCAGAGCTGCTGGTGGTAGTGTCCCGGTGTGCTGCTGGGGCTGAGAGGCCCCTCAGGAGCAGGCACCACGGGGAACGGGAGAGGAGAGCAAAGACAAGGTTCTTCCTGTCACAGTTCTAGTGATGGGAAGGCCCCGTCACAGTCCCTCTGGAAAGTGAAGCATAGGCATCCAGAAACTCCCAGGTTCAGGAAGAGCTAACTTTCCCCGTCTTTGGGCCTCCATGTACCCAATACATTTTCCTATCTGAAAAAAGGTTGCATTTCCTTATATGGTCATATGCCTACATATCAAGGTCTTGGTCAACAATAGACTGCATATATGATGGTGGTCCCATAAGATTAGTACCATATAGCCTAGGTGTGTAGTAGGCTGTACTATCTAGGGTTGTGTAAGCACACTCTGATGTTTGCACAGGACGAAATCGCCTCACGACTTATCCCAGTCGTTAAGCAACACCTGACTGTACTTAAAGGTCAACCTCCCCTGTAGAAAGTGAACTCCTAGAGGGAAGGAAACTCGGCTTCTCCGTCCACGTTCCTCAGCCCCTAGACTGACTGCCTGGCACAGGAGGCACACAATTTTCCTCTAAGTGGGTGAATGAATAAATTTCAGGTGAGTGGGCAGAGGTCCAATGTCAGAGTAGAGCAAACCTTTAAAGCTCATTACGAAGAGGGAAGGTATGTTCAAGAAGAAACAGAATCTCAAATGGCTGGGGAGCTTTCGGAGCAGAAAAGCTAAGAAGAGCTGAGAACACCAATCCCACGGTCCCTGAGCCACCAGTGGCCACAGAACCCTTGACTGGGTAGACTCTAGGCCATTCTTAGGTTCCTTGAAGAAAATGTAAAGGCAGGTGGCACACAGGGCTCGGGTTCATTGTCTCTAGCTAGAGTGACCATATGTCCTGGTTTCTACATATTTTCCCAGAGTAATTAGTAATACTTCAGAAATGTCTTGGTGCTGGTTTGAATGACAAACTTCCTTTTTTAGGTGGTATTCTTTCCCCTTCATTTTTTCTTTTTTCTTTTTTGTTGGGATATAATTCACATACCACAAAATGTACCCCTTTTAAAGTGTACAGTTCAGCGTTTTTTAGTATATTGATGACGTTGTGCAATCATCACCACTATCTAATTCCAGAACATTTTCATCACCCTGAAAAGAAGCCTCATACCCATCAGCAGTCACTCTCCATTCCCCACTCCTCCTGGCCCCTGACAACTAATAATCTACTTTCTGTTTCTATGGATTTACCTATTCTGGAGATTTCATATATGTGGATTTATACACGATGTGGC
The DNA here is from genome assembly GCF_021613505.1 of Equus quagga. NCBI lineage: Eukaryota > Metazoa > Chordata > Mammalia > Perissodactyla > Equidae > Equus > Equus quagga. The sequence continues at coordinate 156,821,036 of NC_060268.1, read as the reverse complement.
CTTTATGTGTCAGGCTTCTTTTACTCAGCATGATGATTTCAAGGTTCATCTGTGTTGTAGCATGAATTAGTACTTTGGACAATAAATTATTTGGTCACTCTATATATAGCCATTAATATTGTAACTATTACATTGCGAGTGTTCCCCTGGGGCCAGAGAACAATAGAGAAGGAGGAGCCAGGCTAAGATTCTCTTACTGGAGAGGCCATTCTGTTGGCTCAAGGCATAGAAATACAGATGGAGGATGAGGCAGAGAAGGAGCTTCGTTTAAGATTTTAGACTCTTGAGTTGGCATTTCTATTGGCTTTGAGGTCCTTGACTCCATGACAGTAGTTACAGAGAACTGGCAACAGTCTAATCTGTTGCCAGCTTCTCGGAGAAAAGCAGAACTTAATGAGTTAAAGGATGAACCAAGGGAGAGATGAACCACAGGCTCTAAGTGTGAGCGTTTGCTCAGCCGTTAGCTTTGCATGATCTTGAATGGGTCCTTCTCCTTCTAGACTCCATAAAATGAGCACACTGATCATAAGGAAAATCCCAAAGCTATTAGGTTCTAAGACACTTCACAGGATCTTCCAGTATTCTCTGGGCTGTTCTATAGATGTATAATGCTAAGATCCACACACTTAGGGCAGGCTGGACCTTTTGAAAGGTATATGGCTGACAACTGTGTGTGGTTTTGAGCACTCCAGTCAATTGGGTAGTTTGTGTACTAGAGAGTTAAGCCAGGATAGTTTGGGTATACCTGACACTGTTTTAATGGCTCAGAGTTACTGATGAGAAATGTTCCGGGTGTTTCTGCAGATACGTGTCTACTTGTCTCATTTCCCCTAATGCGTTGAGTTCCCAGGGCCAAGGGCCAATTTTTATGCAATTCTGTCTCTCCTACAATACCCAGCTCAAGCCCTTACACACATAGGGGCCCCATGTGTCCTGGAAGGCAGGGAAGGGCAGGCTAAGCAAGTAAGAGCTGTTGGTCTGTGGAAGTATTTCCTCATCTTTAGAGGACTGATTACCAATCTGCCAAAGACGCAGGGGCCAGGGTGAGGGGCCCCACGGCTCCACCTCAGGCAACCAGAAACAGTCATGAGGTGCCACTAGACGACATACCAGGAGGCAGGCCACTGAGCAGCAGGGCCTGCAAGTTGGCAGAACTGGGGAGGCTGTCCTGGGGGGTCGGGAGGAAAGCCGAGGAGGGCAGGGCATGCTAGCCAGGCCTGCTGCGCTGAAAGCAGCAGACGGGTAATTTCCAAATGACCATTTCAAAGGAAGGTTGAATTTCTCCAAGATAAGAGGGAGAGCAGAGAGCATGCCTATATCTCTAACCCCCTGAGCTCACGGCCGTGATAACAGCTGTGGGGTTGGAAACCTAATGCTGATGAAAGAGTTAAAGGGTGGCTGCGGGCAGCTATCGGTGACACTGCTAGGAATTGAGCATGCTCCTGGAGCACGGCTGGGGACTGGTGTTCCTCCATGAATAGAGGCCACTCTCAGGGAGTTTTTCCTGGAACAGAATGGGGTCAGGGAGCCGCTTGGGGAACAATGGTTGCCACCGACTAGCTGAATTTCTTACAATCACACACCATACCCCCTGATCAAATAGCTCCTTTGTCCGGCTGATATAAAAACATGTCATACAATGATGATTTGGAAGAATGACACGGGTTTGCCTTTCACAGAGATCAGAAGGGCTTGTCATGCAGCAGGGGGAGAAACATCAGAGTCAAGGAAAACCTGGAGAATAAAAGGAGCAAATGGAAACAGACAGCAACAATAAGAAAGGGCTGGGTTGCTCAAAAGGCAGACAAGGGCTTGGTTACCAGCAGGGAGACCGAACAGCCAGGCAGCTCCAAGGAAGGGCCTGCTCGCTGCCCGGTAACCAGTTTCACAGCGCCCCCTTGAAACTCTGGAGAAACTCAAGGATTAAAGAAGTACAACTCGGAAGAAGAGATGGTCCAAGGCGGCTGGTGTGCACGGACCACGGGGAATGCAAAGCAACCGGAGCGATCGTCCTACCCATATCATTATTTTACAGATGGGGAAACTGAGATCTGGGGAGGGACGGTGGCTTAGTCATTTCCTCGGACTGTCCAGATTCAGGTTTGTTTTACAGCTGCTTTTCCTATTTCCCTCACTTTGAAGATGGAAATGCAGGGGCTTCTCAAGCGTTCTCTGTTCAGAGAGCAGAAAAGATGAACTTTAGGAGCTGAGCTGGGACTAGGCAGTGCACTCCCGTGTACCTCTGTTTCCCTGTCCACAAGGTGAGGGCACTCCTGAAGCCCCTAGCCAGCCATTAGTGCAGCCACCATTTGTTAAATGCCTTCTGTGCATCCTACCCTGGATAAGGTCCCTGGAGAGAGGAGGAAGGGAGAACTTCATTAAAAGATAAGCCACAGTCACTGGACCCAGTTAGGCAAATGCGGTCTCGGTAGACTGTGTGGACACCAAACCCTGCTTCTCAGCTGAGACCTGTAATCGAGGTGGGCAGGCTTCCTGTCTGTTTCGGGCAGGTCAGACTGAGACTTTGTTGTTCAAAGAGAGAAGGCTCACATAGCAAGATTCCTGCGGCTCCCAGTCATCAAGTAGGTTTACAAAGAAAATGACAATTGTCAATGTCGCTAATTAACATGCGTCTTGAGTGCAGCAACTGTAAACGGATCTGAAGCCTTTATATTAGATTTCTCCAGAACTATCTGGGGTTAAAAAGCAGGAGTATTTTGTGTTAATACATTCTCTTTCATTCCCAGATGCTGAAATCCTTTACCCATAGATAGCCAGTTCTCAATGCTACCCCTGTGGGGAATGTGGCAAATGCCACTCTCCCCGTTCTCCAGCTGGGAGGCCTGGGTCACAGAAAGGTTCTAAGGCCTGCAGTGGGGGATGGAAACCAAGACTGTCACCCTCTCATTCACTGCTCTGGCAGACCAAAGAGCAAGGCGCTGGAAAGCAAAACTGGAGATTAAACCAAGAGTGGATCTGGTATACCTCTGTTACAGAAAAGCAAAATTTAATTGATTTGCTTAAATAGATAGTACACATATCTGGTTCTTCAAAAGGTACAAAAGAGTAGAAAGTAAGTCTCCCCACAACCTCTGTCTCTACACACACCATTCCCCACCTGGAGAAGATCAGTTACCAGGTTCTTAAGAGCTATTCTATGCATTTATAACCATATACTTAAAATATATTTCCTTTCTCACATATGATACATAAACTATTCTGCACACACAGACCATGTTAAAATGAATATGAAATTAACAGAAACTCAGGGTGGGGAGGGCTATAAGGACCCAAAGGTTGTCACCTGGTCCTGGAGAGAATGTCCAGCCCTCTCAAGTTGAGCCGCTGGCTCCTGCCTCTGCTTTGGAGAAAGCCACGCATAACGCATAACGCCAGAGGCAGGGTGTACAAGTCCCTCTGAGCTTCCTAAAGAGAACAACTGCCAAAGGTGGCTAGTTGTGGTCCCACAATGATTTTTCCACATAAAAAATGGAAAGTTAGCCAGAATTAAAAATTAAGAGGTCAGGGGCCTCCCACCCCAGAGTCTCCTCCTTCTGGCACAATGTCCAGGTGTCTTCATGTAGGAACTCAGAGCCCTTTGGGGTGATGCATCCCATATGGGTTTTAGAGCAAATATTTTGAGTGCTTATAGTGTGTCAGGTTCTTAAAAAGTGATAAGCACTTTTTATATGTTATTTTGGTTAATCCTCATCACTTTATTATCTCCACTGTATCTCTGAGGAAATGGAGGCTTAACTAATAAATAGCAGAGTTAGGAAAACTTGACCTTAAGTCTGTGTTCTACCTTCCCACTCACTCCCATGAGGCTCTTACCTCTGTCTGGTACCTGAAGAAACCAATCAAACTCCTCAGCCTGGATTCAAAGACCCTCCACCATCTGAACAAATTTCTTTCCTAGGCTTATCTCCTCTCGCTCCTTGTCAGGCAGCGCAAGCTTGGGTCACCAGATGGCTTGCTGTTACTGGTCCTTGCAATCTGCCAGGCCTTTGCACAGGCTGTTCCTGCCACATGGAATCTTTTTCTCTCCTCTCTGCCTGGCAAACTACCAATGTGATTTCTCCAAAACTCGATCAGACTGTGTTACTTCACTTTTTAAAACTTCTGTTTCCTCACCACCTTACGTGATCAAGACCAAGTGTGTTAATTTCCAATGGGATCATCATGTTCTGGGTCCCATTGGCCTGTGGGCTCACCACTCCCACTTTCATCTCCTACTTAATGTTCCACTCCCGTGATCTACTTACAGTTCCCTAAACATTTTGGGCACTCTCAGTTCAAGGCCTTTGCTTATGCTGTTCCTTCTTCCTAGAACTCTCTTCTTCTCACCTTTTCCTTCACTTACCTGATTCCTACTTGTCCTGATCATTGCTTGGGCCACACCTCCTCAGAGCTCCTTTCCCTAACCATTCCAGGATATCTGTCCCCTCCTGTACACCCAGGGTATATGTTTTTCTATACTATGAATTCCTCAAGGTCAATAACCAAATTTACTAATGTCTGGTCCCCCAGAGCCTCACAGAGGGCTAGCACCAGGCCGTCTCAAGAAATAAGAGAGGAATGAAAGAACTGATGAATGGATGGATGGATGAACTACAACTTAGAGTTCCTGAATGGGGTCTAGGTACTCAGTCTGACCTTAGACCCTTCCTTTTTGACCAGCTGCTGCCTGATAGTCTTGCAATTACTCCCATTATTTGAAACCTCTTCACTGCAACGTGACCTTGCTTATGTGAATTTACCTCTTTGAGACTCAGTTTCCTCGAATGCAATATGAGAAGGTAGGAGTACGTGATCCCTTCCAGATCCCTTCCAGATCAAATGTTACATGAATCCATGCTGCTTGCAAGGGAGAAGGAATTTTCCAAGCACTGTGTGCTTGTGTGCGGGGAGAGCACCAATGGTGTTGGTGGTTGCAAGAGATTTTCAGAGACTCCAGCTTAACTCTCTAACTCAGGTTGGCAAACTACAGCCCAGGGGCCAACTCCCTCCCACTGCCTGTTTTGTATGGCTCACAAACTAAGAAGGTTTTTAAAGATTTTTATTTTTTCTTTTTTTCTTCCCAAATCCCCCCAGTACATAGTTGTGTATTTTTAGTTGTGAGTCCTTCCAGTTTTGGCATGTGGGATGCTGCCTCAGCATGGCTTGATGAGTGGTGCCATGTCCACGCCCAGGATCCGAACCCGTGAAACCCCAAGCCACAGAAGCAGAGCGTGCGAACTTAACCACTTGGCCACGGGGCCAGCCCTAGCAAGGTTTTTTCACATTTTTAAATTGTAAAATTTTTAATTTTAAAATTTACATTTTTTACATTGGGGTAAAAAATCAAAAGAAGAATAATATTTCTTAACAAGTAAAAATCATATGAGATTCAAACTTCAGCATCTATAAGTCAAGCTGTCCTGGAACACAACTGTGCTTATTTGTTATGCATTGTCCATAGCTGCCTCTGCACCACAACAGCAGAGCGGAGCAGTTGTGACCGAGACTGCGGCCCTGAAGTCCTAAAATATTTGCCATCTGGCCCTTTATAGAGAACATTTGCCAACCTCTGTTCTGATTCAACAACACTCAATGGGCTCCCCCTATCCATAACAGCGCCGTCCGATAGAAATATAACGTGAGCCACAGAGGTAATTTAAAATTTTCTAGTAGCCATGTTAAAAAGTAAAATAAACATGATTCTAAAAATTAAGAGTAATAATATATTTTATTTAACCCAATCTATCAAGGTGTAATCAATATAAAACTATTAATGAGGTTTTATATTCTTGTGTTCATTCTAAGTCTTCGAAATCTGGTGTGTATTTTGTGCCTATGCCACACCTCAACTTGAACTAGCCATATTTTAAGTGCTCAGTTGTCACATATGGCTAGTGGCTACTATACTTGACAGCTCAGAGTTAGAAATCAAGCCCAAACTCTTTGACGTGAAGTTCTAGGCCCTTTGTAATTTGGCCTCAACTTTATTCCTAGCTGCTTCCTTAAATGCTAGCCAGACCGATCCATCCCATGCCTCCTAAATTAGATACAACACTTTCCACCTCTACTTCCTTGCTCTCACCTTCCTTCCTTCCTTCCTTCTTTCCTTCCTTTCTTTTCTTTTTGGTAACAGTTTTATTCAGATATAATTCACATCCCATGCAATCTATCCATTTAATGTGTACAATTCAATGGTTTTTAGTATACTATGTTATGCACCATCACCACAATCAATTTTAGAACATTTTCATCACCCCAAAAGAAACTCCATACACTTTAGCAGTCACCCTCATTCCCCACATCCTCCCTCAGCCCTAGGCAACCACTAATCTATTTCTGGCTCTAAGAATTTGTCTGTGCTTGACATCTCATATAAAGGGAATCATACAATACATGATCTTTTGTCCCTGGCTTCTTTCACTTAGCATAATGTCTTCAAGGTTCATCCCCGTTGTAGGATGTAACAGTTCTTCATTCCTTTTTATTGCTGAATAATATTCCATTGCTCCTTCTTTTCTGGTATGCCCTCTTCCTCCAACAACTTTCCTTCAAGAGATTGAGCCCCAGGGCCCCAGTGAAAACTCAAGAATGAAGAGAAAAGCCTGCCCGTCTTAGTCCACAATGTTTAAGATCAAACACAGGAACTGTTCAGATTTTTAGAGGAAAAAAGAAGATAAAGACTTTGTGAAATCATTGCATTAGTAACAAAATACATCATTTTTTTTAAACCAAAAAAAAACCCCACAAACCAAAATATGGTCTAAAGGGAGAACTTCACATCAAACTGCTGATGACTCTAGAACAGTATACTGAGTGAGCCCGTTCAATGCACCAGTAAACCGAACACAGCAACCCAGCCTCAGCCGAGACCCCCACAGTAGAGGCCACAAGAAGTCTGACCTCACTTCCAACCTTCCTCTGTCAGACACTCCGGCTGAGCTGACTGACTGGTCTGCTGACAGCTCCACAGGCAATGATCCCCATGCTCCATACATTCACAACAAGAAAAAAACAAACCAGAAACACCTAGTAAACTCCAACCCTTCTTCCTTCAGCTCCTAGGATTATGTTCCAGGTGATTCTGACTCCTCCACCCCCCCACCCCCATGCCCTCGCCCCTTTCCTCTGGCTTAACCCCATGTTCAGCCACAGCTCTCTCTTTCCTTCTCCTCTCCTGATTTCCCCTTTCCTACTGCTCCCTTAACTCTTCCCTTTCCTCGTCACTCTCCATCCAGCTTTTAGTTTCTTCTCCTGTTATCTCCCTCCTCTTCTCAAACTCCTCCCTTCTTTTCCACATCTTGGTTGCTCCCCTCTTCCCTCATATCGCCCGACTGCCATCACTTTTCCTCTTGTTTTGTTTTTTTCTCTCAGAATGTGCCACGTAAGGATGTGGAGCTGAAAAGTCCCTTAGGCTCATCTCACAGGAGACAGCCAAGATCTAGGAGCCAGATCCGAGGCTGAAATGTGGCTCCATCACTTAGGAACCGTGGTGTGGAACTACGAGCCAATTACTCAACCTCCCTTATAGGATTAACGGTATATAAAATGGCGTACGGTGAGCTCACAATAATCACTCCTCATCCTTTTTAAGCTCGCACTGGAAAAGAGAGTAGGAGACCCTTCCCTACAGGTCGGTCCCAGAACCACCAGTCACCTCTGCGATCTTTCCTTCACACTTCCTCGTTTTGGTCCCTCCCCCGTCCCCACACGCATTCTTTCTCTCTACTTCCGGAGGCCGTTCTTACAGTCTCCCCATCTTTGCTCTTCTCCCACCCTCTGTGCAGCTCCGCTACTCTCCTCTTCTCCTCCCACCTTCCCAACTCTTTTCCAGGCCCCACCTCAAGCAACAGAGCCTTACTGTGCAGGCACTAGGGACGCCCTGCACCATTTAAAGTCAGGTGGCTCCTCAAGGCCCAGGGTCGCCCCAGCAACGGACAGACGGGGCTCACCTGAGTGCCTTCTGATTGGTTGGGCCTCTCAGCCAATGATTTCCTGGTTCCACTGCCCGCTACTGCGCAAGCGCTTTCCAGTCTCACGGCCCAGTCCTTTGAGACCTGGCGCGCGCTTTTTGATGGGGCCGAGCCCAGCTTGAGTTTTAAAATTTCTCCTCTTCCTCCTCTTTTGTTAAGTTTTCGGTGTTATCCTGGTGCTGCTAAAGAAACTTTTGGAAGTACATAAAAGTGAAAGCACACGGTTTCTTCCAAAGCTGTGCCCATCTCCCTGATCGTAGAGTCCAGGTGGGAATGTGAGCTACATATATATTATTGTTAAAATATTGGGATACTGCTGCAACAATAATAGAAGTAGTGATAATAATGGGTAAATTTATTGATATTTTCAGTGTGCACTATGTTAAGTGCTCTTTATGTTTAGCCCTGGCACTGCCATTATTCTCAATTACAGATGAGAAACTGGCCTTACAAAGGCTAAGTAATCGCTCTAGATCTTACACTTAGTAAATAAGTGGTAGAGCCAGGATTTCAATCCGGGTCCGACTCCAGAGCTCGTGTGCAGCCTCTTGGCTGTACAGGGTCGTTCTTACATGCAGCATCTGTTGTCCCTCTGCCTTGGGACAGATGCCCTAGATGGTAATGCTCCTATCGTTAGAAGATGGGAAACACAAGTCAGGACTGAGTTAACGCCTTTGCAAAAGGCCTATTAGGCCTGACTGAGAGCCAGCCATCCTGACTGAGAGACATCCCTTCTCCACGGATACCAAGGGCTGGACCACAGAGGCTGCCCCTGAGGATGAGGGGCTCCCCCGGGAATCAGTGACCCTGTAGCCACAGCTGCAAATGCTCACTAATAATAACAGTGATCATCTGTAGGACATGGGCTAGATGCCAGGCAACTTATTGATGTTATTTCAGTCAGCCTCATAATAGCTATACAAGGTGGGTGAAATGATTTGCCAATGCCAGTGTTGTTAGGCTTTGAACCCAGGCTTACCTGATGCTGGAAGCTGTGGTATTTCTATCTTGCCTTTTGCTTTTCTGTGAAAATGTAATAGTCACTAAGAGTGAGCCTCTGTTATGTGCCCGTTCCTCTGCTGGGACTCTTACATATATTCTTATCTCCTTGAGCCTGCACAATAATCTCTTCAGAAAGATATGATATTTCCCTTTTACAGATGAAGCAGCTGAGGTTCAGAAAAGCTCGGTAACTTGCTTAAGACTGCATAGCCTGTAAGGAGAAACAATATTCACACTCTGATTGTTTGACTCCTAAGCTCATGCCCTGTCTGCTGCCCTGTGCCAGGGGGCAAAGTTTTGCTCTGCATTGAGGGTTTGGACCAGAGCTGGCTTCAGCTGTCTGAAATTTCTTCAGGACCCCACGTTCTTCCTCTGATACCCTCTATGGGGTGAACTAGGGCAAGACCCTGAGAGGAGGCTGCTGTTCCTCTTTCTGTGAGGGGGTCATAAGGAAACTCTGTGATGTTTCCATGGTTGTGCTTTAGTTCCCCATCCTGTGCATCGAGGTCCTGCTGAGCCTTTGGCTCTCTTGATTTTGTTTAAAAGAAAAATACCCCATGCCATAGACTCACAGGGGTGGGAGGACTTTGAAGGAAAGTTACTAGTACAACCTTCCATTCGATGCTTCTCTGTGCCCCCGTTTCTTCCTCTGTCTCTCAGGATTTCACAAGACCTTGGGTAGGAGAGGTAAAATAATGGCTGTGGGAGCATAAGAACTGGAATAAATAGTTTATGGTTCTGAATACTCTAGATCAGTAATTCTCAAAGTGTGATCTGGGGACCCCCTGTGTGTCCCCAAGATTCTTTCAGAGGTCTGCAAGGTCAGAATTATTTTATAATAATACCAAGATGTTATTTGCCTTTTTCACTCTCGTTTGCTCACAAGTATACGGTGGAATTTTCCAGAAGCTACAGATTATGGGATATCACAACAGACTGAGTAAAAAAGCAAATATGAGAATCGTGGCTTCTATGAAGTCAGAAATTAAATAGATTTGCAAAAATGGAAACAATTCTACTCCTCTCACTAATTTTTTTTGGGAAAATATAGTTATTTTTAATAGAAATATTTATGTCATATGGAATGAGTTTATTATTTTAAAAAATGAATTAACTGTCTTTTCAAAGTTCTCAGTTTTAATCTCTAATATGGTAAATATTAATAGATATAAACCACATGAAAAAAGCTCTTTGGGGTCTTTGGTATGCTTCAAGAGTGTAAAATGGTCCTGAGACCAAAAAGTTTGAGAACTGTTGCTTTGGATCATCATTAGCATCACACTGACATTATATTAGGCCTAATTGTGAGTGGTGCAAAAGAATTTCTAGAATCACAGTCCTGACTAACTGGAGTTTCCAGTGAAAAGTGCTAATGACAGCCAGGTCCTCTCACCCCAATGGGACCCAGAGACCACAGCATAAGAATCTGAGCCAGAGTCAGGCTAGGCCCTACGGTGTCAATCACAGCAAAGAGTAAATGCGTTTGTGGAAACGATTTAAAGATGGGATTTATTGGGTATTTTTTTTCAGCCTTATTGAAGTATAATTGAAGTACACTAACTTGCACAGATTTAAAGCGTACGGCTTGATCAGTTTTGATATGTGTATACACCTGTGAAACTATCACCACAATCAAGATTACAAGCATTGTCATCACCCTCGAAAGTTTCTTTGTGCCCCTTTGTAAGCCATCCTTCCCTCCACCCATCCCCAGACACCGCTGATCTGCCTTCTATCACCTTAGATTAGTTTGCATTTTCGGTAACTGTATACACGTGGAATCAGACAGTAAATGCTCTTTTTGCCTGGCTTCTTCCACTCCGTGTGGTGACTCTGAGATTCTTCCATATTGTTGTGTGGGGGAGGAGATTTGAACTCTAGCTCTCCCACCTCCGAATTGCATGACTTTGGGGAAAATACTTTTCTGCTCTTCAGAGAGGAAACAAAAAATAATTCCTATCTTGCATAGTTGTGAAGATAAAATGAGGCAATATAAGTAAATAAAACACTTAGTTCAGTTCCTGGTAGTTCCTGGGTGGCTGATGCATGGTAGTTATTTTTGAATATAACTTTCTGGGATAGGAATTAAGGAGGGTAACTAGTACAGCGTGGGGTTGGGGGAGAATCTTGTTTAGACTAAGTTGATCCATAGCTCAGGTTTAACTATTTCTTAAAGGTTTCTTACTTGCACACCCCAAACCTCCACACATGCTAACCTAACCAGGAAATTTTTCTTTGGTGAGGGCTGGGGACATGGAAATTTGTAGCTTTGAAAGTCATGCCAATTTGGAGTTACCCTGTTGGAAAAAAACAAAATCCCTCCAGGCTGCTTTGAAAATGGAAAAGGTGTAGTCCTTTTTCATCCTCGTTGATTCCAAGTCCAACTGGCCAACTGTGGAATGAAAATCCCTGCCTGGGGATGGGGCAAACTTCAGAAAATTCTTGGCCAGGAAGTGGGAGATTGAGGTTTTCTGTGTGATCCGTGGCAGCTGAGCCTGAGTTGGGGCCGTAGTGGTCAAGCAGAGGAGTTTCTCAGAGAATCCAAACGGGTTCCCCAGCTTCTGGGCCTTTCTAAGGGCCAAGGGCCATGGAGACCTGTTACAATCATGTTGCATTTGCTACTGGCAACTGAAGCTCCTTGTATCCTCATGCTGCTGGGAGGGAACTGCTTTTTCCTAAGCCTGAAGACACCGTCTGAGAGAAAAAGAAAACAAAGAGGACATGAGAGAAGAAGAGAGGAGGGAGGGTGAGAGAGGGCTGAATTGATCGCCGTCTGTTCAGGTCTAGCTGGAAAACACAATGAAGTGAAAAGGCTTCTTGGTTGGTGTGCTTTTCTTCATTTTTTTCCCAGGGTTTGAAGTGGGGAGGGAGGGATGGGAAAAAAGAAAGGAAGAGGTGGAGGATTGGCAAGGCCTGAGGAGAAGCAGCACGGGGCCCTCAGGGTTGGGGAGGGGAAAGTAACTTGGTGATTCTGGGACCCTCTCAGGTCACCCCCTTACTGGCCAATTCCTTCCTTCCACAAGAGACTGTGGCTCAGGGTGATGCTGCCAGCAGTGCATTTTGAATGAAGAAAAACCAAGCAGCTGAAGGCTGTCCATCTCTGCCCTAGAAAAAAACACCATATAATGTTTCTTCCGGTTGGGGGAGGGCTGGCTGTTGATGTTGGTTTTCTTTTTTTTCCTGTATAGAGTGTTTGCAAACTTTTATTGAGCTCTTACTTTGTGCCGAGCATTCTCCTAAGTGCTTTATAGGTGTTATCTCAATGAATCCTTGCAACAACCTTGTGTGGCGTGGGTTCTATTGTTATCCCCATTTTACAGATAAAGAAACAGAGGCTTGGGAAGTTTGAGTAAAGAACTTAGGTCACGTAACTAGAAGGCGGCAGGACCAGGCTTCATCCAGAGGTGTGTCTGAAGTCTGAGCCTGTGTTTCGAAGCACTGCACTACGCATGTATTTAGATATCGTCTCTTAAATAGCTCACATTTACTATAACTCTGGAGGGAGGAGGGTTGGAGCTGCGAAGAAGCTGGATGATAGTCATGTGCAAAAGCAGCTACAATACAATGTGTTATGAGCCATACTAGCATGTTGAAATAAATGCTTTGGACACCAAAGAAAAGAATACTTATTTCTATAGGCCTGAGATGATGAAATTAACAAAACCCTTTTACTTTTTTATTTTTGTCTTTAATATGTGACTTTTTAAGAGGTTAAAAGCTCAAGCTGCAGAACTTACTGCCTGGCATCAACTAGGACTGTGACCTTGCTCAAGTTACTTACTGTCTCTGGGATTCAAGTTCTTTATCTATAAAATGAGGACACATTCATTCAACAAATGTTTACTGAGAGCTATTTTATGTCAGATGCCGTTTTAGGCAACAGAGATAAATTGGTGAACAAGACAGACAAGGACCTTGTGCTCACAGGGCTGACATTCTGGGGCGAAAATAATTGTACCTACCTCATGGGGCTGATGTGTCTGGAACCCCCTAGCACTTCACTCCTATCCTTTCTTGCCTCGGCTCAAGTCCCATTTTCTCCATTTCCAGAGAAATCTTCCCTGATCTGCCTGACCAGGGCAGTTTCCATAGGACCATGGACCTGTCCTTTATGATACTTCCCATCATCGTAAGTTGTTTGGTTCTCTGATTAAAGTCTGTAAACTCCTTGAGGGCAGGCACAATTTATGATTTCCTCTTTTATTTTGTTTTTAGCTCACCAGTGACAGGTTCATATTCGGCTCTCATGAAATGCTTGTTGAATGAATAAATGAAATGAGATAATGCATGTAAAGGACTTGGTGTGGCCCTGGCACAGTCAGCATTAAACGAAATGCCATCTTCTATTATTACTTGACATTTATATTTCTTGATTTGACGACAGAAGTAAGCCCCATCTTCACCTACCTGCCTTTGACATCTTGTCCTGAGTAATGGACTCTGTGGGTTGCCTGCCTAACTGCCATTGCCACTTTCTTCCTTGTTGTTAGACCCTGGATGTTGCGTGACTGTTCACACTTCCCCCAGACTAGTAAGTGGCACAAGTGGGGTTTGAATCTAAGCAGTAGGCTCCACAGCTTGAACTTATATTAACTTTTTAAAAAGTCACAAATTGGTAAATATATGCAAATCATGTATCTGATAAGGAGTTAATATCCAAAATTTCTAAAGAACTTCTGCAACTCAACAACAACAAAACAAACAACCCAGTTAAAAACTGGGCAAGGGACTTAAACAGACATTTCTCCAAAGAAGAGATACAAATAGCCAGTAAGCGCGTGAAAGATGCGCCACATCGCTAATAGTTAGGGAAGAGCAAAACCAAAGTGGGATACTACCTCACACCCGTTAGGATGGCTGCTATTGAAAAACAACCAAAAACTCCCCACCAAAAGCCAGAAAATAACAAGTGTTGGTGTGGATATTGGGAAATTGGAACTCTTGTGCACTGTTGGTAGAAATGTAAAATGGTGCAGCCACTATGGAAAACAGTATGGCGGTTCCTCAAAAAGTAAAAAATAGACTTACTGTTTGATCCAGAAATTCCACTTCTGGGTATATGCCCAAAAGAACTGAAATCCCAGTCTCAAAGAGATATGTGTACAACCATGTTCATAGCAGCATTATTTGTAGGTAGAAGCAACCCAAATGTCTGTTGATGGATGAACGAATAAATATAATGTGGTATATACATACAATGGAATATTATCTAGCCTTAAAAAGGAAGGAAATTCTGATATAAGCTATGATATGGGTAAACCTTGAAGATATTATGCTAAATAAGCTAGACACAGAAGGGCAAATATTGTACAATTCTGCTTGTATGCGGTATCTAGAGTAGTCAAATATATGGAGACAGAAAGTAGAATGGTGGTTGCTAGGGGCTGGGAGAAAGGAGAATGGAGAGTTATTGGTTAATAGGTACAGAGTTTCAGTTTTGTAAGATGAGGAGAGTTCTGTGGATGCGCGGTGGTGATGGTAACACAACAGGGTGAATGTACTTAATGCCGTTGAACTGTACATTTGAAAATGGTTAAGAGGCTAAGTTTTGTTATGTGCTGTTTTCTACCACAGTTTTTAAAAAGTTGATCAACAAAATTCTTTTCAGTTAAAAAAAAGTCACATATTAGTCTGGGAATTATATTTCAATATAGCTGATGTACATATGTACGTGTGTGTACATATATGTGTATATAAGTCACATATTAAAAAAAAAAGTAAAAGGAGTTTCTCAACCTCATCATCCCGGGTCTGCAGGCCCACCAGTCATGGCAATCCCATTGGTCTTATTGGTGATTTGTGTACAGGTGGGTATGTGATGAGATTCTGGCACGTGGGACATGAAGGTAAGTCTGCTGGGGGGCTTCTGAGAAAAGTTCCTCACTGATAGAGAGAGATGCACAGGAAGATAGGGCCTGTCCTCTGCTAGGTCTCCTCTCATCCACATAGGCTATCTAGGACTGCAGCAGCAAGTTTGGAACCACGAAGGGTACTAATGGAGACAATGTTGACATGCCCAGGATGTCAGAATTGAAAAATGCTTCACCCAAAATCACGACATCATTGAATTTTAAATTAAACAACTCCAGGGCCCTCCTTCTTCCAGACTTCTTCTTATATGAGATTATAAATGTTCTTTATTGTTCAAGCCATTTTGAGTTGGGTTTTCTGTAACTTGTGGCCGAAGACATCCTAATAGATACAGAATATCATAAAATCAGGGCTAGGATTCTCTGGCCCTTTGAGTGCTTTTCCTTTATGCAGCCTCCCCCAAGTCAGAATACATCACATTTTCCTCTCCCAAGGAAGCTCTGTTCCTTTGACAGCAAGAGTCGGCAGGAGTCCCAGTGGAGGCTGCAGGTTTGTGGCAGCTGTGGAGGTGCACCACTCAGATGGCCCTTCAAGGAAGAACTTGTTGGGCAGCTGCCCTTTTGAGCCGAGCCCGTGCTCCCCATGGTCGGCCCTCGCTAATGACTGAGCGTAGTGAGGGTACCAGGGCCTGGCCTTCCTGCCCAGCGTAGGACCCCTCTAATCAGCAGTCTTTCCTCCAGAGCCTTTCCTGCCCAGTTTTGCTTCTTCCCTCTTTTATCTTTCATAGGCGTTCCTACCCCCCACCCCAAACTGCTTGCACACCTCACCCTGTCTCAGCTTCTCATTCTGAGAGGGCCCAATTGATACAGAGTTGAAGATCAGCAATGACTCCTTTTTGAAGGATTTGTGCAGCCGGGTCTGAAAATAGAAGGCCTATTTTCTCCTTCTTGTCATTCTATATCTTTATAAACATATTCCTAATATTTTGAGTTGCAGGTCAGGAGACACTCAATTATTTAGCAATTGTTACGTGCCTGTTCACTCTGGCATTGTACTAGAGGCCTTGCATTCCTGAGCTCCTTTAATCCTCAGAGCAATCCTGTGAGATGGGTCTAAGTATTATTTAACAGAGGACGAAGCTAAGTCTTGAAAAGTTAGGTGATGTACCCAAGGTCACCTCGTCAGAGAGTGGCAGATCTCATTTTATTCAGAGACCCGTGCCTCCCTGTCTAAAACACTTCTCCTACTTTGATTAGTCTCTTCTCCTCTGCCCGACTTTACTGCTCTCTGAAATTACAGTTTTATACGTTTATTGTCTGTCTGTCTGTCTCTCTCTGAAAGGGAATCTTTGCAGGGCAGTGGTCGTGTGCAATTTACTGCTGTATCCCCAGGACCTTGAACAGTGCCTGGTGCTGAGCTGTGCTCACTGAGTGGGTGCAAAAAGGAAACTAAGCTCATCTTTAAGACCTGTTTATATTCATTGTTTTAAATAATAATATGCCACATTTGAATAACACTCTGCAGTTTACAATGTGTTTCCACTGTCATCTCATTTAATCCTTACAGAAATCTTTGAGGTGGGCCTGACCCTCTTAGTCCTTCCTCAGGGTCTTCTCACACTCGCTGGTCCTTCTGCCTGGAATGCTTTCCCCTCAGTTCTTTACCTACATCACTCTCTGCCTCCTTCTATATCACTTCCTTAGGGAAGCTGGCCCTGATCCTGCAGCTCAAGTTAGGAACCCATGTTACACACTCCCTTCATAACTTGTAAGTCTCTTGTAGCCCTTATCACAATGGTAGTTAAATAATTATGTACTTCTTTTATGACTGGCTCCCCCACTAGCCGAGGCTCCATGAAGACAAGGTCTTGCCATGCTTGTATATGTCATATGCCACTGTTCCTGACACACGGTGGTGCTCATTATATGTATGTGTACATGAATATGTATATATATGTATATGTATAAAATGAATTATTTCCACTCAATAAATGGCGAAATCAAAACTCCATGGTCTAAGCCACGGGCTGGAAAACTTCTCTGTTTGTTACCCACAGTAAGAAATTTATTGTTCATCATGACCCAAGGAAACGCACCTCCACACTCACATGTGATAGTGCTTATACTTATTGTGGACTAAGCATTGATATTTTCTGTTTGATTCAACTTGAATTCATTCAAAAGCATTTAGTTCCAATCTATTTCATTGATTTCATGACCAACTAATGTCTGAACAACCTTGAGTGACTTGTTCAAGGTCACCTAACTAGTATAGTGGTTAAATCCGGAGAATAATCCAGTATCTCCCACCTACCACACTGTGCTGGGTTTCTTGCCCTAAGACAAAACTATCACAAAAGTCTTGTGTCAGTTTTGATAACTAAAGAATAAATTTGGGGCTGGCCCTGTGGCCAAGTAGTTAAGTTTGTGCGCTCCGCTTGGGTGGCCCAGGGTTTCGCCAGTTCACATCCCAGGTGCGGACATGGCACCGTTCATCAAGCCATGCTGAGGTGGCGTCCCACATAGCACAACCAGAAGGACGTACAACTAGAATATACAACTGTGTACTGGGGGGCTTTGGGGAGAAGAAGGAAAAAAAGACTGGCAACAGATGTTAGCTCAGGTGCCAATCTTAAAAAAAAAAGAATAAATTTGTTCTATTTTCAGCCACAATTAAGGTGATGCTAGTCTCACCACATGCAGGCGTTTCAATCTGATTTGTTCAGATACCTCAGCTCTCTGTAATGCAGCTGTCCAGAAGGTTCTTCCTAGAATCTCCAAAGGGAATGATTTAGCCCTAATGGGTGGCACACCCAGACTTGCTGGAATTCTCATCTGAATTACACCAAACATTAACATATGGACAAAGGCACATGGCATATTAAATGATTTACTGGGGTCAAAGATCAAGTCAATGGCAGGCCTAAAGTTAACCTGCCACACACCCTCGGAGTCTGCTAGGCTGAGACATGAGGAAGCCTCGGCTAAGCAGGGCTGTCAGCCTGGCCCTGGTCAGCCGTCAGCCAGTTAATCGACAACGGCACCTTCTTTTCCTACCAGAGGGAGGTTTGACTTGAACTCCTGGGAGACCTGCCTTCTTGGAATCTAGATTTCTTTGCTTCAGAGTCTACTTTAGCTGGCATTGGATGCAGAAGCCTAGAGAAAGCTAAAATTTGTTTATTTGTTCTTTTATTCTTGGATTTATAATTTGACCTAATATACTGTATGTCTGTACATGTGTTGATCTCAAAAAATGTTTGAGCTTGCCTGCTTCTCAGGCCATGTTGGCAGGCAGCTGTTAAAGCCATCAGTGATGTTTGCTTCCAGTTACAAAAGAAAACATTCTCTATTTGAGACTATGTTGTTGTTTTTTTCTTTCCTGATTTAAAAGGGGAAATATGTTTCCCAGTAGACATGTGGAGCTGTCTCCATCCCCTTCTAGGGCTGAGAATGACTAAGAAACCTTTTCGGCACACCTGGTTCATCATCTTTCTAATATTCATACTCTTTTTCTCTCCCCGTGGAAGTATTCTTAGGGGATTTGGTTTGAAATTATTTGAGCAACTGGGCAGGTTTCTCTCCCTTCCCTGGGGATGGCAGTTTATGGTTCAACATCTCTCTCAAACTCTGGTGTGTTTTTAGCTGAGAAAGAGTCAGGTTGTGTCCCATTATCAGGTGCATGGATGAAATAACTGCTGATGGGACCAAGAAAACATGAGTAATTCTAACCTCTGCCCAGAACTTTTGAAGGAATGCATAAACCCTGACCTTGCTTTGGTGCTTTGGAGAGACCATCTGGGGAAAACTTCATTTCCCAAAATATATATGAAATTGAGAGTTCCTTTGGCTGGGAAGTAGGAAAAACCATATGGCAAATGTGGGGTTCGCATATGCAAATATTTGTTTCAGAGAAAATGACTTAAACACGATAAGTACACTTTTGAAGGTCTGGCCTGTACCCTGGGGAAGAGCAAGGAAGGAGTTGGAAGGAAAGAGGAGTGAAGGACAGAGAAGGCAGACAAGAGCTGGGAAACAAGACACAGGCAGTATGACTTGCTGGAGGTTGGGGGTGCCTTTGGAAGTGTCAGACCAAAGTTCAGTAATCAGCTGGAAGCAAGAGAGGCAGGAAGGTTTGAAAATGAGGAGTGGAAGCCTGCGGGGAAGATGCCGCTACCTAAATGAAAGAGGCTTGGAGGAAAAAAAAGACTTCACAAATAGTACCTCCGAGGAATCCAGGGATGGTTAGAATCACTCAAAGGACAGCTTTGACTCAAAATTAAAGATGAGGTCTGGGACACTACATGAAAGGCCTCAATAACCCAGGACTTCTGACTAAAGGATGTAGTCAAGTTGAAACTGCTATTCGCCAAGCTAGTGTGCTGATCACCTGAACCCATTAAATGGTATCTTTTTTAAAATTTCAGATTCTAGTTGTTCATTCCCGGTATATAGGAAAGCAGTAGATTTTGTATACTGACCTTCTAACATGGAATCTCTCTCCATTTATTTAGATCTTCTTTTCTTTCTTTCATCAGTCTTGTGTAGTTTTCTACTTATAGATCCTGTACATGTTTTGTTAGGTTTATACCTAATTATCCGGGAGTTTTGGTGCTATTGTAAGTGGTATTGTTTTTTAAATTTCAAATCCCAATTATTCATTGCTGGTCTTTAGGAAAGCATAAGAAATTAGACTTTGATCTTAACTGCCATTTTGAGCTTGTACCCAAAAGACACTCTTAGTAAGGGAAAGCTGGGGCAGGATGGGTCAGTAATCACAGTGTCCCTCTCCCCATCTTTCCCCGCTTCCTCACTCTGTAAATGTTTGTTTATTTCATTTGACTGAGTTGATGTTGTGTTAAAGGACAGCTAGGGAGGAGGGGGTACTGTTGAGAAATAAGCAAAAATGTCTAAGTCTCAAGGTTAAGATCTTTGGAGGAGAGATGTTTGAACTCTCAGTGTTTGAGACAGAATGGTGAGTGTGGGAAAACTAGTGGTAACAGTGTCATGAGAAAAGGAGAGAGGGCTTCACCAAATGATGTGGGTAAAGACGAAGACATATTATGCCTGGGGTTACATGCAACAATCTACCAAAATAGTGTGTGAATTGAGATCATACTCCGATTGTGGCCCAGAGTAATTAGATGTAATTAAGTCATTGCTGTGTTAATGTTTATGGAAACGTTTCAGAAAAAAACAAGCTCTCAGATGAGAATAGTCTCTGTGCAACTTGGGGTTTGTTGCTGACAGGAGGCTTGATGGTTGTGAGGAGGTGGGGCTTTCAGTGGAATTCGGTTGAGAAAAAAATGAGAAGGTTCTATAGCCCACTTTTTATCCCCCAGTGCTTAGCAAGGTACCTGGGAAGTAGTTCTTAACAAATATATGTTGAACAAATCTGGAAGCAACTCAGCAAAATTAACTTTAGTGCCCAACTGTCCAAGGAGGGCAGGGCAGAGATGAGTTTAAGCAATTGTTATTAACAGAATTGAAGGTAACAGGTAAATCAAGATTCATGTGGCTTCCAGGGATTTTTACTGGGACAGAAGGTAGACTGACACTCTGGACAGAAAGGCTGTTGCTTACTCAATGACTGAGGTAGCCAAGAGACATGGCTTTCCTTTGGATTGTAGGTAAACTGTCTGTGGATTCCCATCTTCCCGCAATCTGAAGACTGTCGACTGAGCTGTCAGAGAATGAACTGTGTAGCTGGGAGATGCACTGGTGTGCTGGAGGACTGTGTAGTGATAGGATGACCCTCAGAGTCTCTTCTAACCAGGATGACCTATGATGCCCTTGAGCTGTGGTTGTGCCCTTTGCTGGAGGGACCCTAGCTCATGGAGGGTGACAGCAGGGGAAGAATCCTGGGAGCCAGAGCCAAGGCCTTGGAGCAGAAGCTCCTGAGGCTTAAGGGGTGGGGGCAGAAGGTCACCTAAGAGGTAACAAGTAAAGTGGGAGAACCATTTCTAAGAAGGCTGCTCTAAGTCACAATTAAATATATAAGGGAAAAACTCCTTCCCGCCAAAGGCCCAGCTTCCATTAAGGGTCCCAAGGAAATCATTTACACAAGGTTCTCACCTGGAACATTTCCCTGAGAACTGGCATATCATGTACAATTCTTTCATGTCTCTGCAAACACTAAAGAAGTTTCTTTAGGTGGTTACTATACCCAAGAACACCACCATTTTCTTCTTAGGCAATGACCTAAAATTTAACAATAATATTACTTCAGAGAGCGACAAATGTTAACAGTTAAATATTGAGGGAGGTTTTATTATGTGAGGCCAAGAGCATGGGCTTTGCAATCAGTAGGTCTGAGTTCAATTTTCACTTCTGCCATATGCTAGCTTTGTGGCCTTGGACAAATCACTTGACCTCTCTGAGTGTCTGAGAAATAGGGATGTAATAACCATAATATCCATTCTGTTGAACTTACAGGCTATTACTGCAAGCAAGGAAATGCTATACATTAATTATGATTATTGTTGGGGCAAAATTGGTATCAGCGCTCCCTAAAAATTGCCCCAGGAGAGAATCCATTCAGAAGGACTGACATGGTCCTACTGATACAGGCAGATCATAAAGTGTAGGGAGAGTGAAAAGGGTCAGTCAACAAATATTTATTTACCATCTACTATGTATAAAACATTCTTGATGCAGAAGGGGAAAGGTGAGGGGGCAGAGAAGTAGTAAGCATGGTTTCTGTTCTTTGACGGGCTACCTGGAGAAGTCAAATACACAGTAAAAACTATGACCAATATCAGGCGGTGTAGACCAACGCCAAATGAGTAGTCTAGTCAGAGAGTGCTAAGGATTTTCATGGCAGGGCTTTCAAGGGGGCTAAAACACGAGTTTGCTTTGATGGATGGGTGAGATTCAGATGAGAAAGGACTTGTCCAGAAAGAGAACAGGTGGGAGCAAAGGCTCAAAAGCCAGGATAAACTGGACATTCATGTCACCCATCAGACACTCACTACACCCTTGCATTGTGCTAACTTCTTTTATATGCCGTTGTCTAGTTTAACACACGCATAATAATACGGCAAATTAGGCTTTGTCATCCCTGTTTTACAGATAAGGGAACTGAGGCTCAGCAAGATTAGGAATTTTGTCCAAGGTCATTTAACAAAGAAATCGCAGAGCCAGGGTTCAAATCCAGATTATCTGACTCCAAGTCTAAGGGTCTTTCCACAGCACATGCTGCTTATTTGAGATTTAGCAAATAGTTCACTCTGGATGGAATGGAAGGTTTCATGCTGGGGCAATAAGGAGGGAGAGGTCGGGGGAAATCAGAATGCTGAGCGGTCAGCAAAGGTGTTTGTATTGACCTCGAAGCCTGTGGGTGGCAGAGGTCTCTGAGTATGAGATCAATGTAACTAAAGTTTGCCCAGGATTTCCAAGTCCAGGGCCCTGTGGGGGCATAGGCTGTACCAACTAATAATTAGGTAGTTCAGGAGGGAGAAAGCTACCACCTTGTTATTTGTTCCTGGATGATTCCTCTTGAATTAATTTTCTCTGTTGTGTTATTCCTGGGTGCTATAAAATACTTCTGTAATTTCCACCCCAGAGAGAGCATCATATTTCAGTAATGAGCAAAGTGAAAGAGATTCAGATTGGTCCTGCATCCAGTAGCGAACTACAGAGAGGAAAGTGCTCACATGCAGAACTATTTTAGCACCCTGAGTACCACTGAATCAGGCTTTCTAGTAATAGGCTTCCACATTCTTTTCCTAAGCTGAAGGTTTCGATGGAGGTCAATGGTGAAAGACGAATTGCGGGAGGGCTAACAGACAATGCCCACTCTTTGCATTGTGTGCGGGAATTTCTCCACTGATTAAGTAGTAGGTTCCTTGGGGTCTTAAGTGCGTAGCTGCAGTAGCAATTCTTTCTGTCCTCCAATCCCTCTTTTAAACTAAATTCTAAAATGGCTGTTGATCTTCAAAGCTTTAAAAAATGTACATGCCCTATGACCCAGCAATATCACTGTTAGGAATTTATAAGCCAATTTAAAGCAAAGTCAGGAATGTGAATATGGAATGCTCTTTATACTGCCAAAAAATTGAAAACACCCAAATTTCCAATGATAGGGAATTGATTGAGTGGATCATGGTATATCTTACTCAGTGGAATGCTATGCAGTCATTAAAATGATATTGTTGAAGAATATTCAATGGCGTAGAAAAATGTCAAGGTTATGTTAAGCTACAGTTGAGGCCAATTTTTAATTTTTAGAAGTATATAACCACTTCACACCTATAAGGATGGCTATTATGAAAAAAAAAACCAACAGAAAACAAGTGTTGGTGTGGATTTGGAGAAATCGTAACCCTTGTGCATTGCTGGTGAGAATGTAAAATGTGCAGCCACTGTGGAAAAAAGTATGGTGGTTTCTCAAATATTTAAATATAGAATTACCATTTGACCTAACAATTTCACATCTGGGAACATATACAAAATAACTGAAAGCAGGGACTCAAACAGCTAGTGTTCATGCACCAGTGTTCACAGCAGCGTTCTTCGCAATAGCCAAAGGCAGAAATAACCCAAGTGTCCACTGAGGGATGAATGGATAAACAAATTGTAGTACATACATGCAATAGAATATTATTCAGCCTTTAAAAAGAGTAAAATTCTGACAGATGCTACCACATGGATGAACCTTGAAGACATTGTGCTAAGTGAAATAGACCAGATACAAAAGGACAAATGTTGTATGATTCCACTTATATGAGGTGGCTAGAATAGTCAAATACATGGAGACGGAAAGTAGAATAGTGATTACCAGGGCCTGGGGGTGGGGAAACGAGGAGTTATGGTTTAATGGGTACAGAGTTTCCGTTTGGGAAGATGAAAAATTTCTGGAGATGGATAGTGGTGATGGTTACACAACAACGGGAATGTACTTAATGCCACTGAACTGTACACTTAAAAATGGTTAAAATGGTAAATTTACATGATGTGTATTTACCATAATAAAAAATTGTTTAGGGGCCGGCCCCATGGCATAGTGGTTAAGTTCAGCATGCTCCGCTTTGGTTGCCTGGGTTTGCGAGTTTGGATCCTGGGCCACGCTGTTCTGGCTACCCACATATAAAATGGAGGAAGACGGGCACAGATGTTAGCTCGAGACTAATCTTCCTCAAAGGAAAAAGAGGAAGATTGGCAATAGATGTTAGCTCAGGGCTAATCTTTCTCAGCAAAAAAAAAAAGAAAAAAATTTAGAAAATTATATGTACAAAAGACTATGTGGAAGTCTGGGTAGCAGATTATAGGTGATTTTATTCTTTTCTTTTTAGTTATCTGCTATTTAGTTTTTTAAATCACTTAAAATTATTTTTAATTACATGAGAATTATATAAATACATTCTCCTTGTAAAAAAGTAAAACATTACAGATAAGGTTAAAATCCCCTTTGATCACCTTCCTCAATCTCATATACATGTGTACCTGAACCCACTAAAATTATGTGATTGTTTTATACATATAATTTTTGTAATATCAGCTTTCAACTTTTTTTTCACTCAACAGTATTTCTTAGACATGTTTCTGTGTCACTCTTTTCCAGTTTCGCTCTTTTTAATTGTTACATATTATTCTATAGATGGATACACTATAGTTTGTTTAGCCAGTTGCCCATTGATGGACATTTAGGTTACTTAATTTCAGTTTTTTGCTATTATAAACAATGCCGCTTGAACACGATTTGTCTTTTTTAAATTGATTCTAATAAAGTGTGTTACATTTATAAAGAGCAAAAGTATTTTAAAATATTAAAAGTATTTATTGTTTTAATTTGAGCTGGAACAAAGGCAATGACTTTAATTCAATACGTACCCCCATTTTTCTAGAGGTCACAGTGGCTCAAGACACACATATTCCCTAACACTGTTGATGTGTTAGGAACCAAGTGATAACGCTTGGCCTCCGTTATTTTTTTCTCACAGAATTCAGGGTAGTATAAATCCATCAACTCCCCAACTTTAAGGATCCATTTGAAAACTGAAAAGACCAACAGCTGCTACAGATAAGAGACTGAATCCCACTCCTTCTGAAATTTCAAATCAAAGGAAGTGAGAGCTGGGGAAGGATTTTTCAGCCCAGAGAGTGAAGGAGGTGATAAGATAGATATCTCAACTCTCGTGGCGCATCAAAATTCTCAGGTAGAATTAATATAATTTGATCCCTTGGATATGCAACCACATTAGCTCCTGTCACTCCTTGATCTTCAACTCCTAACCTTATACTTGGGATGCTGGAGACGTTAGAATTAGTGACGAAATCTGCAAATTCCCAGCACCTTCTGCTTAGAGCCATGTCATCTTTAACCAAAGGTGCAACTGAGTGTAAAATAAGCAAAGTTCTTGCATTTGCTAAAATGAGTTACAGCACAAAGGCTCTCCAGTCTAAAAGAGAGAGAGAGAGAAAAGAAAAAAACTCCCCTCCCTCCAGCCTCCCCTCAAGCCTCTAATCTCATCTGTGAAAAAGAACTGTACTTTACTGTCCACAAAACAGTCTATTTTCAAAGTGAGGGGAGAATTGCTCCGTGAGGAGAGCCATCAGTAACTGCGGTTTGCGAATTCCTGCTTGTTTATAGAAAGCAGTGGCTAAGGATAGACACTTTGAAACCACCTGTGAAAGAATTAAAGACCAAGGGGGGCAAAACCCCCATCACAAACAGAATCTCACTGATCAAGTGTGAAAGAAAAGGAAGAAAGAAAAAGCCAAGTAGATCTTTGCAGGCAACCACTAGATGGACATAGAATTCAAAAACATTCTTTAGTGAGATCAAGGATGGCAGGCTTTGAAGCCTGGAGGGCTGGCGAGTCTCAGAAACGGCCTGGCCGTGGCAATCCCCACACCGAAGCGTCCACAGTCTTGCACTTGCTGGAGTAAAGCATTTAAATTGGAACAATGTCAAATTTCACAGCTATCTTATGTCCAGTGACCTTACGGGACCCCAAGGGAAAGACAGATAAAAAATGATTGTTCTCAACAAGTTCCTGAAAGCGAAGAACTCACATAGGCAACCTCAAGAAATCACTTCAAAATGAAAACACCCACAGACTATGGCAGGCAGGCTGGCAAGCGAACACTGCTTATTTATTCACCTATTTATCCTCTTTGCTGAGGACTCCCGGCATGTCTTATTCCTTACAGAACCCACACAAAGATCAAGCTCCGTCACCACAGTGCGTTAATTTATGAGGATAATGCTATTGTGGGGAAAGAGGAGGTCACAACTATTCTCAATTATTTAACTAATTTGAACCAGTTTTGCTGTTCTTATAAAGAAAGTGAGACAGAACTAGCGTCGGACCAAAAAACTACACGTTATGTGAACGTATGTGAATATGAGGACAGACATGAGGTCTCAAACCTCTGCTGTGTTTTTTAAACAAGAATTTCAACGGCACTTCACATCCCCAACTATGCCTCAGTGAATCGTCTTAGCTTAATTTTTTTTTCTTTTAAAAGAAATAAGCGTTATAGATGTAGCTAAAACTCCCTTTCGCCACTACCCCCAATCTCATTTCCCACTTTCCTTCGCAAGAGGCAGCCACTCCCATGAGTCCGAGGTGTATAACTCTGTTCTATTTTCAGTACTTTTACATATATGTGTATGGTCCCTAAAGAACTATATAGTTTGTGGTGTTAACTTTTTTTTATAAATGGTATCATACTGTATATACGGCTCGGAATTTATTTATTTTGCTTATTACACTCAACTTTATGTTTTTTGCCACTTATCCAGATATGCGTTTTATTTCTTTTTTGGACTTCAGTGTTTTAAAGGAATAAACCAAAGAGGAAGAAAAAGTCTATTCATACCAGAACAGTTGCATGTACCTATATGTTTCTGCCTGTCTCTGACTGGGAGACTAAAGTCAGGAGGATTTCTTAGAGGAAGGGAGGCCTAAATTCAGTTTTGGAAAGAGGCGAAAAAATGCTAAGTGACAGAGAATGTCATTGCAGAGATACGCCTTAAAATAATTTCGTAAACTAGGAATTGTAAGGTTTGCTGTATGATCTTCCCATCACTATTTAAAATGTAGGTTCTATGGCTTTTTTTTGTTTTTTTTTAACAGTTTGGCTAGATGAAGGATTTGGCTGTGAAAGATATGTTTAAAAACGGATGCTATACTAAGTAACACAAGATTTACTAAAACCAAACAACTCCAGAAATTCCATAAAACACTATCATAAGTCTAACAGGTGGACACACAAACCAATTGCAAATGAAAAAATCTTCGATCAATGGAGTCATTGGTGTGTGCTGAATAAAATACATTCAAAAGGTATTTGTCGTGTGCGGTAAAGATACGGAGGTCACCAGTGAGTGCTGCTTATGTTAGCAGTTTTAATTCCACCTTGTCGGTGCCCCTGTGTACAAAACTTGAGAAAGCAAGACTTTGATTTGTTCAGGTTTCCTTAAGGAGGGGCCACAGAATCCTTGAAGCACGATTTGAAAAAGATGGATAAGATATTCCACCCAAAATTCAACATCACCTTTAATCTTGGCCTCTCCTCCTCTAATCCCTAGGTAATGTTTTGTGCTTCTTTTGCAGGAAAGCAATTTTGTTAATCACTTTAGCACCAATTCTTGCATCCCTGGCAATACTCAGAACTGCTTCCATCCAAGTCTTTGATGTGGGAAAGAAACACACACACGCTCTTTCGCATGTAATCTGAAAACAATTCACCTCTTGCCAATGAATGCACAGCACTCCACTTTAATAGAGAGCAAGTTCTGTGGAGGTTTCTAATCCTTTCTGCCAAAGAAGAGAAGAGAGAGAATCACTCAGGTAGCCCAACCTCATTCAGGAGTTAAAATCACTTGAAATGTTTTGTGGTGTGTCTGGGGCTTTTTTAAAAAAATATCACTTGCTCAAGATTACTGCTCTCAGGGGAAATCAAAACAACTCAAGATCAAAAAATAAATAAATAAATAGAAAATAAGAAATAAAAAAAAAGATTCTCCATCCCCAACTCAAATAGGATATTCTTCTCGACTCAGATAACTCTTGATCTAAGTGTATTACAAGAAACCTGCTTTAATCCTTCAAAGCAATGGTGTTACAGATAAGTAGCAGTAACTGAGGTGGCTTAAATTCCAGAAATGTACAAAAGATTTGGTTGGGAACAAAACTGAAAAAGAAAGAAAGCTCAATCTTCATTGTTGTGACTTGAAGAGGTAAATTTACGGCAGTAAAAATGCAAAGAAGGACCCCTAAAAAAGAAATAGCCATAAAAGTCCACAATTGTCTTAATGGTCTTATGGACTGCTTACAGTGTGTGTCTGAATGCGTGTGTTTTAGGGGTGTGTTTGTGTAAGCATTTTAAGGAAGTGAAATTGTTTTACTGATTGCTGGATTCAGATGGAGTTCATCTGAAAATTTATTTCTACATTTTATTGTGACATTAAAACATTCTGAAACTTTATTTCACAAATCATTTTTTTCTCTTTTTATAATTTTTAATTGAGTTCCAATATTTTCTCCCTGTTTAGTCCTTTTTCTTAACATTATCATTGCTTACTGCTTACTTAAATGCAATGAGACAGACTTTATTCTTTTTCCTTCTGTCAGGAATTATCAAATTTTCACAATCTCGGTACTAATTTTGATCAACCTTCTGACATCCCAGTTAATACACTGCAAATTCCCCCCACCCCCCTTCTTCACTATAGCTCTCCTTTGCAAAGTAATGGCAATTTCTTTCATTATGGCCTCTGCAATGACCCAAAATATGCTCGAAAATGATCTTCTGCTTTTTTAGAGAGTGACCTTTTTTTTAGGGATAAAGCCTATTATATGATAGGTAATACAAATATTTAATAGTTAAAAATTCAAAAGGTATGGGACCAGCCCAGTGGCACAGCAGTTAAGTGCTCACGTTCCACTTCAGCAGCGCGGGGTTCGCCGGTTCAGATCCCGGGTGCAGACATGGCACCGTTTGGCAAGCCATGCTGTGGTAGGGGTCCCACATGTAAAGTAGAGGAAGAGGGGCATGGATGTTAGCTCAGGGCCAGTTTTCCTCAGCAAAAAGAGGAGGATTGGCAGCAGATGTTAGCTCAGGGCTAATCTTCCTCAAAAAAAAAAAAAATTCAAAAGGTATAAAATAGTATATAGTGAAAAGAAACCCTGTCCCTCATCCACCCAGTTCCCCTCCTTAGAAGCAAACACTGGTACTAGGCTTTTGTGTTATTTCTCCAGAGATATTTGGCACACAAAAGTCAAATCACACAAGTATAGCTCCCCCCCACAGATGGCATTATACACATTGTTCTGCATTTTGCTTTTTTCGCTTAACGTTTATTAGAGATCCCTCTATACCAATGCATATGGACTTCTTCATTATTTTTCACAGCTGCTTATTATTCTATTCTATGGATGTTCCATGATTTATTTAAATAGTTTGGAATATATTTGTTCCAAACACTTCTATTCTCTATCAGTGGCTTGTTTCTTCCCAGGTTGTTTCTATGACTCTATCTTGGGTACTGTTGAATAAATGATTTTAGTTGTAACACAGAAGGCTCTTCAAGGAATTTTAAAATTTTATTTTCTAAAAGTTTTACAACTTTAAAGAGTTACCCAAAAGGATGTGGGTTTATAGGTTTCAAAAAAACAGCATTATGGAAGTTGTGTGATGTCAAGGCTTTCAGCCACCTCCTCTCAGTCTCATCGTGGATCTGCCCTAGCTTGCGTCATGACCTAACTGCTTAAACATTGAAAACTGCTGTTCATTGGTTTCCCTATGTATGTCGACATAGGGTACTGAATTGAAAATTTCCTTCTAATAGCTGATATTAACTTTCTCTTACTACAAATATGAAATATGTTTTACAACACCTTTGATTGAACACTGATTCAACGTGCTATCTCATACATGAGTAAGGACTCAAATAGGAGAAATCGATACTTGTAGTTGACCTCAACTCTTGGAAGAGCTAGGCAAGCTGTGGGGCCTGACGGTTGTGACTCCTCTCCCAGTGCCGAGTGGTCCAAGAGATGGAGATCTTGAGAGAGTATACACTAAACCTCCTGGGTTGTGCCACACACCCACCGAGATTGATCAAGCTTAAGGAATGCCTGAGCACCTGGGCAAAACCTCCTTTCTACTTCTTGGTGGCTCCATAGCACTCAGAGGCCCATGCCGTCGCCAAGTGATGATTTGAATTCTTAACTCTGTCTCGTCAGTGCTGATACCTCTGCGATTATTGTTTGGTTCTATCAGACTGACTTCGGCTTCAGCTTTTTAATCTGCCCATTTTGCTCCTAATTTATGAGCTTCTATCACAGATGTGAAGTTTAGTTCTCTTTGCGTACGCTCTTGCCGGGAAACTGTTCCAGCAGAAAGCCTGTCACCTGTTGTGAAAGGGAGCTGGTGTTGACTTGAAGCAACAGAGTTGGTGGTCCAGCGGCCATGGTCCTGTGTGAGGAGCAGGTGGTCTTGCCCAGCTCCATGTGTTTGCAAACTTCTCTGACCAGCACTTGCACTGCTAAAGGGAGAAGAGCTCAAGCTGCACTCCTTGTTTCCAGGTCAGTTACTGAACCTGGGAAGGTCCCCAGGGGCTAGCTTGGACTTCTTCCTGCTTTTCTCTCCATGGTGGATTTTAAATGTAGGGGATTTTTCTCATTCATCTCTCCATTTGTATTCGAAACAGTTGCTCTAAGAAAGGGGAAAAGGTACACTATACAGAATATATAATTTTTTTGAAGCAATGACAGAGGTTCTCAAAGGATAACAGTTAAATTTTGGTCCAAAGGCCATAATTGATCTTTACTTAGTATATGAGCGTGTGTGTGTATAATACACATTTTTTTTTACTAAAGTAAAAACTAAAACAAGTAAGACCTATCCTTATTCCATTCACATTCAAACTTTTGTTTATATTTAACAACTGAACATAACACCCTCTATTCAAAATAACGTCACAGAATAAAACTTTAGAAAAGTTGCCTTTTGTGCTTTTCATGTTTTTAACAGGACCCAAAACCTAGGACAAGATAAATAAATTTATCCTGTGGTTTCATTTGGTGTAATGAATGTCTTAAATGAAAAATTTACTTGAAGTTAGGCATTCTTAAGTAATAATAATAATTATATTGGGGCTGGCCCTGAGGCCGAGTGGTTAAGTTCGAAAGCTCTGCTTTGGCAGCCCAGGGTTTCGCCAGTTCGAATCCTGGGTGCGGACATGGCACCGCTGGTCAGGCCATGCTGAGGCAGTGTCCCACATGCCACAACTAGAAAGGATCCACAACTTAAAATGCATAACTATGTATCGGGGGGCTTTGGGAGAAAAAGGAAAAATAAAATCTTCAGAAAAAAAAATTATAGAATCAGAAGATTTTTATATTTGACTTGGCACTTTCTTCCAGAAGAACTGAAGATGCTCAAGAGAAAATTTTGTCTAGAGCTTAATTATCATTCTTTCGTTGGAAAAGAATACATAAGATCATATTTATTTATATTCTATCTCAGTGGTGACTATTTCTTTTTATTTTATTGAGGTCATAAAGTTTATAACATAGTGAAATTTCAGTTGTATGTTATTATTTGTTAACCACCATGTGTATGTGCCCCTTTACCCCTTATGCCCACCCCCAACACCCTTCCCTTCTGGTAACCACTAATCTGTTCTCTTTGTCCATGAGTTAATTTATCTTTCACATATGAATGAAATCATATGATGTTTGTCTTTCTCTGTCTGGCTTATTTTGCTTAACATAACACCCTCAAGGTCCATCCATGTTGTTGCAATGGGACGATTTTGTCTTTTTTATGGCTGAGTAGTATTCCATTGTATCTATTTACCACAGCTTCTTTATCCATTCATCAGTTGATGAGCACTTGGGTTGCTTCCTCAGTGGTAACTTTATTTTTATGTATGCATGCATTTACTAATGTAAAGAAATCCCTAGGTAACCATGAAAATTTCACAAGATTTTGTTGTTCCCTTCACCTGCAAGTTTGATATGTTCCATCATCTGTTGCCAAATGACTCAGTCTCCTGATCGACAGAGATCAGAAAAATCACCAATTCTGATGCCACTTGGCAATAAAGGAATTGATCTGAGATCCTAATGCTGACGGTGTGCTCTATATTTTGTTCAAAATCTATTTGAACACCACCTATTTCCATGAAAAAGGCTATATCAGACTAACGACGGCATTACTTAACTGGCAGGTCTGGAAACTTGTTTTCTTTTCCCTACAAAGTTACACAGTAAATTTCTATCCTGCCCACCCCCTTACTTGCTCTTCTACCCGTTATAGACAGATGGTCCTTAAATTTTGTATACGTATGTGTATACTTACATAATATATATTTAAATACATATATATATATATATATACTTTATATAAAAATTAGTGCTTGGAGATGTCTGTTTTCTCACAGTCGTAAACTCAGGACATTCTCTTGGAATGATATTTGACCCTTTCGAAAATGACTTTTCCTAGTACAGCTGTAATTTGAATAAG
Organism: Equus quagga; assembly: GCF_021613505.1. Classification (NCBI taxonomy): domain Eukaryota; kingdom Metazoa; phylum Chordata; class Mammalia; order Perissodactyla; family Equidae; genus Equus; species Equus quagga. The sequence goes on along the minus strand of NC_060268.1, from coordinate 156,788,773 downwards.
TAGAAATCTTAGGTAGTAGTTTTCTTTTTGTTGGAGATGACTTATGGGACATTATTTCGACTTTTTTCCTTTGCATTTGGGGTGACAGCATAGGGATTCATAATGTCACACATCTCTAAAACTCAGGAAACGCACTGGCTTCACGGGCATTACAATTTTTGCAGAGATTTTCTAAGTCACAAAAGGCTAAAATGAGCCTCTTTTAAAAACTTTATTTTGTAGAACAGATTTAGATTTACAGAAAAATTGTGAAGCCAGTATAGCAAGTTCCCAAATACTCCCATTATCAACATCTTACATTAGTATTGTGCATTTGTAACAATTAATGGACTGATCAGATTTCCTTGGTTTTTTACCGAATGTCCTTTCTTTTTTTCTGTTCGAGGACACCACATTACATTTGGGTGCCATGTCTCCTCGCTCCTCTTGGCTGTGACAATTTCTCAGCCTTTCATTGTTTTTTGATGATCTTCACATTTTTGAGGAATCCTGGTCAGGTAGTTTTACAGAATGTTCCTCAGTTGGGATTTGTCCAATGTTTTTCTCATTATTAGACTGGGATTGTGGGTTTTGGGAAGGAAGACCACAGAGATAAAGCATCATTTGCATCCTATTATGTCAAGGGCACCTACTATCGGCATGGTTTACCACTGTCGATACTGAACTTGATCACCTGGCTGAAATAGTGTTCGTCAGCCCTCTCCACTGTAAAGTTACTCTCCTGCTCCTTCCATATTGTACTCTTTGGAAGGAAGTCACTATATTCAGCCCTCTTAGGAGTATGTGTGTGTGGGGAGTTATGCTCCACCTCCTTGAAGGTAAAGTGTAACATAAATTATTTGGAATTTTTCTGCATGGGAGATTTGTAAAGTGAACTTTTAAAATATTAAAATGAGCTAGCTTAAATTAAACGATTTCTTATGTTTAGGTGTAAACATCTCTTAGGCTTTTTTCTTTAAAAAAAAACCAACTGATGGCCAGCCCTGGTGGCCTAGTGGTTAAGTTCAGTGCGCTCCGCTTTGGTGGCAGCCCGGGTTTGGTTCCCGGGCACAGACCTACACTACTCTGTTAGTGGCCATGCTGTGTGGCAGCCCACATATTAAAAACAGAGGAAGATTGGCACAGATGTTAGCTCAGGGCAAATCTTCCTCAGCAAAAAAAAAAAAAAAAAAAAAAAGGGTAAAAAAACCCTCCCCAATTATCTATGTAATACATGCTCACTGCAGAAAACTTAGTAAATGTAGAAACATGTAAAGCAACAGCAAAAAGAACTACCCATAATTCTGCTTCTCATAAGCATCCATGTCTGGTATTTGGTCATATTTCCTTCTAGTCTTTTCTGCATAAGGTTAACTATTTTTAAACAGTACTTTAAATAGTTTCATTTTGAAATAAAAATATTTTATCTTTGAATATGACAAAGGTAGTAGATTCACAGAAAAACAGAGCAGATCTTAGTGGTGTTTTTAAACAGGATTTCAGAATATAAACTACCAACTTGATAGATAATTTCTGAAAACAACACTAGCCTCTACCCTTCTATTTATGAGATGCTGAAATATTTGTAGATACAACATTCATTGTAGGCCTCTTATTGTTTCTAATACTCTAATTTGTTCTTTATTTTACTATTACATGATACACATTTTAAATGGAATAAATAAAGTTCGAAGAAACTTAGGTGGCTAGTTAAAAACTGTAGCAATGACCTAGGCTTAGAATCTCCAACTTTCTTGTTGCACGGTGTGTTTGGACTCACGACAACTCTTTTTCTTTTTGAGAGACTTTATTGATTTTATAAAGGTGACACGTTTCTTACTAAAAAAAAAATCAAGAAATACAGATAAGTACAAAGTAAAATCCAAAAATTCTCTTACCTAGAAATAACCATTATTAACCTCATTCTACAAAATCTCCCTTTGCATATATACAGATAGGGACAAATTTATTAAAAAAGGCTCATATAATACATGACATATATATATTTTGTTACTTAAATTTAACTGAAGAAAATAAAGCGGAAGCAAAATGAAGGAATTACTAAACTTCAGTTAAATGTTCTTTTGTAAGATATATTAATTCCTACAAATCCCTTTCAAGTTTTCCAGAAAGATTATGAAGAGCATTAAGAGGTTGTAGGTCTACATGGTTAACTCTTAAAAAGTAACTGAGACGAGAACAGGGGCTACTTTCGTTGCTTAGAAACAGCTTTTATTTAGATACCAGAACTGCTTGATGGCCAGAGGCAAAGTATAGTATTATTGGCTGTGTCTTTATTAGTTGTAAGGGATCCTCAGAGGACCCTGAATTCTGTGCCTTATTCCATTTCCTGCTGTGTATGGTGAAGGCATGGTTCAGAGACAAGCTTTGGGCTTAGACTGTCTGCATTTGCTATCTGCTCTGCCATTTAGGAACCACGTCACCATAAACCCCAGTTTCATCTTCTGCAAAAAATGGGTTAATAGTTCTCTTCCTTCTATGATTGTTGACAGGAATAAGTCAGACAATACATGGAAAGCTCTAATGATAGTTTCTGATATATAGTAAGTGCTCAATAAATATAAGCTATTACTATTATAGAGGAATAATGGTGAGTATCTGAGCCAATGTATGACATTGAAATTTGTCGTTCACAAAATAATCTCTTTTTCACTCATCTCAGAATAATTCCCCTGTTAAATATGCCTACTTTTAAAATTAAAGGCTGGGGCTCTGAGGGCTTAACCAAATGGGCATGTGGATGTTGGCTACTATGGGTGGGAACAGACTCCTGTGTGAGATTGTCACCTATGTTTATAAGAACGGACTGAACGTACAATTCTAGCCTTTTTACAATGCTAAACATACATTATATACTACCTATAACAGCAATAATCACTATTATGTATGTCACTTACATGGACATACACAAAACACTTTGTATCTGTATACTTAAATATCCTCCTTAAAAATAAACTGCTATTAGTGTTTCTAAATACCCAGTATGTAATTTATATTGTCTTAAGTTTTAATATATTATGAATTCCACGATTTTGCCATTCTAAAGTAGTCTAATTCTTAAAGTAGTCTAATGTTTTCAGTTTACTTATTAATATGCAAGTTTAAAATTTTTAATAAAAAGCTTTATAAAAGTAAAGGTAAATTTTACCCTCCTATATTATTTCATTTTCATTGATTCCTGGATTTGAATTTCAAGAGAGTTGATGGCTTTTCTTAAAGATGTTCTTAAGTCCATTGTACTCTATCCTCCTTTTTTTCTGGCTATTAATATATTTATTTTCTTTGATAGTAAAATGCTATTCAGGTTCTCCATGAAGATACGCATTTACTTTTGTTACAAACTCATCTTTTCAGCTACAGTTGAATTTTTAAAATACCCTGTCCCAAAGAAGAATTTTAAAAGTGCTTTTTTGTGATGTAGTTTTTTTCAATTTTGGGAAACCCCAAATTGGATTGTTTTGTTTAGAGGGGGAGGGAAGGTTGATGAAAAATTCTAGCTGCTCCTCTGAGCTGAGACTAAACTGTAAGGGTTTTTTTTTGAAATGCTCAGTAATTTAGGGATACACATCACCACCAAATAACAGAATATATGCCAATTTTCCATTTTTGGCTTTGCCTTTCTGCATAGTGAGTACTTTGGCTCTTTTTGGAAATCATTAAACCATAAATTCTAGCTTAAACAGTTCACTTGATCTCTAGTTTGGGTGTGAAAGAGGGTGATTTGATGTTTTTAAATGATAGTTTAATTTCTCCATCAATGAAGGCAACATGGGGTAAAGAGTAAGTTGTACCTGTGCAATTGTGGATTTTAATACTGACTTGATTTATGTTGGGTTAATTAAATAATTTTCTATGCCTTCAAGTCCTCCACTAAAACTACTAGGTACAACGTGGATGAACTACTCAGCTTTACTCTGTGTAAAGGAATAGTTAAAAAATTGTCAAACAGTAAGAATTCACAAATGTGTCTAACACAAATCTGAACATAAAATGTAGGAACCATATGCTGTATTCATCTTTGTCTTCCTTCCAGAGTGGCTCACAGTACACAAATGTAGCAAAATCAATAAATGTTAAGTTGATGACATGACCTCAATTTGCAACATTCCTCATCTACAGCCTTTTTAACAGTCTGAATAAGTAAATTTCTTTATAATGATCTCTAAGAGATGGTCTAAATTCTTTAGTTGTATTGAAATGTTGTATCAAATATTGCTTTTAATAAGTAAACCACTGGCTGGAGTTTAGAAATCTTTTTCTACACAAAGCTTTTGTTGTATTTTTCCTTTTTTTTTTTTTTTGTAAGGGTATTTTTTGTAACAGGATTTGACCTGTAACTATTATTGAGAATTTTCTTAGAGAAGTTCAAAGCATTTTACAGGGATCATCTCATTTATCCCTCGAAAGTAAGGCAGAGACATTATCTTCACTACAGACTGAGGGTTTTTTTGTTGTTGTTTTGCTGAGATCAAAAAGTAATTCTAGGGCAAAGCCAGATTCCGGTCTGACCTTGTTACATGACGCTCCTGCAGCACCATATGCAGTGTAGTTACTTCCCTAGGTTTCTCCTGGGCTATGCTAGACGTTGAATAATTTCCAGAGTTGATTTCTGATTCACTCTTGCTCCTTGAACATGGGTCTTAAAATGTAAATACAAAATAAAACCCTCAAATTCTTCCTATCAGTATTCAGGGTACAGGATAGACAGACAGGGGTAGGCCTCTCCCCCTGCCCACGCCCCCCCCAAATCTTACTGCCCAGCCCAGTGCTATCCAATAGAAAAATAATGTGGGCCACAAATACAAGTCACATGTATAGTCTCAAATTTTTCTAGTAGTTACATTAAAATATTTTATTTAGTCCAATGTATCAAAAATCTTCAACATGTAATTAATATAAAATCATTAACGAGATAGTTCACATTCTTTTTCTTGTATAAGTCTTCAAAATCTGGTGTGTGTTTCACACTTATAGCACACCTCAATTTGGACCAGCCACATTTCAAATCCCTAATAACCAACGTGTGACTGGGGGGACCGTGCTGGACGGCATGTTTAGACTTCAGTACGTTTTTCTCCGCTCTCCCTTCAGATTCGTGCCCTTTGAATGGAAGGGGTGGTGTGGGAAAGGGCTCTTGGGTGACCTTAGAGAAACCTCTTGCACTTGTGTGGTGACTAATAGGAACACGTACTTATTTGCCACGTACTGATGCATGACTGGGGAGTTATGGATTCAGGATCTAGAGGACTGCAACCTCCCCAAATATCTAAAATACCAGCTCAATGCCAGGACCGAGGTTCACATTCTGCATGAGAGCCCGGGTTAAGGAACCTGCCAACTTCTGGGGCTGCAGTTGGTGAGGCCCTGGTATGTGGCCTGTGGAAAGGAGGCATCACCCGAGGAAGAGAAGGGCCCGCAGAGAGGGAAGGGTACCCATGTGGATGCTTCTTGAGGGCAGGGGCTGCAAACAGCTGCTGCTTAAAGGCAGAAGCTCTTCTTGAGGCCTCTGGCCAGGCCCTGAGCCGCCTCGCATGCCGGCCGTCTGAATGCATGTGCTTCCACCAGCCGCTCCGGGCGGCCCCGGGGACGGGGGAGGGGGTCCACTCCGCAGCCCTGGCCCGCACCCCGAAGCCGCTCCACGGCTGCGGGTGTGAGGGGCGGGCCCAGGCCTCGGCCCGCGCCGCCCCATGTGACCCGGTCCGACATGGTGTCGCCTCCTCCCGGGGCGGCGGCGGCGGCGGCTCGGGCTCGGCTCCGCGTCGGGCCGGCCCCGCGGCCGCTCATGGGCAGCCAGGGCCGCTGGGGGCCCCCCGGGAACGGCGGGCCCGGCGAGGGCGAGGGCGGGGAGGCGAGGAAACTGCAGGAAGGGAGGGTCGCGAGAGGGAAGCGAAGGAAGGGGAAAGGGAAGGGGAAAGCGGGAGCAGGGCAAGGCGGAAGAGGAAGCGGGGCGGAAGGGCAGCCGGAGCCGCAGAAGACGACGGAGGCAGCGGGGCTGGGGGCCGAGGCGGGAGCGAGGGCAGGCCCGGGGGCGGGAAGAGAGGGAGGCGGAAGCGTGGAGGAAGGGGCGAGAAGGATCGCGAGGGGAGCTGAGGGGAGCGCAGGGGCGGGGAAGGAGGCCAAGGGAAGAGATGATGGGAAGAAGGAGGCATGGAGGGTCAGGACCGGGCGGCGGGAGGACGCAAGGCCGGGGAGAGCGCAGGGACGAAGGGGTCAGGCATGGGGCCGCATCGCGGGGACAGGGGTGGCCATGGCGGCGGCGGCCGAGGAGGAGGCGGCGACTCAGGAGCCGGCCGGCCGGCCCGCGGCGGGGCCCGCGCTCTGGCGCCTGCCGGAGGAGCTGCTGCTGCTCATCTGTTCCTACCTGGACATGCAGGCCCTCGGCCGCCTGGCGCAGGTGTGCCGCTGGCTGCGGCGCTTCACCAGCTGCGACCTGCTCTGGCGCCGGATAGCCCGGGCCTCGCTCAACTCCGGCTTCACGCGGCTCGGCACCGACCTGTAAGCGCCCGCTCGCCCGCCCGCTCCCCGCCCCGGGCCGGCCCGCGTCCCGGGAAAGGGCGGGGCGCCGCGGCCTGGTCGGCCCGGGGCCGGGTCGCACCCCGAACTGCGAGGCCCACACCCGGCCTCCGCCGAGACCCCTCCCCGAGCGCCTTCCTCCTCTCGGAGGCCCCCATGCCTGGAAGCCTCCAGAGAGCATCCCTGAGTTAGCACCCTCCCCGTGGGCGGCTCCTCACAATTAGCCATCTTAAGCACTCCCTTCAGCTTTTAATTGTGTCTTTTCGCAGACACTGACTGCCACGGTGCCTCAGTCCCAGAGGATCCCGGCTGGTCTGTGGCTTTGGAGGCCTCCTCCGGTCCAGGTCTAGGACCATGTCCACTATGTGGTCTAGCAGAAGGTTCTTGTGGACGTTCATCCTCTCACTCGTTTTCTAAAGGTTGTTGGGCTTCAGGGCTCATAGAAAATCGAATGTGGAGAAGGGAGCTCAGACCCGAAAAGAAGGCCCTTGGTCCAAGTGTCAACCATAGTTTATGACTAGATACAGGCCGAATGACACAGAAAAGGGTGCCTGCTCATGGCAGGGGCTGGGTTAGGTCTAGGCTATGTACACAGGCACGGTATTGCAGTTTGGCCTGTTCTTGGTAGGATCTGAGACCTGTGAATGAAAAACTTCCCTGAACCGCTTAAGCTGTTAAATAGAAAGGGGAAAAAATGTAAGGAATTGAAGGAGTAAAAACTTTCAGATTGTGCCCAACTCTGTCCAGTTTGGCTTAAAAAACAAAGGTGGTTCTAATGTAGAATAACAACATTAAAGAAAGTTGTTTTAAAACATAAAAAGCTATTAATACCACCACCTCTAGACCACTATTCATTTTCAAAAGTTACTTTTCCGTTGCGCACTTCTTGCCCCGTCTTAGTTGCTATCTTACTGATCCTAACAGAATAGGTACACAATAAATGTTTGTGGGCTATACAATAATGAGATGATTAAAAACATTTCTCTAATATTAAACTTTCATTTTATGTCCAGCTTTTTGCTATTGTAGATAACAATGAAATGAATAACACATTTTTGGTAACAGTTTTATTGAGATATGTCACATACTCTATAATATATATATCTTTTGAATTAGTTCCTTAGGATAAATTCTTGAGATTAGCGTTATTGGATCAAAGGTTATAGTTTGTAAAGGTGTTAATACCAAGTTATAGTGGCACCAGAAACTAAACCAATTTTATGTGAGAACTTTAAAAATCTTTGCTGTTTTAGTGGACACATAATGGTATCTCAAAGTTTTGTTGTTTTGCATTTCTTTCACCACTGACCCGGATAAAGATTTTCCCATGTGTTTGTTTCACCTGTGAGATTGTCTGTTCCTAGTCTTAGCCCATTTGTTATTGGGGTCTTGATGTTTTTCTTATAAATTTGGAATCCCTGTGGGTCATAGATATTAGGCTCTCGTCTATCATCTTTGATGCAAGTATTTTTCCCAGTTAGTTCTTTTTACTTTACTGTTTTTAGCCTACAGATGTTTTACACTTAAATATATCAGAATCTGTCAGTCTTTTGTGACTTTTTTTCCTTTTTTTCTCCAAAGCTGAGAAATTTATACTTCCTCCACAGGCTCTCTTTGGGTTTCTTATAATTTGATTTTTTTAATAGTTAACACTTTCATGAACACCACTTTTGTTTTGGTACAAGGGGTGAATTCATCTTTTTTCTAAACAGCTACCTAGTTCTCTCTACACTTTTTGTTAAATAATTCTTGTCTTTCCCTTTGTTTTAGAAAGCTTACTTTGCCAAATATTAGGTTTATGTAGATACATATGTGCCACATACATACATATGTATATGTATTGGATCCATATCTGAACACTCCATTTTCTCCCACTGATACGTTTTTCCATTTCCATACTATTTTAAATATTGTTGCTTTTTGATAGAGTCTAATATCTGTTAGGGTTAGATTATCCTTGTTGGATTTTTGTGTGGGGGGGACATCTGCACTCCCACTCAACTCCCCAGCAAAAAAATTCTGTGCCTTTTCGAAAGTTTCTGTGATTTTCACTATAAAGTTCCCACATATCTGTTGTTACACTTATTCCTAAGTTTTCCTAAATATTCTGTTTTTATTGTGAATACAGTGTCTTTTTCAGTATGTTTTCCAGATGGGTATTATTAATGATGTACAAGATTACTATAATCTTTTGTAAATTTTGAACCTGATTATTTTGCTTAACTTTTATCTATTCTAGTATTATTTTGTTGATGACGATGATGATTCTTTGGGAGTTTTTGGGCATGCAGTCTTGTGACCTTCATTTCTTATAAGAAAAACTCTTTGAAAGAATATTATCAGTTGGCCTGTAAGAAAGTTGGCTAAAATGACTGGAACCCAAGCCAGCCAAAGCAAAGTTGGGCTTTCTCTCCTTGTAGAGACTGAATGAATGAATGAAAGAATTGATGTTTACTTTTCTTTCCTTTTCAAATTTTCTCAAAGAGAGATAATGGGAAAGTGTGTATTCTGTAAGCAACGATAATGAAGCAACAAAATGAAAGTGAGTTTATGGTATAAAGTGCTTTGAGACTGCCCGGTGATATGGCTTTATTCTTTATTAGCCATGTGTGTTTTGATTTCTTGCCTATGTTCTAGGATGAGGTATCTCCGACCTTCTAGGGAAGTTTTACCACAGCATTTGATAAAGAGCAGGATCACCGTGCGTGTTCTCTGAGTTGAAGGGAGAAGTTATGCATGTTACAGCAGGTGGAGAGAGTGTTTACCAGTGTGGTCTGTTTCTGGACAGCTGCAAGGATGTGATAAGCCACCAAGAGAGGCGGTTGTCATCCCTGGAGGGAGATGGCATGCACCCCAGTCCTCGTAGGGCATTAGGGAGCCTGGCCCAAAGTTCAGTGAGAGTATGACCGCTTGGATTGTTGCAGGGCTGTAGTTCATGCTTTGGGCTGATTAACTGAAGACTGGACCGCAGGATTATTTTTATAAGCACAACACAAAACTTCGTTTTATCAGAAGCCATACACCCTCACTGCTCCAGAGTTTTGTCATCCGTAAAGAATAACATACCCAGTAAAATGAGGCTTAAATGTAGTAGTGTCTAAGTGCCAGCACAGTGTTCAGCACATAGTAGGCACTCAATAAATTGCACAATTTATTAATTTTAATGAATTTATTAATTTTAATTACTTGGTTTCTCCGCTAGTCAGTCTGTATATAACAGAAGTGGAGATGGTTTGGCATGGAGATGCTGCCTAAAGACAGGAGGTGGGGGAAAACACACACACACACACACACACACACACACACGGCTTAGTTTCTCTCACCTGACTTGAATGTTTTTGGAAACAAGACAGTAGAACCTGTGGGCTTAGGGACTGCACTCCCTGCCGATGAGCCTCTTGATTCTCAGAAACACAAACTGCTAAGGTTTACTGACCTTCCGGCCCAGGGCAAGTCCCCTTCATTTTGGCTGTTCCTAACTGATCATAGCTTTGTTGAGTAAGATGACCTGCTTTGATTCCTTGCTATTTGTTAATGGTCTTATACTTGTGCTTGAAGGCATTTTGGCCACTTTAAAACCACAAACAAATAATTTGCTTCCCTTTAGGCCTCTTGCCCAAATAGTGATCACCAGTAGGTATCCTGAGCTTTTTTTTTTTTTTAAGTGCACACAAAGACAGTTTGAGTCAGTCATCTGGTTTAAAATCAGTTTCGTTTGAAGGTTTTATGAAGCCTGGGGGACTAGAACTATCTTTAATATAAAAATCAAGGAAATGTTTCATATAGCAGGCTTTTAAGTTTCCCCTAAAGAGTAGGGGGAAAACTAACCTAGTTCAGTCTTCAAGAAGAAAACAGAGAAATTTAACTCTGTCAGTTTATACTGTAGGCTAAATGCAAGAAGTTAGACAGACGGTGTGACGGAAGTGCTATCTGCAAATTCTGATACTGGAAATTAACAGGAATGGAAAGAAAAAAGTGTGTGTGTAAATCTTTGTGTGTGTGTTTTTTTGATACTTTTGCCAGTCTTATATTAAAGAGAACTTACTTGATCCTCTTCCTCCCAAATTAACTCCTACATGTTTTCAAACTTGAATTTTATTTTAAATATCCTTTGAGCAATACCTGGGTGCTCTCTTGCATTTGGCTGTGATAGATTTGCCTAGAATTAACAAATAGGTGTTTAAGGAGTAAGGCTCTGAGGTGTTTGCCCTGGCATGTACATTCATTCCTCAGCCAGGGGCTTGTGGGCTTGGAGCTCTTTGAGGCTGGGCGCTGGGGTATCTATTTCAGTGATGATTAACGTCCAGAGTGGTGAGATGGACACAGATAAGCAGAGTGTGTTTGTTTGTTTTAAAATGATTGTGCCTAAGAGCATTTTTTTGTCCCAGAAAGCATAAAGTTTCCTTTCCTGACTCTGAATGGAGAAGGCATTGCTGACTGGTTACATTTAAGGTCTAAACAGTGATTTTCAGAAAACAATTAGCAACTTAAAGTAGTTTTGGCTTTCTCCTTCACCTTTCTGCCTTACCTAGGAAGAGGAGTCACTTACTTGTGCTCCAGTTCATTGAAAGGTTTTATCTATGGATGTATTTATCTTTAGCCATATTGGAAAGCCTTATTTTTAATGGTTTTGTGAGTTAATAAAAGTTGAGTTCAGTTTACATACTTAAAATAAATAAAACAATACACCTGTGGAAGCAGGAAATATCTAACACAGTCAGTACCTCCACATGCAAACTGGGAGAATGGAAGAGTTCTTTCTTCCAAGACTGGGAGCGTATAGAAGCTGCTTATAGCCTTTCCAGTCTTGTAAAACTTGAATAGTAGGGGATGAATTTCCTAGCTTTCAAGGCAGAAACATGGAGAAACCCAAAGTCCTCAGAATCTGCAAGATAAACAATTCATATTGGAATGAAATCTCTGAAAATATTTCAATACTCCATACTTTCAGTTTTCTGTGTCTGGCAGCTTCACCTTAGGTAAAGATTTTGCCTGAGCTGCGGAAATCAAACTGACAGTGAGGCTACGGGCGAAGCATTCAGATTTAAAAAAAAATTATTTTTGAGTATTTGACATAGAAAAGAATTACCTTAGTTTGACAACTTAATTCTGGGTTGACTCTGGCATTGGATTAGTTTCTGGTCCTGACTCATAACTGGGGAACAGGGAGAAATTCAGGGAGACTCTTCTTGAGGCCAGGCTCCAGTAAATTTTTAAAATTTAAGATAGGATCGACTGTTTGAAAAAATGAGGAGAAAGTTGAGTTTTGAATTTTTAGTGAAAATTGGCATGCCCCTCACTTTGATCTACAGAAACAGACTTTTGCTAAGTGCCAGCATTATCTCAAGTGTGTCAACCATCCGATGATGTTGAGAATCCAAAGATTTGGTTTATTCTTGAGGAAAGTCCCTTCTATTCAGCAGTCTTGCTCGGATTTGAACAGGATTCAGATGGAACTCCAGTTGTAATCAACAGAAGCAAGATGGTTGTGCTAATTAAGAATGTGTTTATGAGTCCTGAATCATGTAAATACTTGAACTGTATCTAAAACCAAGTATGAGACTATCTGGAGGAAGAATTTATCTCTTGTTAGAGGTTTGGCTGCCTTGTCTCTGCTTTGAGTCGGTTCTTCATTATATCCAGACTGTCTACATTGCCGTCCCTGGAAGTCTGGGCCACCCAATGGGCCACTGTGCCTGCCCCTCTTTAGCCTACAATTAATTGCCAGTACATTCTTTCTTCTTCTCCTTCTTTTTTGGTATTTGACATGAGCTCAAATTGCTGAGAAAGGTGACAACTGTGAAATGAAGACAGGGCTTGAAGACACCTTAAAAAATACATGCAAAGGCCACTAAATGACAAGAGCAGACTGCCAGGCTCTTTCAAAACATCACCACGTCTGTTGACTTTCCATTCCTTGTCCACAGCACAAAATTGGAGGTCAAAGAATCATAGGCGTTAGAGATGGAAAAGACATTTGGGGTCAGCCAGTTCATCCCTCTGCCTTCTCTTGCCCCTGATTCCAAATCATTCTTTACATTATATTTTCTCCCCCAGCTCTTGTACAGTTTTCACGGTCTTCACTCAACCCGGCTGTCACCTTTGGGGAACAATGCTGGAGGCTCTGTCCAGTTTCTCCTCGGCAAAGAGAGATATTGCCTCTCCCCCCAATTGACATTCGTGAACTTCTTTGTTGGTGGTCTCAGCTGAGAGGCAGAAGTCTAACTGGAAGTCTTTCTGCTGCCTGGTGATGGGCCTTTTCTAGATAGAACCGAGATGCATTTAGTATATGATGGTGTTGGGGAAGGGGAAAAAGGCTGGGGTACAGTGTAGCCATTGCTGAATTTGTTCCTAGACTTGTGTTTTTCAAGGCTCTTGACCTGAAAGGAGATTTGTATGTGTGTGTGTATGACGAGTATGGTACTGGGGAGGTGGACCAAGACAGGGAATTATACTAGACAGGAGTTTGGTAAGAACCCTAACTTGGAAATTGGTGGATTAAACAAAGAGTACTAGTCTTGTGAGTAGTGGAAGATTATTTCAAGAAATGCATGTCAGGGAAGAAATAGAGTAGTAGCTTACTGTACGGAAGTTTCATCTTAGAGTCAAGTTGAGGAGAACAGATGGGCTGGAGGCAAGTATTTTGGACTAGGGGACACTGTTCCTTTTGGGGTCTCCCCTTGCTTTAAGAAAGTAGAGAAAGGGAAGTCTTATGCTCACTGGCTGCCTGGTTTGGCGGGGGGAATGGTCCTTTTTAGAGGCAGCTTTGGAAGGTTACCCCCAGCTTCCCCTCTTGTTCCAGCAGCTGTTGGGAGCAGTCCGAAGAGGGTATTATATTTCTTCTGGTAACTCTGCCAAGAATGAGAGGAAATCCACAATCTGTGGGCTTTTTGGGGGGGGGGGATGGGGATGGGGTGGCAGGTGATGGGACAGGGAAATTAAATTGTTATATGGTAAATATGTTGAGATACTTTTCCTGGAAAGCTGCTTCATTGAAAGGAATGCTATTTCCCCTGCTCACTAACTTTGTAATGGGTTCTTTCTCTGTAGAGAAAGGGAAATAGTCTTCTTCCAGTACTTTTTCTTTTTTCCCTGTAGCTCCAGCTTTGACCTCCCATGTTTCTTTGAGTTTTCCTTGAGTCCATATTGAAAAGGTGTGTCGAGATTCAGACACAGGTGGTGTGTGTGCTTGAGAGGGGCCTCCCTCCAGAAGTGAGTTACTAAAGAAGAACCTCTCATTCATCCCTTATCTTGGCTGCAGTTTGGCTTTATCATAATGGCCTAGAAACTGGAGATGTAAAAACTTTCTGGGTGGTGTCTGGTTCATGTTCTCTCCTTCCCTTCCTCTAGGCTGGAAGGGCACCAGGGATTTTGAAGCCTGGCCACTTGGGCTGAGAACCTGTTTTTTTTTTTTTTTTTTTT